>NC_035108.1:123033889-123634202 GCF_002204515.2 Aedes aegypti | reverse complement strand
TACACAATGTGTATACCGTTTTGACTCATATTACGAACACTTAAGGCCAATAGGGACTTATAATGCACATGGTTGGCATAAATTAGCCGATTTTTTTTTGAAAATTTGAGTTTCTTCGCAATGTTGGGTGTGTTGATAAAAATATTAATTTGAACTTGTTTAGTATAGTTTTTACGTAAAAGTATGGAACAACATTTTGACTCAAATGCCGAACACTGTATTCATTCTGTCTCATATTCCGAACACCTTGATTCAAATTCCGAACAGCACGAATAAATCGTATTCAAAGGAATAATTTTGCAAATAAATTTATCTGAGCTAGTTTTACTAGTCTCCAACTAGAGAATCATCACAACTCCCGAGGTATAAAATAGATTGGAAGATGATTATATTGAATTGTAATTGACTGCCATTTCCTGGTTATTTGATGATATATTTCAGCGAAACATTTCAACCTCATCGCCATACAAAAACCTAGTGTTCGGAATATGAGTCTGTTCGGAATTTGAGACATAACGGTAGAAGGCCGCCGGAAAAAAATAAACTTGTTTTTCTCAAAAGCAGATTTTTGTCACTTACACCTCTTTGCTTATAACCTTAAGCTTTGGTTGGACGCAACAAGTAAACATTATATCAGATAATAACCAAGTTATTGCAATTTTAGAGATAACTTTCCATTCTACGGTTGAACAGAAAGCTACTGCAGCTGTGATTGATTGATTGACTCTTTATTATGGGGAAATTCAGCCCAAGGCTGGTTCATCCCTGGGAGGGAGGTACTACACACAAAATATAACACAAAGTTATTTCGAACTGCAAGAAAACTCCAGCTTGCCTAGGACAGGACGTGACAGCTCAATTAAGACTGCCCCGTTGTTTTTCAGTCGATAACCTTGACGATACTAAATCCAGTGTTACCAGTATCGTTTTTTAACAAATCTTGTGAACAAATTTAAATAAAAAGGCTCATAATTTGATTGTTTCTTGCACGGTTCATTAATTTAGTACAATAAAGGATGCTATATATTTATTTTTAAATCAAGATAAATTTCAAAACTGACGATATTTTAGAGAGAATTGACATTATTTCTATTATTTTGATTACAATTACTTATTTTTTATTAATTTTTTATTAATTTTTTATGTAGGAGCACATGCTTTGAACTTAACATCGATTATAAAAAGATTTGAAACAAAAATATTTCATGAAAATTTTCTAAACTTTTGATAAAAACTCTAATCTATGAACTAGCAACACGGCCGGGCTAGCAACAAAGTGCCCTGTTGCAATCCAACTCAACGATGTGAAAGTAGGCCTTTGCCAAAACGACCAATGAGAAGTGGTCTTTTTTGACAGGCAATTGGTTTCGTTTTTGCACTGTGACCTGTCACGTCTTGTCTTAGCAGCTTGCCAACGACAATCAAGGCAGACTTGATGAAAATCGCTAGTTTTTATTTGTTGTGTTCCTTCGATCGTTCTGGACAAACATGGAAAAAGGGCCAAAGTTTTCTATGCATTTAAATTTCGTTTTTATTGGAAAAAGTAAAATGATGCGTTTCAAATACTTTATATTCAATCAGAATAAAAGCTGCTTTTGAATAAGCATGAATAGCTTTTCAATCTAGTTTTTGTCACATTTGATTAAATGTATAAACATGTTTTAATCAATTACGCGCTTTTATCATGTTTGTCCATTATTTTAGATCTGGGCTCACAGTGACAGTTCGTGACAGCAGAATCTCGGATCACTTTGACGTACATAAATTTCGTATCGGTTTCTCCCTCCCAGGTTCATCCCCGTACTGCAGCTGTGACGTTACTGATTTTCACAAAGCATCATTGCTTGACTGCGATAATACCTGAGAAACAACGCTAATGATTGGTGTTTTCTGCCGTTTTACACAGCTTTCGACTCTACAAGCATACTTTGATTAGTTCCCAGTGAACCACGTATCGTATAAGAATGTGCATCCAAAATCACATATTCATGCGTCCAAAATCAGAATTGCACAAGATGCCATATTAAGCGTTATCAATGTCAATACAAGTTGTATATAAATCCCCAATACGATTCATAAACAACAATCTGTGTTGACAACAAAACATGTCGTAAATAGTGCAGCATAGAATCACGTTATGTTATATAATTTGACAGATCATATATCAATCCAGTAAGCATCGTATGAAATCGCAATAACTTAGCAAAAATTGCCACCCAACCATCTGCTGACGATTTGCCTCAAAGAACAACAAAATGTGTCGCTGTACATGAAACATGTATTAAGATTGGCAAATAATCGCTCTTCAAACAAGTAACCCTTGATGGTACAGTGGTAAGGTGCACGATTCCGGATCCAGAGGTCCCGTGTTCGAGACTCGCTGCAAACTTTTTTTTATTTTCTTCCAAATTTTGTGGCATCGTATATCTGATTGAAGAAAGTCCGAAAAAGTCGTGCCAAGTACGCATATAGCCTCCACTTTGGTAGGTATATAGCCTTTTCGTGCATTCTATACGATTGAATTGATTCGTATAGAATGATGTACAGCAAAAGTTATACCAACCAAAATGTTCACTGGGTTGGTTTCGTGATTGATACAATGATTTTCAAGCCTGCAGTAAAACTTTGACGGTTGCGGTTGAACTTGGCGGCTACCGCAGAATGGAAAACTTTCAAAAGAACTGCAATATACTCTTAAAGGGTCTCCATAGTTAGTTTAGTATGTAGTTTTGTTTTTTTCAGTAATAACATCTAGAACTCTATGCATTGTTTCATAGATACTTTCAAGCAGATACTTCAGTCATTTCCAAGAATCGTTTCAATATGTTTCCAATTTTTGTATAGTATTCTAATTATTTTTCAACGTCTTCTTCTTCTGGCGTTACATCCCAACTGGGACTGAGCATGCTTCGTAGCTTAATGTTCTTATGAGCACTTCCACAGTTATCAACTGAGAGCTTTCTAGTCCATTGATCAATTTTTGCATGTGTATATCGTGTGGCAAGTACGAAGATACTCTAAAAATTCCACAATTATCCAACAGGTTTTTGATCTCTCGCAATATTCTTCCAGCAATTCTTTCAAGGCTTGTTCCGTTATTTTCCTGAAAATTCAGTCTGAAAGTATTTAAAGAATTTCATCATGAATTCTTTTAGAGTGTGTTTTTACTGTTCTTTGGAGAACACCTCCAGAAATTCCTTCAGGAGTTTTTGAAGTAAGTTTGTATTCTTGAAGTAAGTATAATTTCTGAATTTCTTAAACCCGTATCCGACCGGGTTGGGTTTTCTTATGAACGGCCAATTCAACTAATTTTGGTGCGGTTTTCACTTCATGTAATCCAAAGGCTTCTAGTTTCATATCTTGGCATAAGTGGACCAATTTATTACCGATGGCCGGAGTTATTCCAGTGTCCTCCTGGATAAGGTCGAGTGAAAAATCGATCAACTTCCTTTTCTGACAGATTAATCGTAGTAAATGGTGTTTAACCTTCCTACGGTTCCTACCGAAGTTTCGGTAATTAACAGCTTGTTTGCCGAAAACTGTAAATAACATTACCGAAAATCAGTGATTTTATTCAGATTTACCGAATACGGTTAATATTTTCACTGACAAATGGGCATTTTTTTAAATTATCGGATAGGTTTGGGCCGGAGGTTTTCCGATTTGCATGAAATTTTCACCAGAGGTAGAGCTCGTGGATACATGACCAAAAGCGGGGTCGGGAGCGAGAAATCCGTTTTTTTAACCAAGCCGAACGTTTCAATTTCCAGTGCCCATTCTGCTTCTTCAGCGAGCACTAAGCGAAATAAAAAACGGCATCTGATCAGTCGAATGCAATACCAAAATTCAGACAAAGGACAAACATTTGAAAAGGGCCCAAGAGGTCTTGAGCCTTTTTTCAGAAACGTTGCTGTTGAGCCCTTTTTAGCCCGCCCTAGAGTGACAAAAAATCCCGGGATTTGACAAATTTCGGGATTTCCTGTTTCCCGGGATTTTATTTCTGACATCCCGGGAATCCCGGGATTCTCGAATTGTACAAAGAATTTGATGAAAACCACTAAATTAAAAAAAAAAAACAATGAGATTTTTCCTCACTATCAACCTTATTTGATAAAGCAGAAAAGCATAATGAAAAGGAGAATAGACGAGTAATTATTTTTCACGAACAGAACAATTTACCAAGTGAGAAACACATGTTTTTATTTGTCTATGTGCAAAGTTTTATTGCTTTTCTTATCAACATAAGCCGTTTTTATAAGCTTATGCTGAGATAACAAATTTGAAAGTACACCTAAACTGCCGCTAATCGCAAGTCAGTACCATATGTTGAAAGTAGGCATTGAGAAAATTGACTGAGAAGTTTTCAATCTCGTTTTTAATACAAATATTAAATAAAAAAAAATGCAGATGGGACTGACTTGCGATTTACGGCAGTAAACTTCAGTCAATAATTTTCAGTAACTAACTTTAATCATAACTTACAATACCTTCAATGATCTTAATTCGTTTCTTTTATTCAAATGTTTTTAAGACTTTTCAAATGTTTGAAGCAAATTGCAAATTCCATTCATAAGTGTTATAGAGAATTTAAAAAAATCCATATCATCCGTACACACCCGTAATTCATCAGAATAAGAAAGACTTATCTGAAATGTGATTGTCTATAATTATCATATTATTTTGAAAAGTTTCATTGTGTGTTTGTTTCGTTGAAAATAAATTGTATTGCTAAATTTGTACTCCCATTTCAACCGAAATGCTAGTTTTATTGAAAATTCGATAAATCCCGGGATCCCGGGATTTCCCGGGACAAGCATAGATTTTTGTCCCGAATCCCGGGACGAGCAAAATAGCCGGGAAGTGGACACTCTAGCCCGCCCACGCAAACTAACCCCACTATCAGAAAGATTGGTGTTAGCTCTTCCTGATAGTGGTATTGGTGAGCGTGATCGAGTTGAATTGGGTTCAACAGCGGCTTGCAAAGCCAATGTTTACCAATGTCGATGTGCCCTTTTGAAATGTTTGTCCAGGAATGATTGTTTACATTCTGATTCCGTTCGAATGGCATTCGGGTTTGAGTGCTAATGAGCGTTCACTGACTAGCAGTCCACACCACGCAATGATTCAGTGAGTAGGAATCCTCTCAGTCAGTTCAATGCATTCGGCGAATGGATGCTAAGTGCATTAACTCGTGCCTCGCAGATACAAGTGTATTGGTATTCACTTCTCTTCGCGTTCCTTCCGATTGTCGCTTTTACACAATCGGTTTCGACGTTTTCATGCTACACTCCGTCTAGGACGGTTCAGCTATCACTGAATGTTCGATAGCAGCACTGGTCCATGGACCAATGCACGAGTTCACGAATTTGACGTTTGAGTGGTTCCGAATTCACTCGTTACCATGGTCACATAAATAACACGGCACCGCTCAAACGTCAAATAATGAACTCGTGCATTGGTCAATTACCTATATTATTAGGATCGTTTTCAAATAAAGACTGTTGGTCTCAATAGTAAAGGTTACGAATAAAGGACATACAAAACACCCAACAGACCAAAGGAGAGTGCTCCGATTGACGAAAAGCTTCTTCTGACTGGAAAGGAAAGGATGGTTTACTGCAGGCCTGCCCAACCTTTTTGATCCGCGGGCCAAATCTCAGAAACAATATTGTTCTGCGGGCCAAACTTTTTTTAATGAAGCGATTTTCAAAATTTTGGTGTGATGAAACATATTTTTTAAATATTTCTTTGGAGAAATTTGAAAAGATATTTGCTTATGTGCTAATCTCGATAATTTTGTGAGAATTGTGATATCCTGCTTTAAAAATTCCGCACAGTTCTGTGAGATCGTTGTCCAGGATTTTATAAAAATCGTTCTCTGAATTCTATTAGAAATTTTCGTAAGATTCTGCCAGAATCTCATCTAGTATTGTTTGAAACCCTGATTTTATTTATAAAACTGCAGATTATATCATGAGATTGAAGCCCTGAATTTTACGATAATCCAGTGTATGATTCCGTAAAAATTCTCTTAAATATTCCGCAAAGCAACACTCTAAATTTATTATTATTATTATCGTATCCTACTCTGATTTCTTTAAGAAAATCACTAAGGATAGCTTAAGACAGCTTTGCATACTAATATCAATTATTCGATGATAGTAATTTTGCCATCATTCCGTGAACTCCTACAAGGAATCTGTGACAAAATTACTCTTTGTGAAAATCCTGCCAAAGTTGTCCGAGTTGTGAAAATCCTGCCAAACCTGCCTCTGGATCTGTCTAATACTGGCTATAATCATTCTCACGTATAGAATTCATGCTCAAGTGTTTTTAAAAATCCACGTTGAAATTCAATAAGATAGCGTTCGGTCGTAATTTTTTTGCCGACAACATTTGTTCGAACTTGAATTCAGGTTTGTCCATATAATAGTGAACAATGTTATTGGCGAGATTATTCGAACATTTTCAATCCGTATCAAATTTGGTACTTTTTTAAATGGAACATTTTCAACCATTTATGAAATAAAGCGAATTTGCATGGATAAAAACTTGTAGAGAATCAACAAAACAACATATCTCAAAACAAAATTCAAGAATCTAAAGTTTTAAAGTTTAAATGTCTAGTTCTAGAGTTTCTAGAGCAGTGAAGGGGCCAGATATAAGAAGAATTTTGAAGCTCTTCGCGGGCCGCACAAAATGAAACGGCGGGCCGGATGCGGCCAATGCGTGTAAATTACTGCCGCCGTTAGCGCACGGTTATAAGGCCCACAATAGAACACATTTTTCTATGGGAAGCGTGCGGGTCATCGGTTTTTCAGTTCTGTTGCCTAAACGGTAAAAGATACCACTTTGGCGTCTATGGACGAAAAATTTTCAAAAATTATTTTTTGTTTCATCAATTTATACTCTATTATAAATTGATGAAACAAAAAATATTTTTTGAAAATTTTTCATGATACAGACGATAGTTTTATCGCTATTTTTCCGACAATTTTCTCCATGGTGAAAAATTTTCCGAGAAAAGTTTGTCTTTTTATATTTTTAATAGATTGCTGAGAAAATTTCCTTTCGATTTCACTAGAAGACTTTTGTTCTACGATGCATAGTTCAGGAGATATGAATTTTCAAAGTTTGAGGTATATAGAAAAATCGTGAAAATTCACCTAAAGTTTTCCGGGAAAATAGGCCACTATAATTTTTTTTGAATTTCACTTAGGCTGATACAAATATTAATTTTCTTTTATGTCACCCCCCCCCCCCTTCAAAAATCCGAAAATTTTGCAGGGGAGAAAAAAACGATTCATCAATTTTTTGGCATCAGTTGGGATTTTTTAATTTTCGAAGTAAAACACAGGTAAAATAAAGGTCCAGAGGACGATTGAAAAAAGTTGAGCAACTATCGTTCAAAATAAAAATTCGAAAAAATAACTTTTTTTCTATTTTTATTTTTTTGTTCCTTATTTATTTTTATCCCCCCCCTCGTACCTTTCAAGTGGTCTCGGACATAAAAGAAAATTAATATTTGTATCAGCCTTATGGTCATGTATCCACGAGCTCTACCTCTGGTGAAAATTTCATGCAAATCGGAGAACCTCCGGCCCTAATTGTCCGATAATAAAAAAATCCCCAAATCGGTGAAGTAGCCTAATCACCGATGTCGGTGAAATAAAATGCTGATATGTCGGTGAACTGATCGTCCATTATCGAAATCTGTAACTCAGTGGTACGAAACGTCAAATCCGTCATGTTCGTTTTTTCTACTGGCTTTGTGAGTTGCCTCTAAAGTTTTATTGTTCCAAAAAATCTTCGTAGTGCTTTAATCGGTCCGAAAACAAAGATGCTCCTTTGAATAAACTTTTTTATCTAAAGACAGGTAAAATGAGCCTGGCTTCAATTATTTCTTTTCTGATAATATGCTTGTTTCAGATCGAAGACGGCTTTCTTCAAGATGGACAACATTCCGCTGTTGAAATGCGAGGAAGTTTCCCGGTGTGGCTGTTGGGTGTGCTGGAGTATTATCGTGGATAAGATTATTATTTCTGTTCAACGCCATGTGAAAATTGCATTTGTAAAATATTGTTCACCAGTAGGAGCATGATTAAGACCAATACATCAACTACATCTAGAGCTGCTTTCCAATGTATCACGGTTTACGGATACACTGCCATGACCATCTAAAAACAAGATGCCTTCAAAAATAAACTCAATCATCGGAACAATTTCTGTGTTTTTAATGCTAGGGTAAAATTTGCAAAAATCACAGAATTCTCAATGGATGATCGTCAATTTACAATCATTCGTTAAATCGGGGTTTCAGTATTGTTCTGGAGTTTACAGATCTTCGGTGAATTGGGATACAATTGAATCGGTAAACTTTACCGATTAATCAGTAATTTTGACAGGTGTTGTTCATCGTCAAAATTACTGATCTGTCGGTAAAATTCTCGTTTACAGAACACATTACCGACAGTTCAGCTGTTGAGATTTCGGTAAATAGGTTACCGAAGTCGGTAGTTTTTTCTAAGTATGTATGACCCGAAACACACTTTCAAAACGCCACAACTTTTGTTTGTTAGTTCCTATTGCTATGAAATTTGGTGACTTTAAACCTTTTGTGGAAAATAAGAATTTCACGTCTGAAAAAAAAGTTCTGAAGGACTGGACAAAAAAAACGTATCCAGCTTTTTTCGCTAGTTATAAAAATGCAGGGGGTGATTTGACTTTGACATTTCTTGCCTTACAACTTTATAGTTTAGTCTTAGTAAGCCATGCTTTTAGATTGTTGATTGAAATGTCAATAATTTTCACTGCATCTGTTTTGCATCTGCGGTGTTTTTTGTAAAACTATTTAATTTTTCACCATTTTTTTTTATTTCAGCCATCGACACGAGAGAAACGTTAGGTCTAGTCGCCTATCTCGATGCGTGGGAAATTTCTTGAAAGAAATGGTCAAGAAATAGTAGTTTACGGAACTAGTTGCAGAATGATGATTTTTACAGCACGAGTCGTAAATTTATCCTACGAGGCTTGCTAAGTAGGATAATTACGACGAGTGCTGTAAAAATCGAGTTCTGCGACGAGTTACGTACAACATTTTTTGCAATTTCGTAGAAGACCACTTGAGGGTATCAGAAATTATATCGGAATACATTCACCATTGTTTTACAATTTCTGAGAAATTGTTGTGTTATGATTCATTACGCAACTCAAAACAGTTGCGTAATGAGAAAGCGTTGCGTAATGAATCATTACAGCACTGGTTTCAGTTAGGTAATGACT
This sequence comes from Aedes aegypti, assembly GCF_002204515.2. Taxonomy (NCBI): domain Eukaryota; kingdom Metazoa; phylum Arthropoda; class Insecta; order Diptera; family Culicidae; genus Aedes; species Aedes aegypti. The sequence goes on along the minus strand of NC_035108.1, from coordinate 123,624,920 downwards.
ATTCTCGCACTGTATGCTTCAGTGCAGGAAAGTAGGCCGTTTCATGACAGATTAGCGTTCATTTTTTCAGAATTTTTCAGAAATTGTAAAATAATGGCAAATACATTCCGATATCATTTCTGATACCCTCAAGTGGTCTTCTACGAAATTGCAAAAAATGTTGTACGTAACTAGTTGCAGAACTTGATTTTTACAGCACTCTTCGTAATTATCCTACTCGGCAAGCCTCGTTGGATAAATTTACGACTCGTGCTGTAAAAATCATCATTCTGCAACTTGTTCCGTAAACTACTATTTCTTTGATCGCACCACGCAGTTTAAAAGAAATGTCATTTCAAATGGATCTCACTGTAGAATATTTCTTGACCATTTCTTCTGCAGAAATTTTAACTTTTCTTGAGCGGAACAGCATACTTAGCTTTTGTATCAAAAATCAAAAATTTCAAACTCGCAAATTTTGCTTTGATTAATTCTAAAACCCCCAACGTCTGACTTTTCATAAAAAATGAACTTCAAAAAAACATAGCTTAGCCATTTATCGACCGATTTCAGATCTTTTTGGTCTCAAACAAACCGTGTACTCTTCAAGATTTATTATGTTTCGGAAGAAGTAGGATTGGCCACTTGGTTTCGGAGTCATTCCGGATTCAAATGGGGTATATTCGTTCCGGAAGTGATGGTTCACGTAGTTTTATCAAGATTAGCGGTAAGAAAATTAGTCATTGTGTACTTTCTATGAATAAAAAGAAGCCAAAAGGTCGAATGACATTGGTTCTCATTGATTCTGGCCATTTCGGATACCCGGTCACTTGGCACCGGTTCCTGAATGTACCCTAAGAGGACATTTTTTGAAACTTGAAGAATAGTACTTTGCGACGGCTGTACCTCAGGGATGTTAAGTTTAGAAATTATTCATATAATTTGAATATAAATGCTGGAGCAAATTGTAGCAGGATTACAACAATTTGAGGCAAATTTTTCAATAATTTTAGGATTGTTATCCGTAGCAAAGTTCACATAAAAATGTGTTGATGAATTTCTATAAGAAAACCTACTGAGATTATTTTTCTACCTTTTCAGTATTCTCTTAACAATCTTTCACAAATACTTCTTACGATTTCTAAATTATTTGTTAGCCAGAAGTGTCTCTTTGATTTATCGATATGGATCCAAAGCTATTCTACAAAGATGGTTTCCATAGTAAAACCGCCATGAGTCGATAACCTATCCTACAAAGGGTGCATATGAAGCCTTGCCAGAACCATTTCTGCAGTAATCGCATGTTATCAGTACCTTATATTGATCCATGGCATTATAGGAATGATGTGCATTATAAAAAATCATGAATTTTGATCCGATATGAGCGAAAAGGATTACAAATTAGTCCCTCTGAGGCCCTTTCGGAACCGATTCCAGGGTATCCGGATGTGGCTAGAACCTCATACTGGTCATTGGCATTATAGCTATGATGATCAGGATAAAAAAATTATGAATTTTGAACCGTCGCAAGGTACTATTCTTTAAGTTTCCGAAAATGTCCTTTTAGGGTACATTCAGGAACCGGTGCTAAGTGACCGGGTGTCCGAAATGGCCAGAATCAATGAGAACCAATGTCATTCGACCTTTTGGCATTTTTTTATTCATGGAAAGTACACAATGAATAATTTTCTTACCGCTAATCTTGATAAAACTACGTGAACCATCACTTCCGGAACGAATATACCCCATTTGAATTCGGAATAACTCCGGAACCAAGTGGCCAATCCCATTTCTTTCGGAACATAATAAATTTTGAAGAATATGCGGTTCATTTGAGACCAAAATATCTAAAATCGGTCCATAACTGACTAAGCTATGATTTTTTGAAGTTCATTTTTTATGAAAAGTCAGACGTTGGGGGTTTGAGAGTTAAACCTGGGAGGGAGGCACAGATACTACACACGAAATTTGATACAAAGTTTTTCCAAACTGCAAGATAACTCCGGTTTGCCAACGACAATCAAGGCAGGCTTGGTTACAATCACTAGTTTTTATTTGAAGTGAACCTTAGATCGTTCTGGACAAACATTAAAAAAGGGCCACAGTTTTCTATGCGTTTAATTTTCAGTTTTTATTAAAAACATTAAAAAGATTCGTACTCCGATACATTATATTCAATTAGAATAAAGGGTACTCACGTGACGTTATGTACATGAATTGATTCTCATTCAGTTTTTGTTACCTTTGATGAAATGTAAAAATATGCTTTGAATTACGCAATTTTGTCATGTTTGTCCATTGTTTAAGATCTGGGCTCAGTCCGTGACAGCAAAATATCGGCTCACTGTGACGTAGAGAAATTTTGTATCGGTTTCTCCCTCCCAGGATTAAACTATAAAAATATTATAGTGTTATCAAGACATGCCAGAAAGGGGTGAATCAAAGATTATAGCAAGCTAGCGTAAATAGCTGGATAAAAAAATATATTTTCTGGAACAATTCCTCAAAAAACTCCAAGTTCAATTCCTAAATGAGTAAGGAAAGAATGATCAATTCTGGATTACCTTTTCAAATCGACGTAAGTTATAGTGTTTTGAGAAAATTAATTCAGAAGCATCACAACCTGTCAACTAAAACGGTTTTAAAATGAACCATTTTTTGTCATTTTTGCTTAAATTTTGCATACAATAAGCTCGCGTTCAAAAACTAGGGAGATCCTATTATCACACACAAACATTTTATGACAAAATGATAAGCCGTTCTATTCAGTTACTTGCGACGTTTTTGTACCAGTGTAAAATCGACTCAAGTAGTGTTTTGTTTTGATTCGTGGTTAAGTCACTTTGTCTCTCCATACAGCGGAGCGGCGAAAGGCGGTTAGGTTGCGAAAGTTGAAAATCTTACTTTCGTCATTTTGTAAATCTGGAAATTAAACGTTCTAAATGTGAAAAATCGAGTTGGTTTAGAGCGAAACGTGTAGAATTTCGTCTGCGAAACACGTAGGATCGATAAAGTAAGTTTGTTCACTTTTTCACTTGAGTCTTTTCGAAAAAGTTTTCGAGAATTGACAAAAAAAAGTTGAAAACTGTGAAAGTGCTCATAATAATACTAATCTAAAGAGCAGTGTCTTTCGCAGTTTTAATGAAACGCCAGAAACAAGAAAAGGAAGAACGAAGGATCAATACAAGAAACTTTGGAATAATTTATATAGTAACCTCTCGTTTTGTTCTGAGGTAATTGCATGGGGCAGGACACTACATCCAGTATTAAAATATTAATATTTATTAATGATATTAATATTGATATTGAGAATATTATCAAGTATGCATGGAGTTTTTCTGATTGCCTATTGCCGGAGTTGCCAAGGCAAATTGATTATTTATATGAAAAAAAAAAACAAGTTGTGTTTATTGTCAGTTCGTCTCAGATCCATATGGTCATGATATCATGATGAGTGAATGGATCAGAATTACCTTTTAGCCAAAATAAAAAAAAAAAAAGAAATGATGTTCCTGAACCATAATATATGTTGAAGTAATATCAGAATTTATACCTGACAAGTCTCTGCAGACCAGGATATTCCCCATTAGACTGGCCCTTAAACAAAAAAGTTGTGAAACTCAACGGGGCACCCCCTAGATATGTGCCTTAGGGTAAGAAAAAAGGTCTTAAAAAATTTCAACTCAATTGGTTGCGCCGCCAGCTGGCGCATTCAATTCGAAGTTTGTATGGGATTTTCGTTTCAAATATATTGAAAACTAGTGGCCCCAGCAAACTTCGTCTTGCCATCAAGTAGGCTGTTGAAAAATGTCATGGAACCTCTCACACAACATGACATATTAGTACTCCCCCGTTATACCAAACTTTCCCACAACTTCCCTAAACTTTTTCGTCACACGAACACGTCGGAGCCCTTCAAGAAGACAACAGTGAAAGAATTGTGCAAATGGGGTGTCCCGTTCTGAAGATATTTCGTGACATACAAACACCACTCCATTTTTATTTATATAGATTAACCCTTTGTTACTGTTTCGTTTTGTATACTAATTGATCGTGTTTAATTGGGCCCAGAATGACAAATACACTAGCTGATACCCTAATGAACATAATTGCAGAAGGTTGTATCTGGATTTAAGCTCATTTTCATTACCCTTTCAGTTATTAAAAGTTAGGCTCAGATCAGAACTCCCGTACATATATACATGCGCCTTGCGCAGCAGCTCGCCCAGCGTCATAGGTGGCTGTGATACGCCTAGTGGTAACCATCATGCTATGTTGAAGAAATGCAGAGCTGTATTGCAGATCTACTTCAGATAGTTAAAACACCAAGTTTATCACTTTTAATCATGATACAACCTTCTACAATATTGTTCGCTATGGTATCAAGTTGTGTTTTTGACATTCTGGGTTCAATTGAACGCGATCAACAGTTTTCCTGAACCAAACAGTAGATGATGTACTGTTTCCTATATACTTGAGCTGGGAATCCCATATTAACTTCAATTCAAATGCGCCAACTCATGGAACGACCAAATGAGCTGATATTTTCAGGAAGCCTTCCTCTAACCCTAAGGAATAATTCTGGGGGGTGCCCCGTAGAATTATACAACTTTATTTTTCTTCCATACTGAGCTGGACCAGTCTATTCCCCATACTACCACTAATAAATTCAGTGATTAGAACATCCTCACCTTCATTCTCTATATTGAGCAAAATATATGAGAAATGCAATATAGACCACACTGTTTGTCTTGCTAGAAATAGACTGCCACACTCGGTGAAGCTTCATTGTCATCAATGCCCCACATCTTTCTACGCCATTCCGCAACTTGATTGCGATGCAATTTGTCTCCTGCATACCGGCCGATCCGCAAGACATACAATCCACGATGCCCTGCCGCTTGTTCATAAGCCCCTTACATTGACTAAAATCCAAGATACTTCTGACAGATGTCTTTAGGAAAATCGTGGCTATCTCGATGATATCATAAAAATAATATATATTAATCCGTATTAACGGATATTAATACTTGAAGAATCAAGTTCGCGGCGATTGAACCATAGAAACCATAATACCAATATTAATGAGTGTCTTACCCCATGGGTAATTGCTCTAGAATTTGCCACGTACATTCATTGTGAAGATTTGCGAAAAAGTTACACGTCTTCTCAGTGAGAATCAAACTCACGACTCCCTGATCTCTAGTTAGGGCGCGTTACCCCTACGCCATGAGAGGACTCATGAACGCAGAAGTTAACCTGAATTCGATTTCAGCTCAATAATCACGTGGTCCTTCTTCGCAAAGTGCACCTCTTTCGGAAGAATTAGATGCCCATCCAAACACAACGCTTTCTATTTATATCCAATGCCTAGCCCGAGAGCACATTATTTTTTAGGTAAGGTACAGTGGGGGAAGTGTATCAGTGGGGTAAGTGGATCATTTGTCAATATAAAGCATAAATACTTGAATATGTTGAATGTTTTCGCACCATTGCTTCGTTCCAGGTTATATTCTTACGCCCACACTGATACTATTGCAAAACTGGTACTACACGTACACTAACACAAACAAACTTGTTAGCTGCAAAAAGTAATTAATTTGAAAATTGTTTTCCATCAATCAAAAATCCATTGTATCTCTGTCTAAAATCGAATTCTATTATTTTTTTCGACACATGGTGAGCATATCAGTTCTAATTGAATGAATCGCAATGAAAAATATGTCATTTTTATAAATAAATACAAATATATTAGACATGGTACACTTACCCCTACTTTTTGATGGGGTGGGGTAAGTGGATCAAGCATAATTATCATTTATTGGCAGACTGCTTACGAGAATTTTAAAAAGCTTTAATATCCGCAAATGTTGTTTTTCTTTATTTTGTTCCATTCCCAGCTTGAATTTGTCAAATTGACCGTAGAAAATTTGAATTAATCCATCTGAAAGTTTTTTTAACCTTTCGGGTATAAAAAATATAAAAAAAAAAATAATTTCAAAATTCACACGAAACTTTTCGTGGTTTGTCTAAGCTGAGTTGTAAAAAAGCAAAAAATATAAATTTTCCGATCGAAAGCATAGTATCGTACCTTATTTGACCATATAAAATGCTCTAGACAGATGATAAACATATATTCATAAATAAAATAGAAAGATTTCAGTTTGTTATTAAAAAGTAAATGTGACTAATATTTTTAAATCATAAGTGTTTTTCGAAAACATCGTTAGGAATAATTCTACAATACTTATGTATAACTTATGCGTATAAATGGATGAATTTTCTCCAATTTTTTCAAGTTACAATGTTTTTTTTTTTTGTTCAAATTAGTATGAAAAAATATATACATATTTTTTATTATATTTTGATTAAATAAAGATACTTTTTAATTTTAAAGTATTAAAATCTAACATTACAAGCACTAATAACTTGAACGAGGGTAATACCATTCTTATTAAACATAATCACACTGCATTTGTTTCGAGAACAGATTTTTTTTAATGGTGATCCACTTACCCCACCATGGTGGTGCAAGTGGATCATTTGGTGCAAATTTTTAAGTCTCTCATACTCAATACATAACAATCAGAAAATTCGAAATAAGTGACGATTTGAAATATTATAGTCCCTTATTTGTTATCCACAGAAAAAAGTTTGAGTTACATTATTCACGTTAGCTGTACATAACAATGAATTTAACTATTGATTTTGCTGTATCCACTTACCCCACGGTACCTTAATGAAATAGCACACAACACTAGCCAGCAACTGTACTGGCTGAGGTTTCTATTGTGTGGTCTTCCAATGGGTCGCGACGTTCTCAAACGACCGGTTACGGAACATGAGTCCGTTGCTCGATAAATACTTGGCTGGGCATCTAATTCTTCCGAAAGAGGCGCACTTTGCGAAAAAGGACCACGTGATTATTGAGCTGAAATTGAATTCAGGTTAACTTCTGCGTTCATGAGTCCTCTCATGGCGTAGGGGTAACGCGCCCTAACTAAGATCAGGGAGTCATGAGTTCGATTCTCACTGAGAAGACGTGTAACGTTTTCGCAAATCTTCACATCAATTTGTCCATCTAATTCAATTGCAAATTATATGTAATGTTTAGCTTTTCGGTGGTTGTTAAACTTCCACTCGGCTGGTTAGCCGTAAACCACGATTCATAATTAAAAACAAGTGCATTCATTGTATTTATTTTTATGTGATTTTTTTTATTATTATTCTTAATTCTTCTTTTGGGAGTAAGTAAATATTTTCCTGAAAAAAGATTTTTTTTTTCAGAATACTCCTAGAGACATACTACGACTTTCTGCAAAGAATTGTATTGTAATGAAACATTTTCTGGAAGAATTTCTGAATAAACTCTATTGGGAATTTCTTGGATAATTTGAGAAAAAATACCTTGTGGATCATAATAGCGATCTATACAGGAATCCCTGGGGAAAATGTGCATGGAATTATTTTATACAGAATATGTGCGGTTCGAATTAGCTTTTGTTCCATGGGCCTTAATTTCTGATTTGAAATGATTTCTTGTACCCTCAAGTGGTCTTCTACGAAACTTACGCAACTCGTTGCAGAACTCGATTTTTAAAGCACTTGTCGTAATTATTCAACTCGGTAAGCCTCGTTGGATAAATGTACGGCTCGTGCTGTAGAAATCATCATTCTGCAACTTGTTGCGTAAACAAGCTCTATAATTGTTTATTCCAATTACTGTTCGACCTGCGTTTTCCGCCTTGTAAAAAGATCGTGTTCCGGTTCATATTCGTCAATGTTTATTGCGTTTAATATTTTTTTTCACACCTCACCCACAAGATAGACAAAAACACTCAAAATAATCAGCGATAAAAAATCCATCCACGTAGAATAAATTTTCATCGATTGTTCACTGGACAGCATCGACGAGTGAGCCGGGGTGATCACGAAATTGGAATGCATAAATCCAGCATTGATGGTGGAATTAAATTGGGACTGTACAGTACATGCTGGAAACCAGAAAAAGGCAGATAAACGATAATACTCAGCGAAAAGCCCACTTGTTTTCGCTAAAACTGTTGGTTTGGCAATGACAAACAAATCCGTTTTTAAGAGGTTTAAAAACGTTGCAATCAAAGCGAATCGCAACATACACTTTCAAGGAAAAATAGGGTCTTGAGACTCCTTTACGAAACTAGTCGCATTTCTCATCGCAATTGAAAATTGTACAACTTACCATTCACGTGCACGGTGGCGTTGACCGACACATTCCCGATTGCGTTTCCGGCATAGCAGCTGTACACTCCGCCATTATCGAGCGAAGCTACCGGCAGAATCAGCGATCCATTTCCAAACAGTTTGATACGGCCGTTTTGAATGTTCTGGTTATTGAACTTCCACAGAATACTTGGCGTGGGAGCCCCTGGGGAAAATAAATGAAGAAACGGAAAATTATTCCCAAATTACAGACCCATACAAAGTGGAGATGAAGCTTTATATAACATTGCGATTGTACTAGTGGAGTGTTTGTATTTAAAGTAGTTGGGCGATTTATTGAAATAGGTATTCTGCATGTCTTTTTGAATGAATAGTTACTTGAATGTGAATGACACCTTGAAAGCCTCCCTTTATTTATACACTTCTACAATACAGTTGTTGTGAAAACAATGTGGGTATGATTGGCAAACAGATTCAAAACTAAAAAAAATCGTGCCTCTAAATGTTGACGTTTTACTATTGAAATTCAATTGGTTATGGCCTCATTTATGGGTGACCCAAAATAGTGTACCAAGAGTATACTTCCTTAAATAACTTTTCGGATGGTGTATAATGTTATTACTGCCGAGCGAAATGGTTTTCATCTGTGTTTTCATTCGATCAAGAGCTAATTCTCGAATGCCTTGTGAATTTTCCCTCGCTCTAAATGGACCCGTATAGACAAAAAAAAAATCAACTCACCCGAAACGACACAGTGCAGCACCAGCGGTTGGCCCTCGAGCAGGTCCACTTCGGCCGGTGGAGTCTGAATGAATTTCGGTGCCTCCGCTTCGGTTTCGATGACCTCGTTATTGACAATCATCTGCGCCTGCCGGGAATGGACCTCGCCCATGTTGTTCTTGGCCATGCACTCGTAGTGGCCGGCATCGATGGCCGTGACTTCGTCTATCCGCAGGGACCCATCCGGGAGCACGTTGATCCGCGTATCGTCCGAATGGATCTCGTTAGCATTCAGCATCCACACAATTTCCGGCCGAGGGTCGCCGACGGCTTTGCAGCTGAATACGGCCGTCTGGCCGTAGCTTATCTCGATGTCCCTCGGTTCGGTCACAATCTCCGGTTTGGCTGTGGGGGAAAAAAGAGCAGAGCACAGGAAGAATATAGAGAGATATTGCAATGCTCGGAAGTACCTACACTAAGGGTATACGCTATGTCTTTTTGGACGATACGAAACGAAACTAGGGCGTTGTACTCTTAGGTGGTAGGTCATTTGGCATAAAGTCGTTTGGCATAAAGCCGTTTGGCATAAAGTCGTTTGGCATAATGGTCATTTGGCATAAAGTCGTTTGGCATAATGGTCGTTTGGCATAATAGTCGTTTGGTATAATGAGTTTGAAACCAAGAATTTCTCAATTTTTCGTTTTTACGTTTCTATTGAATCTTTCTGATGACATCAGGCTTGTTTTGGAGTCAATTGATACAAAATGACACTTTATTCAACAATCATTCGCTATTGAATAAATTTATGCATATTAGGAAAGTTATTGCCAATAGTATTTAATTGTTTATTATATTAATATTAATTCTTCTTTTGAGTTTCGCTATTGGAACACATTTTTGCACTGAAGATTTATTATATATTTAGCACAAATTGACCCTTCTTTTAATTGTTCTATTTTTTCTAAATATGATGTAATAATAATTATAGGTATGAACATTGTTGATGTAAAATTTAAATAAATTCCTCCTTCGTCAATGCCTAGGTTGTTCTTTTTAGCTATATTTTTTAAGTATTTTTTCGTTTCCAACTGACAAAAGGGCAGCAATCGACAACTTTGTTCTTATTAATTATCAGCGAAAAGAAAAATCGATTACTGCAGTTACTTCGATGGGTTGTGCTACTTTTCCCCGAATGTCGTTTCCCTGAACTCTAGTTCCCAGTTGTCAGTTTCCCGAATATCCCGTTTCCCTGACAAGTCCACTTCCCCGAAAAGTTTTTATCACTCATAATTGTATGAACTTTATGTATTTCAGGGTGGTGAACAAACTGACCATCTAATATGCACCCTTCTTTATTTAATTGGCGGTTCTTTCGAGTTTTACCGTCCTCAGCATTTTTGCCAATATGTGTATATCGTTCTTTCTCGTCACCACTTTTCGAGTAAACCAGTCATTCGGGGAAATTACATTCGGGAAAAAGTAGCAAAATCATATTGATGATTCTGAACGCACTGTTTTTATGTCTTTTGGTTTTATTATTCCGCAATATTTTTTGGCGTCCATTCTTCTATTGGTTTGATTATAAATTTTGCCTTCTTTTAAAAATTGGCTGTTCTTCATTTTTAAACTGTATTAAATTTTATTATTTAGAAAAGCCAAATGTTTACCATTTTTATATTTTGTTGTTTTATCAATTCTTGCCAGATGTGTTGTTAGAACGATAATTACTTTAGAATCTGCCATATACTTTTTTGGGGCAAACGCGTGATCTCCTTCCGAGATATGCTGGAAAAAATATTATTTCAATCACAAATTTTCCCTTCTCTCGATAATAGACGGTGTTTTTGATGTACACTTCCAACATTAGAATTTATATTAAACCCTTGAAAAGATTTGCCACAAATGTTCTCTTTTAAAGATGTGTTGTTCATTTGAGCTATGCTGTGAACAGATTTTTTTTGCGTTAGAGCCTTAAACATTTTAAATGAAAAATAATCTGCTCTCGTATATAGGCTATTTTGCATTAAGTCGCATTGATAGATTTTTGGATTAGAGCTTTTGATATTTCCATTCTTTCATCAAGGAATTTTCATCGAGTGTTACGTCAAAACTGGGACAGAGCTTGATCTGCAGCAAAATATTATATGAGCGTTCCCTTGATAAATAACTGCGAACTTTCTTTGCCAACTTACTGTTTTCCAATATGTATCTCGCAACAAGCTCAAAAATACTCTATGTACTGAGATGTAGAGACCCGTCACAAGTTTTGTTTAGTAATGCTCTCTAATGTCATCAATTTTCGAAATTCTTTGCTTGGAAATTCTCTTAACGAACACCACGCTTGTTTAGAACCTAGCAAAATGTTTTGCTATGGGCAACCACCGAGTTGATCTCGGTAAAAGCTTAAAAAATCCCGATATTTATTTTAAGTCAATCATTATGCCAAACGGCCATTATGCCAAATGACCATTATGCCAATGCCAAACGGCTTTATGCCAAACGGGGTACAATCTACTCTTAGTGGACAGTCAACTGCACTGCCGTAATATGCACCTTATTGTCCTATGTTATATTATTTTGACTTTTTGCCATCAAACAGTTTAGTTTTACGTATAGTTTTAGAAAACACAAAAAATAACTTTGTTCGGAAACTCATTGAAAAGCATACCAAGTCAAGGACTCAGCGTAGTGTTCTTATAACAACTTCCATGTATATCGTGTGGCAAGTACGTGGCATCTTTCAACAAATTTATATCGATTTTCCAGAGTAAATTGCAATTTTTTTGTAATTTTCGGACATCTATTTGAAAATTACGGTAATTTCGAATTTATCACGGGGTGTAGTGATGTAACCCCACTTAGACAATCAATTTCAAGTCCCAAACATGGCTTGTTGCATATAAAACATCATGAATTTGCAAATCAAGTCTAAAGATGGTTCGAACGTATTTGGATGACTGATCACATGCCTTGTTGTTTTGTATACCTTGTTCCCCATGGGAAGTGGCCATTATATTTGGCGAATCTTGCGAGCTTTCCGGTCTGACTCTTTCAACGTCCACGCTTCGTGCCCGTAGCAATTTATCACCTTTACTAAATTTTATCTATCTAACTTGCTCATTTACTCTTGCTTGTATGAGTTAGTATACTCATAACACATAGAAAAAAATGTTTTCGATTCCATCATATAGGTATAAAGGTATTTTTTCACTTCCCCACATGTGGCTTCGTTTGCACATGTCACCTGAGCGTTCATTAAGTGCCTCAACATAGTTTTGAGAATATACATCCTCTACATTTGGTACAATACGTAAGAACGGTTATCTACCATGCCGCATCGAATTTTCGGACGATTAGAAAGCCGGACACTGATCTTTTTCACGATGGTTTAAAGATAATGATGATGTCTTTTACATGCTACATTCATTAAAGCTGTCGATCAAAGAATTTTCGACTGATTTAAGGCCGGTGTCCGGGATTCAAAACATCCGATTCCGGACACTTCGAATCAAGACGGTACAGCAGTATGCTCAGCACATAATTACTCGCTACTATCAGTGGAACTGTTATGCGCTTAATTTGTCACAGAATTCCAACTTCATATGTAACGCAATATTTTTCAACAATGTTCTTAATACTTTCGATGCTCAGAAGTTATTTTTTGATGATTGGGTAACGTGTTATATTTTGCCATATAAGAGAAACGAAGAATTTTGTATGGAAACTGCAGGCACGTGGAAAAAGTTGATTAAGTCTAAATTTAATCGTGCAATTTTAAACCAATTATACCTTGAAAAAGTGATAAAGTCCTGTTTTGCATGCTTTATGGATTAGCTCACTAAAAAGTTTGATATATCGTAGTTTAAATTTCCTGCAAACATCAATGAAACCAGTAGTTTATACAAATTTGATGACCTGTAGCATAAAATTATGACGTGTTGGAACATTTCTGAAAACGGCGTTAGATTCAACAACCCCAAAACAACTAGAGACGCATAATTTGATTATTGTTACACGCAAAAATGTTATTTATGTTTCGCTGTGCAGTCTTTAAACGTTCTTTACTCAGTTGTTAATATTGACACATGGGACAATTATGCGTATAACGGCAGTTTAGTCGCACTAGTGGCTTTTAACGAATGTTTTGCTATAAATCGTTGCACGGCTCGATTTTGTTAAAAAATATGATAGAAATAAATAGTTTCGCTTAAAATTTAAGCTCCCTTTAGTAGACCTATTGTTCTTAAAATAGCACTACTAAGAGAAACTATTTTTTATTAAACAAAATAATGAAATTCAAACAATAGAAGTTGTGCTTGTGAAAATACCAGGGTTCAATACCATGATCTCCCACCAATTTTAAAGACCACCACGATGAAGAAAATCCCGAAGAAGCCGCCGCCGCAAACTTCATCGGGCGAGGAGGATTTCAACCTGGGCGCCGTCAAAATGTGTACGTGTTACTCGAATTCAACAATTCAATCGGCCCTTTTCAGGGCCAACAAATGTGTACTTAAGAGTAATTTGTGTAATATTTCCTAATGTGTTTACCACATACGTGCTATAATCTCTTAATTCATTTCGTAGCATCATACAATATCAGATTTATTACGAATAATCGACTCTTGCTTGATACGCAACACCAAACGTAAAAAAAATGTGGATGTATTAAATTTGATTTCTTTTCAGTTAGCAAAAGCCGTTCTGTTTCTTCTGCATTCAACAATAAAATTGCATTTCTTCAACGAAATCGAAAATGATAAATTTCTTCTTAGGGCAAATGTATCACCAATGGTATACCTAAGGGAAACAGCTCAGTGATGCTGATAAAAACATGAAATATGTGATTTTAACGTATCAGTCTGCAATGTATAAAAATCACGATTATTTTTAAATTTATCGCTAAAAATCCTTGTACTATTACCGTTAATTTGAACGTTACTTCATGCAAACCATCGGGGTTAATTTTTAATTTGAACATCTAGTCACCCTAGAAACGTGTTTCTGGTTACCTCTTCCACTGTTTTGTTTTGGTTCTGTGTTCCGTTCCACAGTGTTCCTTTTCACTTTACTCCGTTCGATGAGCTAAATGACGTTTGAACCATTTCTAATCTGAAAGATGTGCAAATTAGCGAGGTACAAATTAAAAAGTGTTCAGATCAAAAGTGGTCAAACCAACGGGGGTACCCGGTAATAGGAACACTGTTCCTTTATAGTGGAGGTATTTTTAGCATGGTGCCTTTAGCGGCGCAATCGATTGACTTCTTATGGGACCCTCCATTATAAGTGATGATGCACCATTTAATATAGGTATTACGAATTTAGAGAAAACTTCCCGTTCTATGGTTGAACAGAAAGCTACCGCAGCTGCCACATTACTGATTTTCACAAACCATCATCGATCGGCTGCGATGATACCTTGGAAACCATGTTAAGGCGAAGTGCGCCGTCATTGAAATTTGTACGCGTCGTTGATGATTGTTGTTAATTCATCTAACGAATTCGAATCAAATAAAATCAGTTGGTTTTGCACTGACACAGCTGAAAAAGTATCAGCATACTTTATGCATGTTAGAATGTATAGTGATACTTTTTTTAAACTATCCATACTGAGTTTTATTACTTTGAAATGTAAGCTGAAAAGTCATCATTGTTGCCAAAACGAATGACGGGCTACTTAGCCTTAATGGCTGTTGTTTTTCAATGCTTTGGACTCTACAAGCATATTTTGATTGGTTGGTTTCGTTCAATGATACAATGAATTTCAAGCCTGCGGTAGAACTTAGACAGCTGCGGTAGAACTCGGCGGCTAGCGCAGAATGGAAAATTTAGCAAATTCATTGTTTTAAATAGATTTGTGATTAAATTTCATGGATACTATTCGATTGCTTGTTTCATTTTCGCACCGTACATCATAGAAAAATATTACATAGTCATTTATTAGTGCGAAATATGTCAAAACACACTACCTCAACTATTGGAGCTTCCTTCACTAAGGGAGTGTTATCCTTCCACGGTATTCCGTGGAACTTAATTTCAGCGGTATTTAACGGAATCATTCGGAATATCGCATACCCTTAACCTACATTGCGTGTGCGAAGAGATTCGGCCGTCGTCGGCTCGGGAACGCAATTTGATAAGAATTTCATTAAATGGACTGGCTTCTGGCCGGTCCACTGTGTGAGTGGGGGGCATGAATGTGCAATAAACGATGACAAATCCGAGAGGACACATAGTCGTCTCGAAAGTGGATCTTTGTTTCCGGTTTATGTGAATGCAATTAAAGCCGACTGTAGATCGTCAGGAACTGATGTGAACTTGAGGGAATCTAAATCTCTGTATCTTAATGGTTCGGATAATGGGGTCAATTTCTTGGCCACAGCTGTAGTTCTTATTAACGTATACATTTGATTGTGTCATTTTTTAGCGCTTTATCTTCCATGTACCTATATTTTGACATACATATTATATTTCATTTGCAGTAGCAGTTCAGAATTTTACAGCTAAGTTGATTTCACCCGCCAAAGCTTTCAATTAACTTAACCTAAATATATACCGCATTAATCGTGGCAATAGAAGATTGCAAAGTTTTCTGTCGAAAATGATAAATAATCTCTTTCGACATCTGTTCCAATGTGTCATTGGATATTATTTGTAACTCATTGGTACTATACCAGGGAGGAAGCTTCAGAATCATTTTAAAAAATATATTTTGAATCCTCTGCATAGCTTTCTTCCTGGTGGTCCAACAGCTGGTCCATATTGGTACAGCAATCATGGCAGGCCTGAAAATTTGTTTGAATATCAAAAGCTTGTTCTTAAGACAAAGTTTTGATTTTCTATGAATAAGGGGAAAGAGACATTTTACATGTTTATTACATTTGACTTGAATTCCCCCAATGTGATTTTTGAAAGTTAAATTCTTATCTAGCATGAGCCCCAGAAACTTAACTTCATCTGACCAATTTATTGGAACCCCTCTCATCTTGACAACATGTCTACTTGAAGGTTTCAAAAAAAGAGCTTTTGGTTTATGTGGGAATATTATTAGTTGAGTTTTGGAAGCATTAGGAGAAATCTTCCATTTTCGCAAGTATGAAAAAATATCCCAAACTTTTTTGTAATCGACTACAGATGACACGCAGACTTCGTCCTTTGGCGGAGAGGCCGGTGTCGTCCACAAACAAGGATTTTTGACATCCCTGAAGTAAATCAGGTAAGTCAGATGTGTAAATATTGTATAATATTGGTCCCAAAATGCTGCCTTGAGAAACACCAGCTCTTACAGGAAGTCTTTCAGATCTGAAGTTTTTTTTTATTTAACCTGAAGTGTACGATTTGACAGATAACTTTGAATTATTCTAACAATGTATGTAGGAAAATTGGCATTGGCGTAGCTAGGATTTTTTGCTGGAGGGGGCCTAGGGGGGGGCTGGCAAATATTAGTTTTATAGAAGTTATGTCAGTCGCAATAACAAGATTTTCACAAATTTCGTAGTTTTAACAGATTTGTATTGAATTTATTTATTTGTTATTTTGTCTCATTTCGCGGCGCATCAATGATATTTGTTAATTTATATTTTCGCAACGGAAAAGATTCATTCTTTTTGTAATCCAGTAAAAAATTATTCAAGAATTCTTGCTTTTTTTTGCTCACAAGGAATGTCCAACAATTTTTCTGGTAATCAACCATGTGGTTTGAAGAGATTCCTTTTAGAACTAGTACGGGAATTTCTTCATGAACTATTTTCGTATTTTTCAGTGATTTCTTCGAGAACTCCATTTCACTGAGTTCGTCCTGGGATTCTCACAGAAAATCATTCCCAGACTTTTTGATCGCACTATAAAATTTCTCGAAAAATCGAATTGTTTAAAAATTCTCCAAGAATTCCACCAGAGAATGCTTTAGAAATTCTTTTGATCATTTCTCCTGGAAGGCCCTGTACGTAATTATCAAATATAAATTGCAATTGTTAGTTTAAAGTATCCTCCAGTTGTTTAGAAATAATTTGTTTAGAATGTTCAGAAATTATTGAGCGTTTCTCTAATAATGGTACTAAAAATTCAAAGAGTCTCGCCAAAAATGTCTTCAAGATCACCAAGCAAGGATTCATTTCACGAATTCTCCAGAGAGATCACCAACAGCTGAAGCAAAAAAATCGAAACAAAATAATTATTCAGACTTTCTGCAAAAAAGAAGATTCTTCCAGGTGTTGCTCTAGGGCTTCCTCGTAATATTCCACAAAAACATCATTAGCAAGCAAGAAGTGTTCAATTGGGAAAATGTTATTCGCGATTTCTCAATTAAGTTTTCCGCAGATAATGTTCGAAGGAACTTTGTTGGTAATTTTTAGAAGAATTGCAGCTTTAATATAATTCGGAAAAATACTAAATTCCTGTCGTAGATTCAAGAATTAAAACGTAGAGTTTCTGAAACTTGTTGACAATGTACAGTTGTGTTCAGAATAATAGTAGTGAAAGCCGATTTTCATACAAAATGCTCAACTTTGGCATGCTTTTACTTTGTTTCCATATGAGCAATCGGCATGAAATTTTGTCAGTGAACTACAAATATGCTCAATTTCATTATCACAAAATTTGAAAATTTTCACACTACCGCCTAAAAATTTAAGCACCAGGTGAAATCGCTCAAAATCATAGTAGTTTTAATAATTTCAATATCTGCTGTATTTTGAGTTTTTAAATTTTTCTTTACTCATTGTTTCAACCATTTCCACCCAAGCTTCAAATGTATAAACAATACAATTTTTTACAAAATTGTTGCTGAACAAAAATTTACAAAAGAAAAACTACTATTATTTTGAGCGATTTCACCTGGTGCTTAAATTTTTAGCCGGTAGTGTGAAAATTTTCAAATTTTGTGATAATAAAATTGAGCATATTTGTAGTTCACTGCCAAAATTTCATGCCGATTGCTCATATGGAAACAAAGTTACAGCATGCCAAAGTTGAGCATTTTGTATGAAAATCGGCTTTCACTACTATTATTCTGAACACAAGTGTACCTCTGAGAAAAGCTTAAAAGGTCCTTGAAGGATTTACCACAGACATTTTTGTTTCTTTTTCCTTCGGATTTTTTTTTAATAGAACACGATTGGTGTTAAAACGGATGGAACTTATACTGAATGTATGTAATTAAAATCTTAGATAATTTTTTATATTGACTTTAAAGTTTCATGATACTACTGTGAACATATTGATGTAGAAAGAATTCATTTTCCCTACCTTTAGAAATTTCAAACAAGCTTTTTTATCGATTTTTTTTACTAGTGTAGAAGTTTAACGCGAAAATATTGCCGGTATTTTTAAGAACATAATCGAACATGTAGTGTAGTAAAACTCATAATGTAATATTTTAATGAATTTAAAACTTGGGGGAAACTTTTGCATTACTTAAAAAATTGTTGAGTAATTCCTTATGGACTTTCAGAAACCAAGAACCATACCCGACCAGAACCACATAACAAAAATATAACACATTCCTATCAGCAGCAGTTAAAAATAACAGAAGTTGATAAAATTTTGTTATCAAGATGGCTATGTTCTCAACTTGTTATATTTTTAGTTACACATTTATAACAACATTTGTTATATTTTTGACAATGCATTTATAAGTTTGTTGCAAATAACATCCGATGTCATAAACAGTAACTTAGTTTGCAATAATTTTGTTATTTTGTTACATCGTTGCAACACATTCTGTAATAATTTTGATATAATTGTAACAGGGTTTGTTATATTTTAGTTTAATTAGGTGCAAATTTTATTAGAATTTTTGTTATTTTAACTACTAACGGTACATATTTTATAACAAATAGTGATATAAAAAAATCATATCAGGGGAACACATTCTGTTATAATCTTGTTTCTTCCGTCTGGTCGGGTACGCATAAGAATTCTGAATTTTTTAACCTCTTCTATTTTACCTTTTTGAGATTCTTCAAAATGTTTCATTTTGAAGTATGAAAAGATTTTTGTACGAAGCGTCGGTGCAATGAAAGATAATCTTCCTTAAAAATTATTCTCGAAATATATCCTTCCTTGACCTCTGGTTTTCTAGAATTCTACCAGAAAGCCTCTAGAAATTCTGCCCTCGTATCGCACAAAAATACAAACCAAGAATATGGATTCTAACAATTCTAACACCGACCAATTGGTGTTTAGATAGACTGGAGCAAGTATTTCTGAATGATTTCTGGAAAACGTACTTCAAGCATTTGGAATAACCCTTGTCCTTGGAATATTAGCCTTGTTTGCTGTAATGTTGAAGCTTATGAATTTCCTAACACATCTGTATCAAAATTTATACAGTCCTCTACTTATCTTTAGAAGGCTAAAATATCATCTATTCCAGTCTGTCTGAACAACGAACAATTGGTGAAATAATTTGTAGAGAAGTGTTTCAAGGAAAACCAATAAAAATTTCTTTATGAATATCTTAATAAATCTTTTTTTTTTTCATAGGCGTTTTCAACAAATTTCCTCTGTAGATTCGAAGGCAAGAGAAATTTCAAAAATAATTTTCTTTCCATTTCTGGAATAATCCGTGGATTTGAAGCAAAATTTTTAGAAAAAAAAAACATAGAAGATTTAAGTAGATGAAAAAACCGAATTTAGTACTTTACCATTTAATTCCACTAGAGTTTGTATCCTTTGACAGATACGCGTATTTCGACCTCAACTGTAAGGCCGTCTTCAGTGTCGTGTACTAGACTCGACTTGTGTCTAGTACACGACACTGAAGACGGTCTTACAGTTGAGGTCGAAATACGCGTATCTGTCAAAGGATACAAACTCTAGTGGAATTAAATGGTAAAGTACTAAATTCGGTTTTTTCATCTACTTATAGGTATTCCACTAAACAGCTCGAAGATTTATTATCATAGAAGATTTTTTTACGCAATTTGTGATGTATTTTGGACACACTTTTTAAGGACTTTTGAAGTTAATTAAGTTAATTTGTGGAAAAATTTGTAATAAATTTTTTGGGAAAAATATTTAGAGAAATTCACAGAAGAATCTCTAGTAGAACTTTCAGCAAAATGTCTCAGTATTAGTTTTGACAGAATGAATGATTTTTCGGAGGAAATGCGAGGGAATACTGAACTGTTGAAAGATTTTCTTTAGGTAAATCCGGGAACAATCTCCGGAATCAATTTACCAATAAAAGGAAGACATGAAAGGAATGGAGCTTTGAATAAGCCCGACAACATTACTTGACTATTTTCCAAGAAATTTGAAAAAGTTCTAAAACTACCCTTCAATATTCCTTGAGGAATTCGACTACACTAAAATTCTATAAAGAATATTGAAAAGTTTTCTGAAAAATGTTGTTGAAATCTGTAGAAAATTAGTCAAATTATTCAGTAAATTTATTCATGTGAAAATACCTGAACAATTGAATCAAAATCAACCAAAGGTTTTTTTTTTCATGGATTTGTTTGGATTGGAAACCAGGTTAAATTTCTGCCATTCATCTGAAGAAAACTTGGCCATGCCGAAACTCCTTGAAAGTTCAGCCTTATTTTTCGACAAGAACTCCCGCTATGTATTGTTTTATAGAGAAATTCCTCTAGTAATTTTGTCTATTTTTCCAATTATTTTTTCGAACATTATAGAGTCTCTTTAGTGAATTCTCATTAGGGAAATCATTATTACCTGACACCTCGAGTAGGGTATCCTAAAACATGAAAAATCAGAAGGCAGTGAATATGCTGCATTATGGTGTTCCTACGCCAATGAAAATTGGAGATTTTTTTTTTTTTATTTTACGATCAAACCTTCATGCTAAACACTGTCGAATGCTTTTTCTGTGTCTAGAAGAGCAAGACCAGTAGAATAGCCTTCAGATTTGTTGGAACGGATCAAATTTGTTACACGTAAAAGTTGATGAGTGGTCGAATGTCCATGGCGGAATCCAAACTGTTCATTTTCAAAAATTGAATTTTCATTAATGTGGGCCATCATTGTGTTCAAAATGACCTTTTTAAAAAGTTTTTGATGGAGGAAAGCAAACTGATTACTGATAGCTAGAAGATTCTGCAGGATTTTTGTCTGGTTTTAAAATTGGAACGCCCTTAGCATGTTTCCATTTGTCAGGAAAATATGCTAATTGAAAACATTTGTTGAATATATCAAATAAAAATGATAAGCTACTTTCTGGGACGGGGTTGGTGGTCTGTTGGCTACCGCTTCTGCTTCATAAGCAGAAGGTCATGGGTTCAATCCCAGGCTCGTCCCTTTCCTCGTACTTTGTAGTTGTATATCTCTCACTTGCTTCTATCTTCCATTCTAAATCTATCATACTCAAACTATTCGTTCATAGCAAACAGTAGAACCAGAGACGGACAAGAAAGCGTTTCCCTAACGCTTCCATTCTTCCACGCGCATGCCTTTCCTTACACCTGATACATAGGCTGTCTGCTAACCACAAAAAGCAAAACCTCTCTGCCATGCCTTTCCCCCAATCCATACACTCCCGCATGAACTGGCTCAGATGCAGTGGTATATACGGTCTACGTGGGAGCCAGTATAATGCATCATCAATTCCTCCCCTTCCCCACATTGGTCTGCATTCTGACTTAGCAGGCACCACTGTCGCTAAAAATGAAAGATCACCAACACTAATACACTGAGGATGCCTGTTAGTCCCAAGCAGTCATTCAGTTGGTTCCTTGTGTAAGTGCAGCTGATCTGGCATCCACGGGCGGCCAATCAAGCTCAAGCTAAAAATGATAAGCTACTTTCTTGAAGTTTCTTGATGAGGATGTAGAAAATTCCATCATCACCAGGAGCTTTCATATTTTTGAATTTTTTAATAATAGTTCTCACTTCTTACAAATCAGTCTCCCAGGCATTTTTGAAAACGTTCTTTTGATTGAGCATATTTTCGAAGTCCTGAGTAACTTGATTTTCGATTGGACTAGTAAGTCCTAAATTAAAATTGTGTGCGCTTTCAAACTGCATAGGAAGTTTTTAAGCTTTTTCGCAATTAGTTAGTAATAATTTGTTTTCCTGTTTCAATGCCGGTATTGGCTTCTGAGATTTTTTCAAATTTTTAGATAATTTCCAAGAGGGCTTAGAGCCAGAGTTCAATTGAGAAATGTTATTTAAAAATTTTTTGTTTCTTAATTGTGCAAAACGTTTCTTAATTTCTTTCTGCAAATCCTGCCATATAATTTTCATAGCAGGATCGCGAATGCGTTGAAATTGCCTTCTCCTCACGTTTTTAAGACGGATCAAGAGTTTAAGATCATCGTCTATAATCACGGATACAAATTTTGGAATTGCAATGCTCCTGGCTTCAACAATGGAATTTGTTAAAGTTTCAAGAGCATTGTCAATATCAAGTTTTGTTTGTAAAGAAATGTTAACAACAAGATTAGAGTCGGTATATGTTTCATATATATTCCAGTCGGCTCGAAAATAATTAAAAGTTGAGCAGATTTGATTGAGAATCGCTTTATGGGATATTTGAAATGTAATAGATCATGATGAGAATCAAAATCAGCATGAGTAACCAGTTGGCTACAAAGGTGATAAGAGCCGGTTAAGGCCAAATTAATCATAGAAGCGTTTCTAGAAAAGGAAAAATAAGTAGGGCTATCAGGTTTAGCCTATTTTTTTTTTTTTTTTTTTTTGTAGTTTGCTCATCATGGACCATCCTAATGCACAATCAACGCAATACTCACTGCAGTGGAAATCGCTGTCCATCAAGTCGGCAACGTTTCTGCGGGCGAGCGTCTCAGGAACGGCACATTCCCCGGTGGCCTGTGCGCTGCGACCGAGTCCTTGAATCCACTTCCGGAACCACAGCAGCGAACAGTCACATTCCAGCGGGTTGTCGTCGAGTCTGAAGCGCTTCAACGATGGCAACGCTCCGAAAGCACCCTCGGGAATCCGCTTAATTTGGTTACCGTACAGCATTCTGGAAATGCGAAAAGAGGGGGAGAAGGAAATGGAGTGAATGGTAGATATTGTTGGATTGAGTTTAAGATTTCTCCGTCGTGATGCAATTTTTGTCACCGGTTTGGCTCTATTTGGGAAGGAAGAAGAAATAATTGTGTGAAAACTATTTACATTAAGTTCAATCTCCGGTGATTTGCCGGTTGTAATAATGTTGGACGAAGCAATTAATTTTCTGGATGTTAAGCTTGATACATTTCTGTCTCAAGGATTATGAATGAAGCATTTTTATGCATAATTCGAACAAGTCGCTAAAATAACTGAAATAAAAAACGATTTAAATAAAGCAAAAGTTTTGTCGATTCTGATTTTGATAGTTTGCTGTCTTGACTTGTTCATCTCGTCAAAATCTACAACTTTGCTGAAGATATCATGAAGCTATTCTTTCATTATTATTAGTTATATCAATTATTAAAAATCGTCAAAAAACTCATTTTAGTCAAACCGTTACTGCTTTTGAACTCGTGATTAGAAAAATCACTCATCAATATATGTTGACATTCAGAGTTATTTCTGAAGAACTGTCCATAAATGGCTCAACCCTCTAAAGTTAATAATTTTGTATGGAAAATCGAAAAAGTCACAAATGTATTGATTAATACTGTATATATTAAATACTATTCTCTGTAAGCAACTTAAACAAACTTCATGTAAACTGAAGTTAGATTAATCACTTAAAAAGTGAGCTAATTGAGCCAAAACATGTCCTTTTAACCGAAGTATTGGTTGCTATGGATATTGTGGTATCATAAAGGTCTACAGAGAATTAAAATGATGATGTTTAAAAACAGAACAAATATCACACAAAGCTGGGAAGCAGGATCTGTCCCAGTTGGAACGTAACGACAGAAAGAAGAAAAAGACATGCGTAGTTTATGACGAAACAATAAATGTTGGAATTCCTACACTTCCTTGATAATTTTACTCGGGGAAAATTCGTTTTATACCCATTTCAGAGTACCATGAGAGAAGTAAAAGCTCTTCATCCAATTACTTGGAGAAGTTTCTTGAATTGGAACAGTACTGGAACTGAAGCAAATTGTTATTCTTCGTGCACACTTATACTGTCTACTTTTTATAGTTTTCCTTTGCAGGTTACCGCCGTCGCACTTGGTCGACTTTGAAAGCCGGCTGGATCATCAGAGCTTTCAGAACCGAAGCTAACGATAAGTGCAGTGGAACAATGGGATTTTATGCTAAACTTGTTTAATTTGTCTAAATCAAATGTGTGTGTTGTTGTTTTTAATTGCATGTAGATAAATTTACCAGGTAGGTAAGTTCTATTTTTATGACGACAAATACATTATGAACCAATTTTAACCTAATAACCAATATCTCAGAAGCAATATCCAAGAACACTCAACAGAACACCGGTGGAAGCAAACTTGTTCCTTTGACAAAATAATTACCTCACTTCTACTAGCGTACTGAGAAGAACGCAAGCCGAGGAGAGGATCCACTAAAAACCAAAGTGGAAGAAAGCGATACAGCGAATGTGGGAAAAAATCTTGCGATATTTCCACCGCAGAAGCAGCCGTAAGTCTGGTTCCTCTAAGTTTCTTCCTCTTCATAATATCTGCAGCATGCGGACCTCATCTTTCAAGCGCTCCAAACTAGAACACTGAAATAAATTTTCATTATATTAGTTTGTTAATTTTTCGCCATTCCGCTTCGGCGTGATCCGTTCTGACGGCAAAGAGCCGCAAGGGACACCGCTGCACAGAGGTCCAGTTATGGAAAAATCTTTCAAAAATTCAATTGGTTTTAGATAAACAATATCCGATTGTTAAGAAGACACACATTCACAAAAAATAAAGAAACAATGTTGGACGCTGAATAGATGCATATGTTCCAATACCATAAATTTTGCTTCCAAAAATGATTCCTTCAACTTCACCACAACCCTGCAATATTTAGTTTTTGGCAGAGGCGCGTCCACGTTCGATACCATGGGTAGGACAAAGCTTGGCAAATATTTTGAGCACAGTGAAGCTAAGAAAAATGTTAACCCTATGGATTCCTAAACATCTATGAGATTTTCTAAACTAAGCTCTTGAAAGTTTTTTTGTGCATCTTCCAGGAATGTCTCAAAGGAAAGGCCAAGAAAATTTTTCTGAAAAATAAATCCGTGAGGTATTTATGACCCAAGAAAATCCTGAAGTAACATCTGATAAAACCCATGTATGTTTTAAAGTCACCCTTTATGAACAAGGACCTCTGAAAGAACTCCTGGACTTTTGATGAAGTTTTAGAAAATTTTGCTAGGATAATCGAAAATAATAACCAATCATACATATCTCTGAATGATATTTCACAGAATTTTGTAAAGAGATTTCTCGAAAAACATTGAACAGAATCTCGAAAGAATTTTGTTCAGGAATGATTGGCGAAATTATTGGGAAAATTGCTGTAGTGTTGCCTGGTGTAAAAATTTAAATAGACTTTTGAAGATTGTATGGGAATGTTTTGAGAAACATTTTAACAAATATTTGGGAAATCTGCAGCAGTAATATCTGGAGAAATTTCTAGAATTTTTTTTTTCTGAGAACCCCTCAAGCAATTCCTGGATTTCTGGGAGAAAACGTGGATAAATTTTTGAAGAAATCCACATGAACAGGTGGAAGAATTCTTACGGGGTTTCTTGAAAAATCCTTAAAGCTATTTTTTTTTTTCAAAAACTCTTAGATAAACCTTTGTGGAATTCCTTGAAAGAAATTCTGTGGAAATCTTTGGAAGATCTCCTACAGTAACAACTGGAGAATTCCGTTGAAGGATTAGTGAAAAAATCTCTGAAGTAAGTTCTAGGATAGTTATGAAAAAAAAATAAAAATAAAATGTTTCCTGTAGAAGAATTTCAGGAGAGTTCCCTCTCAGAAACCCTGAAAGTTTTCCTAATAAAATCACCATTATAATTTCTGAAGCTCTTCCCCGGGGAGTCTGAGACGAAATTCTTGAAGAGCCTGTTGAACCAACAATAAGGAAAAAAAACTTTAGAGACCATTTCGGTTTAAACAGAGACTTTAGATACCTTCCATTAAAGTAGGAACTACTTAGAGACTTGCATTGAGGCGAAGTATGCCTTCATTTAAATGAATATGCGTCATGATTGCTGCTCATTCATCTCAGGGTTTCAATTTTTGAAAATCAGTTGGTTTTGCATTCATATAGCTGACAAGTATCAGCATGCTTTCGACATGTATGTACATTTAGTGATACTTTTTCGAATCGAAAAAAAATTGAGGTCAAGAGGTTCAGCAATTGTTTTATAGATTATATCAAGAGTGATCTTACGTTCAGAAATCGTTAGTACCACCAGTTAGTATCACAAATACCATTGAGGATTACTCCATTAGATTTTCTGACGACTAAAAAAGATTCTTGTAACAATCCTTACAGTAAATTTTCCAAGATTTTCACTATTAATAATCCCAATCTTTCTTCACACGAGCCAGATTTTTTTGGGGATCAAGTACAAACCATGTCTCGCTTCACTAGGCAAGAGGAACCATGAAAAACCTTATCGTGTCTTTCATTCTTCATCAGAATAAGAACGATGTTGATCGACTTTGTATGTATAATATTGAACAGATGACAAACGATTTAATTTTGTCTAAGCTTTCTGCTAATCTTGTTTTGATTTTTGTTGAATCTTGGGTAGGACAATCCTTTGGCTGTCCTACCCAGGTTTTTTTGTGCGTAGTACATGTCCTACCTGTCCTACCCACTTCCCGCGCCGCTGGTTTTTGGCATTTTTATTTTATTTTATTTTTATTTAACAAAAACTAACATCTACCTAGATTTAACATTCTTGGATGTAAATTTACTTTAATCTGTCGTTAACCTTATAAAATTGACAACTTTTATTGTCGATTCCAAACCAATGTATTTTGATATAGATAAAAAAAAATGCTCTAGAAAATGTTTAAACATGGATTTAAGCATTCCTGCAGGGATCGTTACAGAAATTCATAAAGGGGTTGCTTTAAGAATAGCTTTTTGGATTCTTCCAAAAATAACTACAAAATTTCATCGATAGTACTTCCGGAGATTCTTAAAAGAATCCTACATGTAATTTCTCCAAACATAACTGAATGGGGGAGCGTAACTCAATTAATTTATCTTGAGAATCACCATGGTATACCTACAAGGATAGTTCCATCAGCAACACTAGAGCGGGATTCATGTGGCATTTTTTTTTTCCAGAGATCCCTTCGGGCGTCAGTGATTCTTTCTGTACTTACTCCAAAAATGTTTCAAAAAAAAAAAGGAAGGATTCTTTCAAAACCATCAAGAAAATCTTCAATGGGTTCCTTTTAAAATTTCTTAGGATATTTCTACAAGACTTTCCCAAGAACCACTATAAAATTTCTTCAAAGATTATTGAATTGAGGCCTATTCCTGTTTTATGTTATTCTTCCTAAAATTTATTCAGCATTCCAATTAAAAATGCCTATAAATCTAAGATACGCTCTTAGGATTCATCTCGAGGCTTCTTAAGTAATACTTTCCGTAATGCTTGCAAGAGTATTAATGGGATTTCAACTGCAATTTATCCAGGAACTGTCCAACAAATTCTTCAGTAGTTCATCATGCGAATGTTGAAGAGATTTATATTTCTAAATTCTTCTTGCATTTCCTAAGTGGATCGATCATTACTGAAAGGATTTCTCCAAGAGTTTCACCAGGATATTACGATTTTTTTTATTTTCCTTGTAGAATTTCTCCAGTAAATCTTTCATTAATTCCAGGGATTCATGAGAGTATCCCTAAAAAAATCATCTATTCCTACAAGGAATACTTCTCAGTATTATCCATGATTTTTTTTTCAAGAATATCTACATGGGCTCCTTTCATAAGACCTTCTTAGATTTTATCACCATTTTTTTTTTCAAGCATCTTCATGATTGACTGTAGACATTTTTCAGAATGGCTTCATAAATTTGCGGGGATTTCAAGTAGTATACTTAATTTTACGAATTCCGAGTAGTATGAAGACTGTTCATTTTAATCAATATTAATTTATTAATGAAATTGTAATCGGCTTTCTGTGCATTGTTCAACTAATATTTTACAGTGCTGTGATAATAAAAATGCTACAATAATAATCAAATTTCACACGAATAAAGCACAATGTTTAGAACCATTTTTTTAATGAAAAGTGTTTTAACTTTAAGGAACTAATATAAGTAGAATTTCTAGATTCAAAGTACGTTCTTTCGGAAGTACCAATTTAGTATTTATATGAAAAACAACCTAAGCCTTCATAATTTTGAATACGATCTTTTACTTTTCTTTTTGCTGAAAGTGAAAGGATGGTGTATCAGCAAATTTGATAGATAAATCACAAGAGTGGCCTAGAGTCAGAGAATAATGGCAAATTATTGATTTTAAAAGCTCTACCTTTAGTAGCCTAGTAAAGGATACCAACATACAATTTGTTCATTAAAATAAGGATTTTTTTATGCGAAAAATAATGTTTAACATTGGCTTTTATTAGGAGTTTTAGGAAAAACTATTTAGTTCTTGAACAAAAACCATTTGCACAACATTGTGTTATAATTCTACCCGTCTAAAAAAAAATGGCTTTGTGCAAGAAACTGGAGAAGTACGAGGCTATTGGATTATTCACTCGAAAATATACTCTACGACGATAGTTATGACACCAAATCTACTGACCGCTTTTTTTTGGTTGTCGAACTTCGTCTATCTCAGGACCACCATAGTCACTGTGAGGGTCAACGTCAGAGCCGCGCTTTTTAGCTATTTTTTCATATAAAGACCATGAAAATGAATGAAAATCACGTTTTCCTACAAATTCCAGCCAAAAAATAATTTATGGAAAAAAAATTCACCGATAGAATATTTTGTAACCTTCTGATTATGAAATTATAGACCAAATACTGATATCTAGCGGGAAAAATCCGAAGTACATTTGATTTGCATAATCTGCTAGTTTAGACATAGCGTGAACCGGCTCTCCGATTCATCTTCATCAAATTTCATCATTATGATCCGAAAATCCCGTCACTCTACTGGATTCCTCATCTGTACTGCTCTGCCCATATTCACATAGTCGACGCAAGACTTAATATTACCAAAATTATTTTTTTCATTCATATGCATTCTTTACCAAACAATACACTGGTTGGACATGAGAACAGCGCTCATATTTTCTGAAATATTTGAATTACAAGCACAGATAAAAATATATTTTAAATTTCAGTTTATTTTCATGCACATATTCGGAGCATCAAAATAAACTGAAATGTCAACGAAAAATCGCTTATTTTTCAATGGAATGCTCTTTAAACTTATACGATCATGTAACATCCAAGCATCTTTAGTTGAAAAATAAACGTAATGCTGTAACAATAGATGAATTTGATTTACTTTTACTATACTCTGCTGTTTACGCTACATTGGAATTTAAATATTTTTATCTGCGAGAGAAAACGGATTGACATGAGCACATACACCAACTCATTTGAAGAAACACCCGGTTTGCAGAGTGTTTATTCGGATAGTTTATCGTATAAACCAGGTTACTATGACAGTGACCATCAAATCATTCATATAATCGTTCATCAAACTCACTGGTTGGAGGGATAACACGACGTATGCGTTTGCAGATGACAAAAGTAATAAATTACAGTCCACTCTCCACATCTTGATATCGAAGGACGAACCGACACAGCGTTGAAGTTCAATGGAATAAGCCAAGTTTGAGTTCATTCGATTTTACCTAAATTTTAGTTGTTAGCTTTTGAAGTCTCCGTAGTGAGTACCTCGAAAGATAACGATGGATAGATTTTTATGCACTGAGTTGTTTATTTCGCTGTTGTCTAACGAAAACTACCTAATGAAAGGTATATGTCAGTTAACCCAAATTTGGATTATACCGAGTACCCCCGTTGGTTTGACCACATTTAATCTCAACGCTTTTTAATTTGTACCCCGCTAATTTGCACATCGTTCAGATTAAAAATGTTTCAAACGTCATTTAGCTCATGGAACGGAGTAAAGTGGAATGGAACGCTGTGGAACGAAATGCACAATCAAAACAAAACAGTGAGAGGTAACCAGAAACACGTTTCTAGGGTGACTAGATTTTCAAATTAAAAATGAATCCCGATGGTTTGCATGAGGTACCGTTCAAATTAACGGGGGTGTACGGTACAACGGAAGAGCCGAATTGAGTCAAAATAAGTCAAAGTTGGATTGATCCATGTAGAACAAATTTTTGATTAATACTAGATTGAATATCAATTCGTTACCAGGAAAATAATAAACAAACAGACGTCATTTCGTCTTCGCAAATTTCTTTGAACCCCTGAAATCTAGTCTAGTAACCTTTGATAATGTGCATATCGACATATGGAAAGAAAATCAGGAATGAAAATCACATCGAGATAGGGAGATATCGAGATAAGAAGGATATCGAGATTTTGAGAGTGAAAATGTATGCAGAATGAGGGGATCGACAAACTTATCGACATAAGGAGAGATATCGAGATGTAGAACATCGAGATGTGGAGAGCCGGCTGTATATAAAAAGTCTACCCCAGTCAACTTTTGAATATTAATTTTTAGCAAATACACAGATTATTCGAATGAAATTGTTGAAATATTCATGAATGCAGCTGGGAACACAAAAACGCATTTTCTCAGCAAAGATGGTGCTGGTGCGATTGATAAAACAAGGCATTTTAATTGCCTAATCAAGGTAATTAGCATTCGAAATTTCTTAATTTTGTCCCGTGTGAGCTACGGGGTCTTCTATTTTCAGACCCGGCTCACTATAGAACCTGTTGGGTGAACGTCGACTCAAAGAATTGAAGACGAGACAGAAGAGTCTCCTCTCGTCATTCAATCTCATCAACGTGTACGTGAAGAGCATTGATGAAGAGCCAGATGGTCCTGAAGTTCCGGTTCGGCTTGAAAACCTAATTTCACTGTGGAATGACTACATGCAAGTTCAATGCGGATTGGAAGCGATTGAAGATCCAACTGACGAGCAGTTAAAAAAAGACCGAATTAGAGACAGTGTGTTACCGCGTTAAAGGATTCCTTCTTTTAATGAATAAATCTCGCTCAATTCTTCTAATTCAAGTTCGCAATTCCTGAGTTCTTTGTCTCATGTGCGGCTGTCAGATGTCAAGCTGCCAGTATTCAATTGAAAGCTGGACAACTGGTTAAATATCTATGACCTATTTGTTTCACTAGTACACACTTCGAATTGTCCAATATCCAGAATTTTTACCATCTTCGTCCCTCGCTGGCCCGTTACGCTCTGAAGTTGATTCAAATAATACCGATAAGAGCGAACAACTATCCGATAGCATGGAAACTTCTGGAAGTCCGTTTGCAGAAACCAGCTCGTTTGAAACGAGAACAGGTTGATAGGCCGAATGCCGTTACGCCGAATGCTGTTAGGCCGAATTAACGTTTGAGCATATGTAGCGCATTGCGCACATCATAAGTGCAGTTAAAAGTGCGAGGTTGTGAATAAAAGTACGGGATTACGTCGGATCAATCTCAGCATGAGATGACGAATCAGTGTGACGAAAACAGTAAGACACTATAACTCCCCCGGAACTCCCTTGGTAACCCCTGCAGAGTTACAGCGGCTTCCAACCACTCCCGGAAAACTAGCTCAGTAACATGAGACCACAGAACTGTGTCCCAGGGTCGACATGTTACTGGGTAATCGGAGGGGCTTCGCGTACAAAGTATGAAAACTATGTAAATTTCATATTATTAAGCTTTTTATTGTCCCTTGTGTGGCGTGTGGGTGTGGGTTTGAACATTTGTGTGGCGTGTAAGCGAGATGAAGAATGCTGTACTCACTGCTGCAGTCACCGTTTCTTCTTCTTCATCGTGTTGGCCCACACGGCTGCTCCTGCACTGCCGTGTGGCCAGAAACTCACAGCGAGGCTGCTTGGGGTTGCTGAAACGGCGGATTGCTGCATCCAGCGGGCGTAGCTGGTAATTTTTCGGCGGACAGGCGTCTTCCACAGGTCATAAACGGAGGTAGTTCCCTTGTCCAATCGCTTATCAAGAGGGGGGGGATTATTACTAATCTGCACCAAGCTAACCAGTCTGTAGGTACACTCGGACGCCTGAATATCTTCTGCCCAATCTTCTATTCTATGAGATGGCAGCGCCCAGCAATTTTATCTTTCTATGCTTTAACGACTTTCGCGCTAGCACCATTTTTGTGGATCTGAGTATTCCCTTCAGTAACGGCAGTTGATTCCTTTGCAGCGGTTCAGACTCTCGCTATGGACCGATGCTACCTACCTTGATGGCTACAGCGTAGCATCACGCCATTGCCGGGCGTATTGTAGAGCTCCATCTTCGTCGGTCTTGGGCGAAACTTCTCCAGTTGCCCCGAACGTTTAGGGTCGCCAGGTCCTCTTCCACTGCGTACAGCCAGCGTATTCGTGGTCTTCCCCGTCGTTGTCACATGTCACAAGTGTTCCAAGGTAAACAAAATCTTCAACAACTTCAAACACATCCCCATCAAACACTACCTCAGCACTTACACCACCATACCTGACACTATCTCTACCTGCAACCATGTACTTCGTCTTGGTAGAATTGATGGTCAGGCCTATCCTCGCTGTCTCCCTCTTCAGAGGCACGAAGGCCTCTTCCACTGATCTGCGATCGATTCCAATCAGGTCTATATCGTCCGCAAAGCCAAGGACCATGTGCGACCTTGTGATAATAGTGCCATTTCTCTGCACGCCAGATCTCCTAATAGCACCCTCAAGTGCAATGTTGAACAGTAAATTCGAAAGTGCGTCTCCCTGCTTTAATCCGTCTAATGTCACGAACGAGGTTGACACCTCGTCTGCGATCCGAACACTTGATTTCGAACCATCCAGCGTAGCACGTATCAGCCTAATTAGTTTCGCCGGAAAACCATTTTCAGACATTATCTGCCAAAGCTCATTTCTTTTCACTGAGTCGTACGCCGCCTTGAAATCAATAAACAGATGGTGAGTCTGCAAGTTATACTCCCGGAATTTGTCTAGGATCATTCGCAAGCTAAACATCTGGTCCGTTGTCGAACGGCCCTCACGAAAACCAGCTTGGTATTCGCCGACGAAGGACTCCTCGAGCGGCCTCAGTCTGTTATGCGCGACAGAATTTTGTACGCCGAATTCAGCAGGGTAATTCCTCTGTAATTGGCACACTCCAGTCTGGGCCCTTTCTTGTAGATAGGGCGGATGAGGCCATACAACCAGCCGGTGGGCAATTCTTCGTCCTCCCATACCTTCATAAGTACTCGGTGGATCGACTGGTAAAGCTGCTCGCTTCCGTGCTTGAGAAGCTCGACCGGGATCTCGTCCTTCCCAGCAGCCTTACAGTTCTTCAGCTCGCTGATAGCCTTTTTAACCTCTCCTATGGTCGGTGGGTCCACAGCTTGATCGTCATCATCTATGTTCATCCTGTTCCTCGCTACATTTCCATTCTCACCGTTCAACAATTGCTGAAAGTGCTCCTTCCACCTGGCAGCCACCGCCGTTTTATCGGTCAGCAAATTCCCTTCTCGGTCATTGCACATGGCGGGCACTGGTACGGTATTGTGCCGCGCACCATTGACCGTTGCATAAAATCTCCGCATATCATTCCGGTTCATGCTTTCTTGTGCGTCAGCTACCACACTTTCTTCGTGCTGCCTTTTCTTTCTGCGGTGGATTCGCTTTTCTTCGGCTCTCGCTGCCCTGTACCGCTCTCTGTTCTGTCGGGTACCGGCCACAAGCATACGGCTTCTGGCGGCATTCTTCATGTCTGTCACCCTCTGGCACTCTTCATCGAACCAGTCGTTCCGTCTTCGTCGTTGACCAGTGCCGATCACTTCCCGCGCCGTTGTTGTCACAGCTTCGTGGATAGGGTCCCACAGGCTGTCGACGTCTCCAGCAACGTTGACTCTTCCCAACTTCTCGTCTAGTTGCTGACGGTACTGCGCAGCTACCCCATCAGTCGACAAGCGTTGTATATTGAAGCGTAGCGTTCTGTGTGTTGCGGAACTCGTGACGCTGGATAACCGCGCCCGAATTTTAGCTACAACGAGATAATGATCCAAGTCGATATTAGGGCCTCGGAAGGTCGTGACATCAATGACATCTGAGAAATGTCGCCCATCAACCAGCACGTGGTCTATTTGGGAGCAGGCATCGCCACTCGGGTGTCGCCAGGTGTGTTTGCGGATATTCTTTCGCGCGAAGTATGTACTGCTGATTGCCATCCCTCTAGCAGCAGCGAAGGTTACTAGCCGCAGGCCATTATCATTGGTAACGGAATGAAGGCTTTCCGTTCCAATGACGGGTCGGAAGAAATCTTCTTTCCCGATCTGCGCATTTGCGTCGCCGATGACTATCTTGACGTCTTGTTTTGGGCACTCTCCGTAGGCCTTATCCAGGCTCTCATAGAACTCATCCTTCATGTCATCGGGCTTATCGTTCGTTGGCGCATATATGCTGATCAGGCTGTAGTTGAAGAACTTGCCCTTCATTCTCAACACACAGATTCGGTCGCTTACCGGTTTCCACCGAATAATTCGCTTCATCTGCTTCCCAATCACTATGAAGGCAACCCCATGTTCTGCTGTCGCCACCGCTGTAGTAGATGTGGTACTTGAATGAAGTGTTGGCGATGGAATTCGCGTTCTCCGGTTCTCGGTCAGCGTATTTCCTGGATAGCTGCCACGTTCACGCCGACATTCCGCAGTTCACGAGCCAGGAGCCCAACACGCGCGGGTTCATTCAAAGTTCTCACGTTCCAAGATCCAACTTTCCAATCGTTGTCCTTTATTCGTTGCCGGGTCTGTTGCCGTAAAATCAATCCGTTTGCTCTACTTTTGCCTTTCTTGGTTGGTGAAGAGTCTTCGATAGGCCACCTAACCAGGGTTGCGCTACCTACATCGTGCTAGAGGGGCTGCCTCCTCGATGCTGACACGATACAGCATCGTCCGCTTGTTCTTTACATGATGACCACGGTCATAGCCATCACAACCATCCACCTTTATCAGGGCTTTGGACCTGTAGCTCTGGTTCTCAATTGTTTCAAGTTCTTTCGGACATGCTACTATGGTGACCCGTCATGCGCTAGCGGTGTTATGGACCGATGCACGAGTTCAATATTTGACGTTTGAGCGGTGCCGTGTTATTTACGTGACCATAGCAACGAGTGAATTCGGCACCGCTCAAACGTCAAATTAGTGAACTCATGCATCGGTCCATGGAGCAATGCACGAGTACACTAATTTGACGTTTGAGCGGTGCCAAATTCACTCGTTGCCATGGTCACATAAATAACACGGCTCCGCTCAAACGTCAAAGAATGAACCCGTGCATAGGTCCATAATGTAGCCTACTGAAATCTATCTTCTATATAAATAAAAATGGAATGGTGTTTGTATGTCACGAAATGGCTTACGGACGGGTTAACTGATTTGAATGATCATTTCTACGTTTTGTTCGTCAAGGGTCCGACGTGTTTGTGCGTATAAAAATCCCAGAATATTCACCGGGAAAGCCGGAAAAACGAAAGTGGACGAAACTGTCATTTTGTATGGGACGATCCATAGCGTATACAACAGCCTACTTGATGGCAAGACGAAGTTTGCTGGGACCGCTAGTTTATTATAGAAACGTGAATTTTCACATACATAACGTCATACACACATGACAATCTCAGAATTGGAACCAACTGGTTACAACACCAAGCCAATCCGGCGAGGAAGCTTTATTGCAAGATGCTCTGCAAACATCATTTGATCCTGATCGCAACCAGTGCATCAAGTCATTAGGACTTGACTGGGAGCTAGCCTCAGATCAGCTTAACTACCACATTCATCTTCCGCCGGAGTCTTTCGAGACACCACTCTTCGACCCGCTTGATCTTCTGGGTCAGACGGATCACAACAAATCTTAATTGATATGTTAGTTCACTTCAACCAAAATTGTATTTACTTTTGCTATAAACTATGTTGTATGAAGTGATTTCGAAAAACCAAACCAAAATTTAAGCTTAAACCAAACTAAGATTTGATTTGAAAATATAAACAATCATTTTTAAGATTCAAAAATAACAAAATCTTTAGTTTTATGAATTTTATTTTCACAACAATCACTGCCAGATATCTTACTAACAGTAAGCAGTGAAAATTATTTTTTTGTTATCTAACAATATAAAAATTACGTACCAGTTCGTATAAGGTGGTGAATATTCGCTTGTTTGTATTAGGGGATAAGCACTAATTTTCGACCTACAAGAATTCTGTGCCAATTTTCAGATTTTCATACAAAGTAGGCCAAAATCGTATGAATGGGTCGAAAATTGGTGCTCTCCCCCTAGTGGGTAAGCATGTGTTATTTATTAGAGATGGTCGGGTCTCGGGTTTTCAAACCCGAAACCCGACCCGAACCCGAACCCGACGGGTTCGGGTCGGGTTCGGGTTTGAAAATTTTTATTTTTTCGGGTTCGGGTTCGGGTCGGGTTTGAAGGCTTAAAAATTATCGGGTACGGGTCGGGTACGGGCTTGAAAAAAGTCGGGTTTGGGTCGGGTTTGGTGAGAATTGTTCACAAAGTAACAACCTGAAAGCTTCCCTATGCTTCAGAAACGATGAATTTATCATCTTTTCGAGCTCGGGTTCTATTCGGGTTTTTCTTAGAAAACTTTTTCGGGTTTCGGGTCGGGTTCGGGTTTGAACAGCGAAAATTTTTCGGGTTCGGGTCGGGTACGGGTTTGCTTTTCAATTTTTGTCTCGGGTTCGGGTCGGGTCCGGGTTTGAAGAAATAAAATAAGTCGGGTACGGGTCGGGTTCGGGTTCGAAAAATGTGAAACCCGACCATCTCTATTATTTATCTAAACATATCGACCTTTGTGCCATTCAATTATATTATGTGTTCCTTTTTGGAAAGTTGTTGTCGTGCGTTCTGTGTATTTCAATGGAGACTTAAGAAGTAAAATTTAAATTTACATTTCTCGATATAACTGCAACGAAGAATATGTTTTGCAGATAATATAATGTGGAATATTTATCCTAGAATCAAGTGCATTAATAAAGGAGATGGTGTATCATAGGCCACATGTTCAAAAGGATCACATCATTAGCTGCTTCTGAAGTATTGAAGACATGAAGCATTTATTATTAGTCATATTGATATAAGCGTTGAAGAAATGAACTATAAATTTCAGTTTTTCATTGACGTTTTTTATCTTTTAATTCATTATGATTTTCATTGAATGGAAAGTGGGATTTCCTACCAGAAAAATTGGTCATAACAAACAATAAATTGGTTTGTTCCAAATTGCACTTGTTTTTTTTTTCAAACTAGTTTTCATTGTTTAAAACAACCTAATATATTAGTTGTTTTTACCGTTTCCAAACCAATGCGCTAAACGAATTAATGGATGATGTTGAAGAACTGAATGATGATATTGCTCTTGATGAAAATGTAGAAAATTAGTAGAATTGCTTGTGAATTTGATTTAGTTTAAAGAGAACGTAAATAAGTAAAATTTATTGACAATTTATCAATGAAAATAATGTTCAATTTTGTAGTATATTCATCCATGCAGTATGGAGACAAATCACCAACTTAGTTAGAGATGTTAATATGTGTAAAAATAAAGAAATCATAGTAAGAACTAATGCATTCGACTAGTTTTAATGATCGATTTGTCTGGAAAAAAAATTGGCAATTATTTTGTATGGAACCGCTGGATTGGCTGCAGACAGAGTTTCAGTTTCAGAGTTGACTTCATAGATTGCTTCGTGGATTCCAGGAAGGAATTTTTAGGAATTCTTCTATTCATACATTAACTAATTCTCTTAGTGATTATTCCATATAAGTGTATACAGTAAATCAATTGCTGTAGATACATTTTTGAGTATTTTTCAATTGAAACGTATGGTCGTGTTTGATATTGTATGTATTATATTATGCGTCATCACCAGTGCAGTAACTTGCCATATCTTACGATTCCTCCTAATTTATATTAAGATTTCGATCTGATAATTTGAGTTGCAGGCGCTCGTCAAGCATTGTTTTAGAAGAATGTATGAATGTGGAATGGATACTAAGTAAAACATGTCAATAGATAGGAGAACGCGGTCCAATTCGGAACCTATTCTAATTCGGACCATCAAGCATATTTCAATACTGGCGATATTGTAAACATCGTGTGTACTGTTTTTATACCCATCGTATGGCTTGCATCTAACACAATAAATTTGACGCCTTTCGGTTATTTCGATTGCTTTTATAATAGTTTGTTGTTTTGAAGTGCTCTAGTGTACTGTCAGTTAGCACTACTTGCAAGCTTCTCCTGTATTTGAACATATCAGATGGCCAAGTGATTATTAAGGTTCAAAATTGTTCTACATGAGTTCACAAGACTTGACCCATACTACTCATACACTTTCACATAAATGCATTCCAAATATGTTGAAATTTTACTAAGAATCACTAATGGAATAGGAGGTGTATACTATATTTCCGGCCTTGCATCCGGATTGGTCATCGGTATCCAAATATTTGAGAAAGCCTCCAAATATTTGTAGGATGCCTTTGTAGCAGTGCTGGGAATGGTAATAGTAGTAGGCTTGAATTTCGCGAAAATCACGTGGCTCTTTCCAGTACAGTAGTTCAAAAACTTGAATCTCATCAAGTAGCCTATGTTGGGTGAATGAATTTTATAAATAGTTAGTGTCATCGAAGGCTCTAAATGCGGGAAATAGAACATTTTTCTACCGTAATTTTGGGTTGCCCTTAGCAACGGGTGTTTTGCAATTTTCAAGGCTTTTTGCCTACAGCAGCGATGGGCGTGATTTTCACTAGCTTCGATGACTGTTATTGGCTTTGCTTGGCTACTGTAGAGTGCATTTCAGATTGTTTCCCAACCCTGCTTTGTAGTACCAAGGTCCAACAAATCCCCTGCACAAAACTGTTAAAATTTTGAGAATTGATCAATTGAGTCGAAGAATATAAGCAAAATAATGCAAAAAAGTAGTCCACGCCTTTTTAGAATTGACATTGTTTCATCTATTACGTATTTAAATCTTTTTATATTCAATTTTCCCCTCGAAAATATATTGAATTTCTGAAAAGGTTGAGAACCTAACAATGTATGAAAAACAGCAACTATGTTAGAATTCTATTCAATGTATATCACAATATAGTAAATAAGCCCAACATTCTTATAGGAAAAATTTGAATGCATAATTTTTGGCATGATTTTTTCTAATTCAGACCACTGTGCGCTGCTATAGATCCTGAACGGAGGAAACTCAGCAAAACCTCGCTTTCCGACACCGACCGAAAGCCAAACCAGCAAGCAGCGTAAAACTACAAGTGGCTTTTTCCGTCGGTCGTTTCTTCCGCCGGATGCTCCGTGGTGGTGGCACAAGGATATGGCACAACGACGGAAATAAGGAAGAAGAGCAATACGATACGTATGGGCCACATGCAGACGAAAGCTTCCAGCCAGCAGCCAGAAAAATCGGAATTGGTTGCCGCAACTACAATTTATAATTAGCCACAGAACGTTGGTCGGGATGATGATGAACACGGTGGAGGAAAAAATAAGCTGGTATACCAAGACAAGCAGAGCAAATGGGAAACGAAGGAAAATTAACGCCCAAATAAAGTCATTAGAAGCGTCCAGCGCTTTTCGGAATCTTGCAGTGACCAGTGCTGCTATTCAACAGATTGGCTTGGAGGAAAAATGCGACCCAACGGTGACTGAGTGCATTTTCCAAGACATTTGCTCTACTAAATTGCGATGATGACTTGCAATTAGACGATAAGGGCAGCGGAGCAAGTGGAGTCAATGGATAGGAAGTGATTGATTTTGAACCTGAATGGAGACTGGCATGAAAATTTATATGCATTTTAAAAGCGGATTACCACCGCTTACGATATTTACTTCTGTCAACGAGCCCAACGTAAAATCGAAGACAAGTATCAAAAAGGGATTAGCAGATATATAAATTTGCACTCAAAAGTACTGTTTTTGTAGCGTTGAGAAGTACTGTCTCATGCTTTGAATAGTTTCAAAATTTTCATCAGCAGAGATAATTTGTGTGCACAGCACAGCACGAGAGTACAATGCGTACCTCAGAACAACATTAATATTTCATCAACATAACATTTCCAATTAATAATACGACAAGTTTGCCGAAAGGCTGCACGTGCTTCCTATCTAATTCAGCGCGAAGTAAATATTTGCACAGTCGAAATCATAGCAGAACAATCCACAACGTTGTTGAACTAAGCCTCATTCGAGCCTCGATCGAAATCCATCTCTAATAAATTAGCCGAGATGGGCCCCGTTGTCATGTCATAAATCCACTTCTGTGGGGTGGCTGCTAGAGCCCCCCAGGTTAATGAGTTGAATATAAAGTAGTCATTAATCCGGACGGCGAAAGGTGTGCCACGGTTGGAATTAATTCATGCATCTCTCGTTGTCGTGCTGTGCTTATGATTGCCGAGAGGAAAAAAATCCAGGATCTACGCTCGGGAAAAAGCTATTCTCCGAAAGGATGCCGTTCCCGGTACCTACCAGTTATTGCGCAACCAGTCAGTGCGAGGTCACAGCATCGTACAGCGGAGGAATGTTGTTCAATTTTAGAGGATTTTTATTTTAGAAATCTATGAGAATTCATTTATTAACACATTCTATAACACAGAGTATTTCATGCATTTGCTTTTATTTGAGTCAGGTAAAAAATCATACGTTATAGGTTCTCCTGGGCGCAAAAAATCGATGGTGCTATTCAAACGGTTTGCAAAAATAAAGTGCGCTTCGTACCCTCGTGCTATGTGTATACACATCTTTTCTGCTTTTGGAAGCTTTTAAAACTACCTAAAGCAATAGAACAGTGTTCTCAGTGTTATTTTTTATACTTGTTTATTCATGTTCGATCCTAGTTTGGACCCGTACCTTCAATAGATCGTTGGACCCGTTGGCGAAAGCTATCAGTGGTGAGATGTTTCGTGGACACCGTCTTGAAAAACTCTTAGAAGGTCTCGACAATTATTCACTGAATATGGTTGCTACCACAAACAAATGAAAGGGAGAAATCACAACTTCCTTCCAAAAAAGTGGGTTTCAACATCGAGGACGTTTCTCCCGAATGCGCGTAGGGTGAAATGTTGGTAATCGCATCGAAATGAGCAATCAGTTTGAAGATTTAGAAAATTTTTTTGAATATCAAATCGAAGCAGCCTCTAGCCCAAGCTTTTTGATTCAAGTAATTCAAATAAGGAAACGAAGAGTACCGCCAATCGTTATCAGTTGTTCCGAATTTGGAAGATTTAGACAAGAGATCTTGAACTTTTTTAGGGGAATCAAGGTTTCCTTCCAAATCGCAAAGAAAGGAGACTGCCGCGTTTTGCCGGATACTCTTAAAGATCGCGAACTTCTTCTCAAACATCTTGAAGAAAAGAACATTATGACGACAAAACTGAACGTTTGTTCAAGGTCGCTTTGAAAGCTCTTGATATAAACAAATATTTAGTTACATGCAACATATATTCAGTGTAACCAGAAACATTTCAACCTCACCCCGGTATACGGTACACATTTTCCCGTAATATTAATTTGCAACGGCGTGGAAGTAACACCGTCAGAGAGATGATGCTAGAAATAGCAGCAGCAGCAGCATCCAGAGGTTCCGCGAACACGAAGATGAAAGGCTGGCGCGATAATACTTTGTAGATGCTAGTAGGGCTAGGATGCAGTAGTGGGATAGGGTTAGATATGGATTTAAATACCTTTCGAGAAAAAGCTCGGGAATCGGCCTGGTATGTGGTTCGAGATTACATTAATGCTGAGTGGATGTTTAAATAGTCAAGATAAAATCACATTTACGGTATGATTTCAATTAAAATTAAATTATTTTACACTTCACACATATTTCTAGTGGAAAATTTCAGGGTATGATAATTAGAGATAAACTAAACTGTGTTTATTAATCTTTATGTTACCGACCTCCGACAAGGCATTTTCAAACAGCTGCCATTTCGTTAATTTCCATTCGATTTTTTTGAAACTACCCTCAGTTTACTTTAAAAAGGTTTCAGTTATTTGTCATAAATGGACAATTCTGTATTCGGAATCATGCCGGAGATATTCCGGGTTGTACTGGGGTCACAAGGGTGCCAAATTCGGGAAATGTGATTATTTTTTTATTTATTTCAGCTACAACACTAAAGTTTTTATGTGAAACGTAAGATAATGGTCGATTGTCATATCAATCTTTGTGAATTCGCGAGAACTTGTCAATAAAAGAAGAAAAACTTCGGTATGGATATGGATATTTAGTTTATTCTTCCTTTATTGACATGTTCTCCCGGATTCAAGATGATTGAGACGTCGCACGGTATGCTTTGGACATAAAATGGAAATGTACCCGAAGAGGCCCTCGTAGAACCTGTGCCAGGAGATCTAGAGTGGCCACATCTGATTGTACCGGAGTTTTTCTTCTTTTATTGACATGTTCTTTCGAATAAATTAAGATTGAGACGTCGCACAGTGCGTTGCTCCATAGACAAAAATCAAATTTCAAATGATTTTACCCGGCAATAATAAGTATCCACAAGTGTTTATAGATAGCACCCGTTATTGAAACAAGTATTTATAAGCTATACGAAGCACTAAAACTACTACAACAAGCGTCGATAGTGACAGATGCCGGAGTAGCAGAAAAACTAAATTTTGTCGCATGTTTTCAGCAATCCTTTCAACTAGCACGGAGAATGTTGAAACCAATCTATTCAATCAAAATCTAAAAGAGAAGTTGAGTTGGCTATGAAATCAATCTTAAGAAATACTAACATGTAACTTTGATTATCGATACCAAAAAGTTCCACCGAGTTCCACCCTAAATCACGCACAGACATGTTTCTTAGAGTGTCGTCTAAGAGGTCTGAAAGTTACAGCTGCAACTCCTTGCAACTCTTCGAGATTTTCGATTATTCTAGGTATA
Organism: Aedes aegypti; assembly: GCF_002204515.2. Lineage (NCBI taxonomy): Eukaryota > Metazoa > Arthropoda > Insecta > Diptera > Culicidae > Aedes > Aedes aegypti. Next base: position 123,582,024 of record NC_035108.1, on the reverse strand, counting down.
CTCATTAACCAGCACAAGTATAAAAATGAGTTGTTTGTGATAAAAAAAAATCCGAAAATATTACAACGTTATGTAGTCGCGGCTCAACCAGACATTACACCAGAGCAAGTTTATGCTTAAAATAATATATTTTATATGTGGATTCCATGATTTTATTCAAATTTTATATAAAAACTGAAAAATTGAAATAAATCGTTTTTTTTTTTTGCATGAAGGCGTATAAGCTACTTTTGCAGCTACGAGTGAGAACAGACATTTTTGCAAATAACTTCTTACATAATTATGAGCAATAAAAGTACAAATTGCAAGGTTTTTCTTGAAAAATAATGAAATTGGCGCTTGGGACAGTTTCACGATTATGCGTATATTATATGCCATTTATGTAAATTGTAGCTCTTATGACCAAAAACAACTGTCCCTTCCATACCAAGGTGCTTAAATGGCTTGATCTTCCAGTTTTGATTTTTGTCCCGCATCTCCATACATTCAACGCACTGTGCGTCGCACGGTATGTTTTGGACATGCCGGAACCGGCTACGACGTTCCAGAACGGTTCACTTATTCGAATTATGTTGAAATGATGACAATAGACCATTATCTTATATTTTACACAAAAACTTCAGTGTTGTTACTGCAATAAATAAAAAAAATAATCACATTTCCCGAATTTGGCACCCTCGTGACCCCAGTACAATCCGGAATATCTCCGGCATTGTTCCGAAGTCAGCATTCTCCATTTATGACAAATAACTGAAACCTTTTTAAAGTAAACTGACAGTAGTTTCAAAAAAATCGAATGGAAATTGACAAAATGGCAGCTATTTGAAAATGCCTTGTCGGAGGTCGGTAACGTAAAGGTTAACCCCTCTACCGGCAGCTTCATTTTAGTATCACAAAAATTTTCAAAACAGCTATATTTTCGTTTTTCGATGTTTTTTGAGCCATTTTTTGCAAGTCCTCGAAAAACAATTATATTTTTAAGAATCTGTGTCGATAAGGATTACAAGTCATCTAGATCCAAAGATATTCCGAAATTTCTTGGGGGACCGACTTGTTTCTATAACCTACGTAAATATCTTTATCTACAAATTTTGTTGGCATGTTCGGTCATTCGCTGTTCAAAACAATACTCCATGATATTTTGTTAGCATTTAAGATGCAAATATTGACTAATCGTCCTCCAAATGCGGTAACAAAAAATAATCAAAGGACACCTAGCAACGATTGCAAAAATCACCGCCGCCTTAGCAAGAAAAAGCTATCTTTGACATCGCATTTCTTGTGAAAAATCTTACCGCATTTGGTGATCCCGCATTTGATATTTGCATTTCAAACGCACACAGCAATATGTGTCTGATACCAATCTGGCCGTATGAATATCTTAAAAACTTCAATCTTAAAAACTTCAAAGATTTTTCCAGAGAAGAACATCACATCTGTAGCGGTCCACGATCGACAATAGGGGAAGTGGTGGTAAAATGAACACCGTGCCTTTTACCGAGAAAAAACAAATTTCGTTGAATTTTTATCACGCACTGACGATTTAGAGCATAAATCTGCGTTTTCGAGTTGATACGTAGGTCAATTGAAGTGAAAATATCAACGAAAACTAAGATTTTAGAAAACCACGTTTGAAAATTAGAACTGACGTAACTTTCAGCTCGGAAGACTTGAGGTTTATCAGTGAGGTGAAAATCGTTATGATATGATGTTAATTCTGATACCTTTAGAATTCTTTTTAAATGGGTTACAATCATCAATGGATGCATTTTCGGTGGGGCAATGAAAATTTTCAGATATATTTGTTTTGCTCACGTTTTTTGCGTGGTGTTCATTTTATCACCAACCGCTGTTCATTTTATCCACATAGTGCAGGTAAAATGAATATCTGCATCGCTTTTTGATAGCGATGAAAATGTGTGAAAATTTAGCTATTTAAGTCTGAATCCATGTCGCTGCTATAGATTACATCCCTATTTTTGATGTTGTGCGATAGAACTATACAAATTCCTCGTTTTTCTATCAGAAACAAGATGATTTGCTTAAGGTGTCCATTTTACCCAGTGATGCATTTTAAACTGAACGCGAGCCAAAAATAAACTGAACGCGTTCTAATTTTGCACGAGAACCTAGCAAGCTTTGAACTCTTGTGCAAGATTCTGCACCTGCTCAAGAACGGCCCGTTCACTTCAAAATGCACAATGAAGTAAAGAACCCGAAAAAACTGCACCAGACTATAATACATTCATATCACTCAACATATATGGGATTTAAAATGTTTCTCAATATCTAGCAAAACTTCCGCGTTGAAATATGTCGTGTATCTGCCATGAAAACAGTTTTTATTTCAAGTTCAATTTTCAGCTCGCTCGGGTTCAGATTTTTGAACTGCTCAATGAGCAAGCCTACTTGATCTCTCGTTCAAAAGTTTGAACTGGAACTCAAACTGAACGCGTTCAAATGCAACACTGATTTTACCACCCCTTCTCCTATATCGCATATTGTTTAGATGGGTTGATCATGCACAGCTATTCCCCGATCTAATCAGAGTTGTAGATAAACAGGCGCTCACAATGTGCTGCATATCATGATTGTTACAAAGAGCGATAACTAAAAGATTCTCTCAATTTCCTCAGGATTCAATCCACGGTCCTGCATAAGAGGTAAAATACCTCGAATAATATCTCATGCATCATGCATATTTTACAAACACCAAACTGATAACTGGATCAGGTATGAACCAGTGCGCGAGTTCACTGTTTAACGTTTGAGCGGTGTCGTGTTATTTACGTGACCATGGACACCAGTGAATTTGGTATCGCTCGAGCATCAAAATAGTTAACTCGTGCGTTGGTCCATTGGAATACAGTGCCCGTCCGATTTTGGCTAGGTCCGTTTTTGACACGATTCAAATTCTGGCGACAAGAAAATGCATATTCAGAAAATGGATTGTGGGTCATTAACCAATCCTGTTAATCTCAAATTGCTTTCAAATACCTAAATAAGGTATTTTGAATTGTTTAAACAATATTTCAATCCCATTATATTACCGTAATAATGCCTGAACTACTGAACCATACCTTATTACGGTTTGATACAAAGATATGTTATGCAAAGATAGGTGCGAGTTATCCGTTTCTGCTCGGGAAGTTTTACAACTAGTATGAAGTAATGCATATGTAACCTGGTAGACAATGTCATTATCATTAGGACAAATCCTGCTGATCAACTTTGTTTTGTAGAAACTTCCATATTTGAGTTTTTGAGCCTAAAATTTCGAATACAGTGAAACCTTTATGAGTAGATATTCCTAAACTCGATATCGACTCAATGAATCTTACTAAATTGATTCTTCTTAAATTGAATGGTTTCTATGATGGTCTCCTCAAACATTGTTCCAATACTCGGTATAGCCACGAATCGATGGTCCGCTTAAATGTCGACTCATGGAGGTTTGACTGTACTTCATTTTGTGCGAGAAATGTTTCACTTAACGTGTTTCAATTTTTTCAATCAAACGTAACGGATTCGGTAACCCTCAATTTAATGATTTTAGGGAAAAATGAAATAATTATTTTTTATCCAAGCATTGAATTACCGTTGTCTGGTGCAATTTCTTCAGAAGTTCTGAAAGAATTAAGTGTGATGTAAATTCTATAAGAATTCCATAAGTAATACCATAGGTTTCCTAGAATAATTTTCAAATGAGCTGAGCATGAGCATAGATGACCGTAGAATTCTGATTACAATACTGTGCTTGAGAGTAGCAAGCAGTGTATAATTTCTAGAATTAAAAATATTATAAAGTCAGCGTTGGATATTACATAACGGTCATCGGGAAATAGTCAAAAAGATTATTCTTCCAGCGAACACTTCAAATTAATCAAAGGATTCCTTCCAGTCATCAAAAAAAAAACCGTTGTAATGAATTAATTTCCGCTTTAAAGCCGGTTTGCTACTGACAAGAAAAGGAATCGCCTATCTCGATGCGTGGAAAATTTCTCCCAAGAAGTGGTCAAGAAAATCATTTTTTTTTTTATCGCAGTACGCAGTTGATAAGAAATGTCACTTCAAAGGGGGCTCTCTGTAGGAAATTTCTTGATCCTTTCAGTCAAGGAATTTCTTTACCTTTCTTGAGCAAAACAGCATACTTAGCTTTAACATAAAAATCACATAATTTTCAAAAAAAAAAGCAATAGTTCCTAGTAAAATAATACATCAATTAAACTTCAGAACATGTTTTGTTTCAAGCATCAATTGACCGCGATTTTAAAAGATATCCTAGCATTTCCAGTTTTTGAGATATTTGCTGTTGGCAATGTATTATTCGTCGTTTTTAGTCAACTCACATACAAGTTTTCCAGCAAGTATGGTGATTTAATTGCATAATTTACTGCACAATTCAAACTTAAGGGTTTAAAGGAGTGTTTCCCAAACGTTTTTGACTTTCGCCTCTTTTAAACAAAAAGTTTAAAAAAATATCAGATATTTCGCAAAGATCTAAGACTTTGTAATTACTGTATGTTTTTTTAGGAATTTCTCTCGGGATTTCATCAGATAAAATGTTAAGATTTTACTCCGGAAATTATTAAAGCTATTCGACAAATTTTCCTAGGGAATTTCTCAAAGAATTTTATTTAGGATTCCACAAGAATTCAACCACGCAGATCCACAGACATGGCATTTCTCCAAAGGTTATTTCAGAAATCTTTGTGAAATTTTTCAAGATATTCATAACTTCTACAAGATTTTATCCAGTGAGTCATCCATAGATTTCCCTGGAACATTCTCCAAGATTTCTGGTCAAAACATCTAAAATTGAATCAATAACTTCTCCCTCCAAGAATTTCTAAGGATTTCCTATAAAATTGCCTTTTATAATTCATGCAATATTTCAACTAGAAATTTCTCCAAAGATACCTTCAGCTATTACTCAAGAGATTTCTTCTAAGGTTTTTACAGAATATTCCTCCAGCAGTACTTTGAAATTTTTAAAATAGTCTTGATTTTTTTTTTCAGGAATATTTTTAGGGAAATATCAAGGAATTGGTCCTGAAAAATAGATTCGTGAGATATTTCCAAAGAAAATCCTAAAGTAACCTCTGATAAAACTTGTGTAAGTTTTGAAGTCACCTTCAATGAACAAGGATCTCTGAAAAAACTCCTTAATCTCTCTAAAGGAATTTATCGAAAAGCATAGAACATAACCTCAATAGAACTTGGTGTAGAAATGATCGGAGGAACTATAGTAAACATTATTGTAGTTTGAACTGGTAATTATTCAATTAAATAAACTTTTGAATATTGCATGGAAGTTTTACGTGACACTTTTAAAAAAATGTTTGGGAAAACTGAAATACTTGGATGAAATGCTGGAGAAATTCCTAGAAAAAAAATAGATGTGTTCGAAGAACCTCTCAAGGAATTTTGGATTTCTTTGAGGAGTCGTGGATGAATTGGTCGGAGTTAAGACAGACTGGATTAGATGATTTTTTGGCGTAATAAAGACACGTTGAGAACTCCATCAATTCTAATTTTCCCTATGCTATTTCGATATAGATTTATCACCAAATAGATAATTGCCATCATTAAAGCGAATAATACAAATATTTTAATATTTAGAATGCATAGGGCACCTTTTTCTGGAACCATTAAAAACACTTGGTTCAGTCTGTCTGAACACCGACCAAATCTTGAAGGAATCCACATCAACAGCGGAGGGTTTTTTGAAAAATCCCTCTGCTATGTTTTTTTTTTCTAAAACTCCTTTGAGGATTTTCTCGGAAGAAATTCAGTAAAAATCTAGAGTAACAACTGGAGAGTTCATTGAAGGATTAGTGAAAATATATCTGGTGGACAAAAAAAATCAAAATTATACCTGAGAAAATTACTGAAAGAAGTAGCTTTGAAGTTCTCAAGGATTTTCTAGAGCAGAGTTTCTGTAGAAATTCTTCTATACATCCTTTGAAACCCTGATACGAAATTCTTGAAGAGCCTGTTGGACCCGTTATAGTCTCTGAAGGTTTCTCTGGAGCCTGTAAAATATTACATCTGGATTAAATGTAAGCATAATAAGGAAAACATAAACTTTGGAGACCATTTTGGTTAAAATTGAGGCTTTATAGATTTCCCATTAAAATAGAGACTTTTTAAAGACTTGCATTAAAATTAGGGGTATTTTAAAAGAAACCTGCTACCAGCCCTGTCTCTATCAGGAGTCCGGCACCAAAGGCACGTTTCCCCATCAGTTGCCTGTTTCTAGGATTACTCATTGGATAAACTTGTGTTATCAATCATATAAAAAAGGATATCCCTTATATTTATATCCCCATTAAAAACAATTTACTTAACAAATTTGACAACAATAGACCAAATGTCTTGTATTTACAATCAGTGAGATTTTCCAATTTCCTGAATAACAAATTGATTAACAACAAAAATAATGTGAATTTGTGTAGTTTTTTTCTTCCTTCGAAATGACCCAGCGAGTACCAACATTCGATTCTTATAAAATGTTTCATCGCGCAGAAATTCCATCAGACATATTACTGGAATTTCTTCAACAATTCTTAAAAACAGAAATCTTTCAGAAAACTGCAATGATCTGCTCTAAATAGTACTTACGGAAAGCTACTTCCAGAACTTTCTACGGCAATTCTAAATCAGCCAAGAACTTTTAGAGAGTGTGCTTAGGGAGTTCTCTAGGGATTCCCTCGAAAATTGTGGTGTCTTTGATCTTTCATAAGAATAAGTACGACTTCGATCGAGTTTGTATGTATATTGAACAGATGATAAATAGTTTAATTTATTTTTCAAGCTTTTTTGGTGGAATCGTTTGTAGGACAATCCTTTGACTGTCCTACCCAGGTGTTTTTATGCGTAGTACATGTCCTACCCACTTCCCGCGCCACTGATCAATGTATTAGCAAAAGTGTCCCATAAAATGGTCAAAATGTGAAGTGCACTGGTGTAGTACTTAAAATGTGATAAAAATGTTCTCGACTCGCATATCTATAGAAGAGTCTTGGAAGAACTATCACAATCATGAATTTTCAAAAATCAACAAATCTTCACGCTCAATAAAGAGTTATGGAAAACGTGAACTGTCAAAAATACACCATGAACTAGTACCACCAACGTGCACATAAACATGATCTAGTTTGCGGTGTATTTTTGCTTGTTACCGAGTTCACGTTTGCTGTTCACGGATACGAGAACGGATTTGTTTCTGTTTATTATGATAATGCACAGACTAATACCAACCACATCTGTCCGAAATACGTTAGCTAAAGTCCTACGTGATTTACAGGCTTTTCTTTAAACTGCGATTATCGATACATTGTTCTCTGCTTCTTGCTTTTCAACTCTAATATAATTTGGTTCACTAAATGTGGATTCATATACCTTTATCTGTTATTTCTCAATTTTGTAGTTTCAGAAACTTTGGATAATGTATTTTGCACAGTTCTAAGAACATAAACATATGTAAAAATCCAGAAAATGTTTCCACTGCTATTTGAGTGTTGAACTCGTCTAGAACCAAAAGACATTTACAAAAACATATAGCAAATTTAATTTTAATTATTAAAATATGCTACTCCTTTTTCACTACAACATAGAGAAAAAAAAGGTAAACTTATGTTTTTTTTTTCAAAAATTTGCAAAAAATGAATTTGAAGTTTCTTTTTAGATAGTATTCACATTTCCTGAGATCTCAGGTATTGTAAGCCGAGTATCAATAAATCGTGCTTCGTAACGAAGCAACCTGGAAAGCCAAACACTTTGGATGATATTTTTATTGGACTATTGGCAAGATATCGTATCATATAATTTCCTAAAAGTTCGCGTGATCCACGGTTCAAACACAGCACTGCTGGGGCTGCCTGGACTTTGTTCAGAATAATTGAGCATTGAGCAATGGTGTGCACAACATTTTTTATATTAAACTTTAATTCCTTTAACAATTTCAGTAGTAGCACTTTCCTCTTGCAGATTCAAAGGTCCATCGATGTCTGGTACGGTGGTAGGTCATTTGGCATTAAGTCGTTTGGCATAAACCCGTTTGGCATAAGGTCGTTTAGCATAATGGTCATTTGACAAGAAGTCGTTTGGCATAATGGTCATTTGGCATAATGGTCGTTTGGCATAATGGGTCTAAAATCAAGCATTTCTTAAGATGACATTCGTTTTTCCGTTTCTATTGAATCTTTCTGATGACATCAGGCTTGTTTTAAAGTCAATAGGGCGATATTTAAAACTTTAATGGCAATAGATGGCTCTTTTTCAGTGGTAGTAAAATCAAAATCCTGAAGCAAAAAAAGCAGCACGGAAGATAAACTAAACACAAAAAGTTATGTATTCACTTTACACTTGATTTCTTATCACTACTTTTTTGATCCAGGTTCCTAATTGCAAGTAATTTGCGTTTTTCATTATTTTCCATACGTTTTGACAGTTCTCCGACTACCATTATTCCATGCGTTTGTGTTGAAAGTTTGAGAAATTTGAAAATCCAGCGTAGCGCGATCAGTGGGTGGAATACAAACAACAGTGTCGCCGCTCGGCGGCCAATGAAAGAAACTGAATGTTCGGAAGGTTGTTGTCTGTACTTTTTGCTGCTGGCGCCAACTGTTAGCCGTTCAGATTGAAATAAACAGTCGTTACTCTATTGCAACTTTATTCAACAATCATATGCTCTTGAATGAACTAAAGTATATTAGGAAAGTAATTGCCAATAGTATTTTGTTATTTATATAGAAATTCCCCTTCTTTCAAATATTAATTCTTCTTTTGAGTTTTGTTATTGGAATAAATTTTTGCACTGAAGATTTTGATATTGATAGCATCAATTTATCCTTCTTTCAAACGTTACATGTTTTTTTTTTCTAATCAAAAATGCCGATATTTATTCTAAGTCAATCATTATGCTAAACGGCCTTTATGCCAAATAACCTTTATTCCAAACGACTTTATGCCAAACGGCTTTATGCCAAACGGGGTACAATCGTTTGGTACCCAAAATGATATAAGAGGAATAAAGTGTCTGAAAAAAAGGTAAATCTTTTGACATCTCGATCAATAATTTAAAGGCATAGCTTACTAAGATCATGCTATAAAATGTGAAGGCAGGAAATGTCAAAATCAAATCACCCCTCGCAGTTTTATAGCCAGCGTAAAAAGCTGGATGCTATTCTACATGCTTTGTAAATAAAACCACTAATAAGTTTTATAAATCATAGTTTGAATTTATTGTGTACAACTTTGGCGACCTGTAACTCAAAACGGTGACGTGCTTTAACATTTCTAAGAGCATCAGATTCAACAACCCCACTTTTTCCAGTGACATATGTATTCAAAATGTGAATGTTATGAGAATTCATGTATGGCCAAATATATTTTAGCTTAGAAGCTTTTTCTTTACTGATGCTGCTAGAAGGAAGAATTTCAATCTCCCAGAATCCTCCGCAACTCGAACCACAAGTAATGCCGATATAATGCTCTAATTATCAGGAACCGATAGAAATCTCGCAATTCTAAAGCGCTCAAACAAATTCCGCCACTCAAGCCAATCCGTATCTCTTTGTGTTCCTTAATCAATCAGAATTCCAAATTTCATTGCAAACACCGATTGCCGAAACCGTAATCGACTTTTCATTTCCCGAAACTCATCCCATCATCGCGCCGCCGTTCATAGAAATCAACAACCGGGGAAAATCCGAAGAAGTGACGACGACGGCACTGATTTCAGTCGCTCAGCAGATCGTTATAGATGTGAGAATCCCATCAAGGTGAGGTACCGTGAAACGGGGTGTCTTTGCATACAAATATTAGAAGTTGATGAGATTTTGGTATTTTTGAGTAGCTCCCAAACAATGTGTTATACGATCACTAATCGATGAAGTTTTATAAACTGCAGTCGATAACTGAAATTCCAGTAAAATACAAATTTCTAAAACAGAATGCAGCAATAGTTATATTTTTTTCCAAAACGCTATCAAAACTTACCCCGTATTACGGTACATTCCTTCTTTCAGTTACTCCGGAGGTTGGCAAGTCGAAGAAGGTTTGCCTCTCGAAAGTGGTAATATTGTTGAAATGTAAATATCTGCAAGCGAAATGGGGAAGACGTTCGATTCCGGGTAACCATCGTCGATGAAGGATATTGTGAGTCGTAGAAAAAGGGGGTTGCGGAACGAGAATGTCACAAATCAGTGCCGTCTCGCTGCGACACCCCACCCACATTTTTACCTAGCGTAACGTTCACACACTGACTTGGTTTGGCTGCAGCTACAATGGAGTTTCCAATCAAGCTTTATCAAATAATCGACGAGGTAGATTTTTTTCCTCTACTCGAGGAGACCAACAATGCAATGTGGTTTTGGCTGCTGTCGTCGTAAGCTGAACGAGTAAATTTCATTACCTACATTGTACGGTGGGGATACAAACGTTCATTACAATCAGCTTACACGTGAGGAATGTGGTGTCGTGCTGTAGAATTACGTTGGGCATGAGATATTTTGTCAATGGTTGAATGGCAGGAGATCTTGTCTATTGTTGTTGAGCCCATGCAATCTTCACAAGATGTTTGACAATGATTGAATTGGCTAATAACTCTTCATTATAGGATGGTGAAAAAAAAACAGTTTTGATCATTTGATTCATCTACTTCATTCCGTAGTCTATGAATAGTTTCTTAGTTAACAATTATTTTATCTTTTTCATTGAGTCCACGGCATAGCATTTTCAAACAGATTTCATTTTATCAATTTTTATTCGGCTCTCTCAGCTTATTTTAATATGATACAATCTGTTTGTCATCTATGGTCCATGCAGAGTTCTTAATCATGCCTGAGATGTTCCGGAATATACTGGGTCACGGCAGTGTGATGATTGATTGTAGTCGATTGAACGTAATGTTCAGTAATATTCGTAATTTTCTCTATTCGTCTCAATCTTCTTGAAATCAAAGAATATGTCAATAAGTGAGGCCCAGATAGCCATAGCGGTAAACGCGCAGCTATTCAGCGAGGCCAAGCTGAGGGTAGTGGGTTCAAATTCCAAGTTTGATTTTTCATTCATCAATTGTATTACTATTCTCTTAGTGTACTAGTAAATATCTTATTATATGTTATTTAATAAATAAATCTTATCCTATCGTTAGTATTTGACTTAATCGGATTGTTAGTAATTAAAGATATATAGAAAATAACATTAAGTTGAGAACCACTGCTATAGGCGAAACTCAAATTCAAAACCCAGTGAAGAAATCATTGCATTCCCCTTGGTTTGAAATGTTTAAAGTGCATAACAACACTAAATCCTGGAATGCTGTGAAGAGGAAGGGAGAGGAGGAACGAGAGGAAAGGGAGGAGGATGAATAGGCGGATTTGGAAAAGGAGAGTAAAGATCATCAGACGGGATCTCAGGCACTTAAGTTCGGGATCGGAAGCAGGCAACAAGCTAACCGAAGGTTCCTCTAGAATTGCATAATAGAAGTGAGGTGCTAAGACAGACAGATGACAATAGATTTATAGAACAAATTTGATTGATTTCCCAAACTTTTGTTTGCGAGAGAGTATCCCTCTAATTTATTTGGCCTTTCCTTTTGAACGTCCGATTATTGGCAGGTAAGTGTAGGGTTTCTCAGTCGTCCCGGGTCTAAAGCCCACCCTAAGGTGAATTCCAAGGAGAGCTAGCCGAGGCGTATGGACGTCGATACCCCATGACGTGTCGACCTCCATGGGTAGTTACAAACCAGCGGATCAGTTGATTTTTCCGCGAAAAATCCTCAGCTCAACTACCGACATTAGAGCCCCCAGGTCATCCTTTCCGGATGTCCGATCCCAGCTAAAATGTAGCCATTAGCTGGACACCTCGGGATCTCCAACCCCAGTGAATCGTCCACAAATCCCCTCAAGGATCCGAATCCAGATGCCATCGAAGTCATACTGCCACATACCATTAATTCTGCTCCAACGACATGGGGGTCACTTTTAATGGATAACCGTCCTCGGAGCTTCATCGTGCTGTATTCTGAGCAGGGTTGGGAAAAAATCTGAAACTCACTCTACAGTAGCCAAACAAAGCCAATCACAGTCAGCGAGGCCAGTGAAACTCACGCCCATCGCTGCTGTAGGCAAATGCCTTGAAAATTGCAAAACACCCGTTGCTAAGGGCAACCCGAAATTACTGTAGAAAAATGTTCTATTTCCCCCTGCATTTCCCGCATTTAGAGCCTTCAATGACACTCATGATTTAGAAAATTCGTGCACCCAACAGAGGCTACTTGATGAGATTCACGTTTTTGAACTACTGTACTGGGAGAGCCACGTGATTTTCGCGAAAAGTCAAGCCTACTACTATTACCATTCCCAGCACTGAACCACTCGAGATGGGGGTAATATGAACACCATGGCAGGACGAATACTACCAGATTTTATATCAGATTCCAAAAGTTTTCCGAAAGAAATACAAAGACAGTAATGGATAGCCATCCAAATGGTCGCAGCTGAACGTTCCATTGATTCCAGAATATCTGTGAATTATGCATTGATCATGTACCAGATGCCGAGAATCATGTCACAACCCGTTCAATTTGAATGGTGTTCATTTTACCCCCACTACATGTTCATTTTACCCCCAGCATGTGTTCATTTTACCCCCAGTGTATGTTCATATTACCCCCATTGTATGTTCATTTTACCCCCAAGTATATGTTCATATTACCCCCGTTACATGTTCATATTACCCACATGTTTGGAACATTGACTCTGTGGAAAGCAATTTTCAAAATAATAATAATGTTGATAAAATTCTATTTCCATCACAATATTTCAACTTGTTACATAGCATAAACATCCTTCTTCAATTCTGAGCAATTGAAAAAGAATATGACAGCTTCATAAGCAAGAAAACATGAAAAATGCTTAGGGTGTTCATTTTACCCCCAGTTCCCCTACACTGTTTTCCACTCTACCGTTTCTATGGGATTGTTAGGGAATGTGTACTGCAACAAACATAAATACAGTCATACCAAAGACAAATTAAAGACCTCCATGTCCCTTGCAGTTGCCCAAAATTTTATGGTTCATAAGGTAATCTAGAATGCCGTGAAAAGTGTACTGCGATCTGTCAAACTTGGGTACCGTAATTTCGGGTGAAATTGATCATTTTTCACTGTTTTCTTGGTATGCTTTCTAAACTGTTATCAATATCATACAACTAAATGCAGGAAAACAAGTACGACGGTGAACCTAATTGGCTCATGTACCGAAATTTTTGAACAAATGTGATGTTAGTGCCAAAAATCTGGTCTAAAATTAAAAATCGGGGAATCCCATTTCGGGGTGAAATTGATCACTTGTCAATGTTATTATTGTTAGTTTCGAAATCAATTTTACATACTTAATTTGGGCCTCCTGAATCCAAATCTGCTTACCAAATTCTTAACAAGACAATATATATGGAAATAATCAATAATAAAATTTCAAGAATACCGCGAAAAACGCCTAAATGTAGGCAATTTCCAAAGGATTTCCCTACTTTGTTGCAGAAAATGGAATTTTTCAACAAAACGAGCAAATTGGTAAGAGTTTTGATAGTAAAATCTGTTTTGGAGATTTATTGTTAGCATCCTCACAAACTTTCAGGTTTACACCATGTCCAAATCCTTGTTTAGAACTAGAAGTATATAGATGATGATCAATTTCACACCAAACTTGATTCTAGAATTTTACATTATTTTCATAGAAATAAACATTCTGTGGCACAAAAAACTTCACTATACACAATTAGACATTATTAAAGACAAACAACGTTCATTTACTATGAGTTGCAATGAGCTTGGTGCTCTTTTAGTAAGAAATAAAATCGTGTGACACGGTGATCAATTTCACCCTACTGATCAATTACACCCGAATTTACGGTACCTTTTGCACTACCGAGGGACCAAATGCAGTACTAGAAGTGGTACTCAATCAGTCATAAATCAATATCGAGTGAGCAATAAGCTCAATGTTAATACCAACATTTTGTCATTGCTGTACATTTGTTTACACCATTCTTCATTATTTTTGTTGCATTTACGCTCCCGCTGGAACCAAGCCTGCTACTCACTTCAATTATCTATGAAAAATTTAATAATCATTGATTTAGACTTTGCATTCAAAAAGACTAGATCAAACTCAGATTAGACTTATGTGTCGCCGAGCCGCGCTGCCACGTGGCAATATACGTTAACGTACACTCAGGCAAATGAACTATCGATAAACATAGGAACCCCTTATGAAAATTTGCCACAAGAAATCGGATTGAAATTCATAAATTTGTCTTATGAAACCAGAATTTGAAAACAAAAAACGTTTATCGCGGCAACCTGGAATCGAACCAAAACCCCTGCGATCGATAGGCCCAAGCGTACACCACGCGCCCACCGACGCCTTGATGTGGAGTGATGCTAAAACGATACATAAAGCGTTCGTATTGCAATAATCGTTCCACCTTTCATAAGGCAAAACGAATGAAATTCGATAGTCCAGTTCGCTGCGTGTATAGTTGATATATAATGTTTCAATGCTGAAGGAAATATTTAGCTATTGCTTTAGAAATTCTTACAGCTATTCTTCAAATGATGTCTCCAAGAATTAGATGTTTCTTCTGGAATTTATCCACGGATCATCAACTAGAATCATTCTGAGGATGCTTCCAGAGATTCCTTTATAGAACCATCTTAAACTCTCATGATATTCATATATAAAACTTGAAACAAATTCTTAAAATAATACCAACAGGCATTTCCCAGAAATTCTACTAGTTAACCCTTCTGATATTTATGCTTAAAAATTTCTGAGATTTTTCTCAGAAATGGTACCAGGGATTACAACAAGATTTTTCTTTTTTTCAAAGCGAGTTCAAAGTTTCCTCCAAAAGTTTCTAGGAACATTTGGTCAGTATAGACTTAATGGATTCCCGTCTCAAGAATTCCTTGGAATTTTATCAGAAAGTTCTCATTGAATTCCAACAAGATATAGTCCAAACATTCCTCTAGGAATTTCTCCAGAAGGAATTCCGGATTCTAGGAATTTTAAATTTAACGATTTTGAATTTCTCCAATACAGTCAGCTTTTGTTCGTTGCACTGAACCGGTAGCCCACCTAGTGAAAGACTTTCACTAATCGAGCTGAGTTTTCAGCAGTCACAATTGAGAATACAATAAAAATTCAGGGTTACCAACATTGATAAATCGAGATTTATGTCAAAAATGGACGGTTGTCTTCGTTTTAAGTGGGCTATAGCCCACCTAACGGGAGCCCAATTGAAACGAAGCCTACCTAAAGATAGTGCGAAATTTTACTGTAGTGTTTTTTTTTTTTAATATATCTTTGAATTCTAATGTGCCTTTGATAAAAAAAAATCACCAAGTATTTCTCCAGGATATAAAGTGGATTCAACTATGAATTCTTCAAACCATTCCGCCTACGATACCTTAATTTATTTCGGAGTCTAGAGATTCATAAACTATTCCAGGAATTTTTCATGAATTCTTCCAGTAGCTCTTTCAAAGAATAATTAAATTATAATTCTTGGAATGATCTATAAATTATTCCAAAAAATCGTACAGGCATTCGTTCAAAAACCTGAAAAACATTTTTCTCGGAATTTATTCAGCGATTTCATTATGAATTTCTGCAGAACTTTCTCCAAATATTTATGCAATAACCATTCTATGTACTACTTATGTTTCTTCAAGGATTCTATGTGGAACGAAATTCTTCATTGATTCCATCAGGAATTTCAATGATTCTTTTTTCATTGTGTTTGGGACTTGCGTTACCCATCCTACATACGCCTGCGGTAGAAGTGAGGAATTTTAGGAAACGCTCATTCTCTTTCAATTTATAAAAGGAGTAGCGATGATTAAGAAGGACTCAACCCAGAAATAGATCTTCCATAGTTAGTTTCGGCTCAGCCCATTGGAACATGCGGTCAGGGAAGACCCATGTATCCCAGTATATATTAGGGTGAACTCACCGGTTTTGGCCAGCCTAAAAGAAAATGTCAATAAAAATAAAATGGGAAGCCGTTTTTATACTACAAATATGTCAAATGCAAGCTTTCAATCCATATTATGTGTATGAAATATCAAAACTGAGCTAAAACCATTTTTTTGCTTTGAAAATCCCGTTGGTCAATATAGGCCAATTGAACCAGTTTCGGCCGGAGATTTAACTTCGGTACCTAAATTGGCCAATTGCATTGATTTCTCATGAGAGTGGCCAAATTAGGAGTGCCATGGCCAAATTAGGCGTATGGGAGTTAAAATTATAAGGAAAATGAATTGTTTTTTATGTTTTAAATCAATTTGGACAAGTAAATGAATGTAGCTCTATCATATGGATGTGATCTACTGAACACAAAAAGTTTCATGATGATTGGCAATGAAAAACGGTGTATAATCCACTATGGCTATAACTGGCGTATGGCCAAAACCGGTGCTTCTACCCTATATAATTGTGGAATGTATTTTAACTGTAAATATATGTGAATAAATGTAATTGAACCGTGTAGTGTTTTACGGAACTATGTGTTTATGTGAAATATTGGATCGACCCCCCACTTTAAACGCCTTCCGTGGACAAACTACCACCCATTTCGATGTTGGGGCTTGGGCGAAGGAAGCTCCCCGACACATTGGGTTCTTCAAGTAATTCTAAAACTGAGCAAGTTTCCCAGATCTTCCAGAGAACTGTCCTAGAATTCTGCCGATAATCCCACCACGTATTCGTTCAGAAACTTTTGCATTGAAAATCCCTCAAGGATAGTTCTTGTTATTAATGGAGTTTTATAGTGATTCCTTCACAAATTCTGAAAAAAAAACATTTTAAAGAGTTCGTTAATTCAAAAATTCCGTCAAGAATTCACCAAAGGATTTATTTCAAGCGTTTTATCCCGAGCTTCTCATAGCAAAATCCTGAAGTTTCATAACTGCCTGCCTCAAATGTTCATGAACTGCTCAACATTAACTTTTTTAACACTTCAGTCGTCGCGCTGTTGTATTTTGTACAACACTGTTGAAAAAATCTCGCTTTTCGTTCACAACGGCAGCGAGGTGGTTCTGACGGTGGCAAACCGTGCGACGCTTCAAGTTAAAGGTTTCTAGAAGATCTCATTTATGAATTTCTTTTAGAGTTTCTCCGAGTATTCAAGGATTCCTTCAAATATTTTTCCTGATTACATTTCTTTAAGGATTACTGCAATAAAATGTAAAAAAATACAAACAATTAAACACGGGAAAATATCTAAAAAATATGTAGGAAAGACGAGAAATGCCTGCTAGGTCAATAACATCAATTTAAGACTTATTTTCTCATCGAACAATACATGTTGAACGAAATTGAGAAAAAAAATATTTTGCTTCGATATAACGTAATGAAAATAAAAATCAAGTTACGTTATATCGAGGTATTACTGTACAGTGAAGTGATAATTTCCTGTAGCATTGATGATTTTTTTTGTCGCGAATCAAATATTAGTGTAGTATTTAGGTGTTTTGAATCGCAGAGATGTTTCCATTGGAAACTGTTTTACAAGCTTGAAGGTTAAAAATGCGTATCGTATTGTGTTCTGAAAGATAGGATGCGCCACGGTGTTGCCATCTGACGGTGACAGTTGTATTCGACGAGTTAAAGTTCATATTCATTCTAATATCAGTACATTACACAGTAAAGGAAATTCAGTCACTTTGCCACGTATACCACACACATATGGGTGTAAAAGGAATATTCTGTCACGATCCAAATAACCAAAACAAACTCGCTAGTTGTCACTTGGCATTTCAAAATGGCGAAATGGGAAATCTAACATATTGGACTACCTCCCTTCTAGATACCTTGGGTGGCTGGCTTTGGAAAATTTAACGATCATTGACACACGAGTCATAATTTCATCCCAATTATCCGCCTGCATTCACACAACACGCATGATATTTATCGTTCGTGGAAGATAAGCCACGAATCACGAAAGAAAAAAAAGACAGACATTCACTGTTTGGCGCCGATCACTTTGTGCCAATACTTGTAACATTCGCTGACTCATTCTCATTCTGATCAAGAAACAGAGGCATACCGTTTTGACTCATATTCCGAACACTTAAGGCCAACAGTGACTTCAAATGCATCTTACAGGCATAAATTAAATGATATTTGTGAAAATTGTAATTTATCCGCAAAGCCTAACTGTTAGCTGTTGGGTGTGCCGATAAAATTGCTTGTTTGAACTTGTTTAGTACCGTTTTAACTCATATTCCGAACACTTAAGGCCGACAGTGACTTCCAATGCATCTGATTGTCATAAATTAGCTGATATTTGCGTAAATTTTAATTTCTTCGCAAAGCCTAACTGTTAGCTGTTGAGTGTACCAGTAAAAATGTTCATTTAATTAGTTTTAGTATTGTTTTTACGTATGAGTATGGAACAACATTTTGATTCAAATGCCGAACACTGTGTTAATTCTGTCTCATATTCCGAACACCTTGGTTCAAATTTCGAACAGCGTGAATAAATCGTATTCAAATAAATAATTTCGCAAATAAAATTTACTGAGCTGGTTTTACTGGTCTCGAACTAGAGAATCATCACTACTTGCGAGGTATAAAATACATTGGAAGACGTTAAAACTGAATTGCAATTGACTGCCATTTCCTTGTAATTTGATGACATATTTCAGTGAAACATATCAACCAAATCGCCATACAAAAACCGAGTGTTCGGAATATGAGTCTGTTCGGAATTTGAGACAAAACGGTATATTTTCTATTTTCTGTGCTATGTTTGCAACCAAAGGGGTGATCGATGTTCCAATAACTTAATTTAAGTTGCTTAAGGTTGCAATACCAGATAATATGAAAGGTATTACCAATTTTATGCAAAACGTAACTCACCCGAATGCCTCGATACCGTTGTAGTCTGTGAGAGTTGCTGCTCTTGCCACGTATCAAACAAGAGCCTGAATATCAACAATAATAGGGCTTCCTTAGATGAGTGGTTAGAGTCAGCGGCTACAAAGCAAAGACATGCTAAAGGTGGTCTGGGTTCAATTCCCGGTCGGACCAGGATTTTTTCGTAATGGAATTTTCCTTGACTTCCCTGGGCATAAAGTATAATCGTACCTGCAACACGATATACGAATGCGAAAAATGGCAACTTTGCATAGCATGCATAGCATAAACTGACTGTACATGTCAATGGTTGCTACTCCGTGATTGATCCGAACCGGTAAGAATTGCACTTCGATCCAAATGAATAAGGGATGGGATTTTCCGCATATTCTCGAAGTGCAATTTTAGCAGCTCTCATATTATTGATCAATAACGGCGCCGGCCAAGTCCTTACAGTCAGTTGGGAAGGGTAAGGAACGTTATTGTGTAATGATCGTTGCTTCTAAAGACCGAGAATACCTCTGCATCTCCACAATCATTACGGGACAGGTGTGGTTAGTGAGGGAGGAAAAAGATCTGGGAGTCACCTTTGGTCGGTGATGCGATCCATGGATTAGGAGGGAAAATACGGAACTTAAAACTAGTGTTGCATTTTTGTATCGCAGTAGCAAATATATTGAAAGAAATTATAAAAAAGTCGACATTCATAATATCGAACTATTCAAAGGTTATTTTTAGTAATGACGAAGACAGAAAGGATTGTGTATTTTAAAAGTGTATGTAACAGAAATAAGGGTATTGTCGACACATGTAATGATGAACCATTCAAAGTATGTTTGAAAAGTAAAATAAAATTAAAAAAAAAGTTACATTGCAACAAAAAAAAATTATCTTACGTCGACATTTATAATGGTTACATTGCAACAAAAAAAAATATCTTACGTCGACATTTATTATGGTTAAAGGTTATTTTGACCAATGACAAAAACATAATGGTATATTAAGTTTAAATTATACGCGAAAAAGTCGACACTTGTAGTGACGAACCATTCATAGCTTGTTTGAAAATAAAATAAAAGCTACTTATATCAACGATAAAAATGAATTATCATAAGCATGAAACGATCTCACAAGTACTTCATCCTCGGCTGAACACGAAGCTTTTCACACTTGATCAACACGACCCGAACACGATTGCGCGTCCCATTAGAACATGCAACCAAATCAAAAGACCACGCACTATTGTCGATTTTTTTTCCACAGTCGAATGACGTGAACCGAACACGATTTGTTTTGATTCCGTCGCGCGTTCCATCGGAACACGCAACCAAATCAAAAGACCACGCGCTCTACTCTGGCCTTCGCAAAGTACTACCCAATCGAACGAAGCCATCGAAAACACACTCAGAGCGCGCGAAAATGAATCGGACTGCTTGGGTCTTCGCAAAGCACCTCTATTTAATCTTTCTTCACTTCACATTTACCATAAACCTTCCGTTGCTGATCCCACTCAAGTCACCGATCATTCCAAACAATTATTATATTTTATCTTAGTTCCACCCTAACACAACATCGTTGTATGCAGCTCTTTTTTCTCGCTTTTCATTCTATATACACTTTCCCCAAACACATTCCCAATCTGGGTACTCACTCTCAGTTCTCGCTTCCTTACGTTTTTTCTCGTTCTCCCCAAATACACGCACACTACAAACGTTCCATCTCTCAAAACTTCTATAATTTTTCTTCTTTTGTTCTATTCAGTTTGATGCGGTTATGGTTCATGAAAACCGCCAAACACACGATTTCTACCATCGATAAATCCAAGCTTTGCCAATCCAAATACCAAGCCGTCTAGCTGGCCTCGACATTCCAGTGCATTTTCGAAACGCACACCAACACCAAGCCGTGCACACCCGATTATTCCATTGTTTTTTGTTCATATCAAAATATCACTTTTCGGAACTTTTAAAGAAATCGACACTTTTCCCACGGCCCAACTGCTGCATACCCACCGCCTAAATTTCCACTGCACTAAAAATCATGACATTTTTTTTCAATACCGCATAGATTCACTTACACTTGCCCACGCACGAGAATCACGTTTGATGCGCACGGTGTTCATGGTACGAGTAGGCGTAGAAGGGCAGTTTTCTTCTCTGCTGCTGTTGAGCTCCAATGGATCATTGAAGGTAGTTTTTGCAAGTGCTCACCGCATCAAAACAAAGGCGCCACTGTATATGGGATTTAACATTGTGACAGCATTGCTGTTCTGTCAAACACACAAGACTACGGTGGCGCCATCTATGCTTTCCGTAGCGGTCGTTTTGGTTATTTTAATGATCCATACACGTCGCAGCAAACACTTGCGCACGCGTACAGCCAGAGAAGCCTGCATGATAACACCAACTGCACAGCCACACACACACCACCGCAACTCTCTCACCTACTTGCTCAATGCGGTCTGTCATAGAGACAAAAAAAAACTCTGATCAACTTTGAAACCCTCAATATAACTTTTTTCATCACTTTTACCAAAAGATTTCACAATATTCCATTAGCTCACATTCCATTTCACAACCCGGATACACTTTTTGTTTTAAAATTGACAGAAAACAAGCACTTTTCAAAGATTAACTCGCGACACGATAAGATGCTCAACCAACTTTTGGCAGTGCAACAAGGTCCTCACCCATATGCGAAAAATGGCAACTTTGGTAAAGAAAGCTTAATAACTGTGGAAGTGCTCATAAGAACGCTAAGCTGAGAAGCAGGCTCTGTTCCAGTGAGGACGTTAATGCCAAGAAAAAGAAGAAAAAGGGCTCTCCGATTGCGATATGCCACGAACTGTTACACTCTCTGAATATGGTTCAATCGTGGTGCGACCTCATAGTTGGGCTCAAAGGCCGGCCCCTCCATCCTTCTTAACTCCTTTTCTCAGTCCCAGAGAAAAAAAAATCTTGTCCGTTTCTCCTTATAGCGACTGCTATAGTTTTAAAGCCTTAGATTAAGAGTGAAAGATAGAAGCAACTAAAATAAACTACAAAGTGCGAGTAAAATGACGGGCCTGGGATAGAACCCATGACCTTCTGCTTTTGAAGCAGAAGCGGTAGCCATTGGACCACCATATAATATATAATCCCCAAAGTAAAAGATATGAAATAGTACTTACAAGTTTTGCAATCGGTCCAGTGCTTCGAACGCACCAGGTTCGATGGTTGCGATTCGGTTTTTGTTCAGATACAGATGCTTGAGCGACGGCAGCTGTCGGAATGCTCCCGGCTGGACCCGCACGATTTGGTTCTCGCTGAGGAAAACCGTGTGCAGGTGGGCCAGGTTGGCAAACGCATCTGTGGGCACTTCGTGGATACGATTGAACCGCAGATCACTGTTAGGATGGAAAAAGAAAAGAGAAAGCTACAGTTTTGTGATCACAATCATGAAGTAATGAGGCTTGATGGCTGAGCACGTAGTATTTTTTTAGAATATTTAAGTGATTCTATAAAATATGAATAATTTGACATAAAATATTAATCTTTATAAAAGCCTTCATCTCTAGTAGAACAGAAAAAAACTCATCCAATCCCATTGTGGTCATAACTTTGCTCTTCTATGCGCTTTTAAAGCAAAACTTTTCCTCGCGTTCCGGGCCCAATCCAATTCGACGGACGAACGGCTGTTATGTTTCCGGCTTATGCACTTTTACGTGCCCAAAAGGCAAGTTTTCCAACGGAAATCACCCTTCGGGGAGAAGGTAGATTCCAGCATCGAAGCATAAGCAACCGAAGGTGAAAGAACTTCTCCCCTGGAAAGTTTCTGTTGACCCAGGACCCAAAGCATCTTGCGTTGTGCGCTCGAAATGCGGCTGCGGTTTTTTTCTTTTGCCCAAACCTTCCCTCGAAAAGTTCCAATCTCACTGGGTGGGAATCGGGAGGATAGATAAAAGTTGCGCTACTTTGCCGGGAGGTCCGCTAGAGCTCTTTCAAAGGGGAGATAGCTTTGACTTATTTATATGCACGTGCCTACATATTTCATAACTTTGCAGCGGAAGTTTACGACGACAGTGCGTCGAAGAATTCTCTGGATGGCCCCCATTTTGTGGATAGGGGAATAAATAGAAATGCTTTTCCAAATGCATACATTACACTGAAACCTTTATTTTGCAAACCATCAGAAGACCAGCGGCTACCGTGAATAGTTGTTGAACTTGAAACTTGGTGCCACTGAATTGTATGAGCCTATATGGGTAATATCGTTGTTCCCAAGATTCTTAAAGGTCACTTGTTACGTTTGTAGATTTTAAGACCTAGTTCTTGAAAAATATGAAACAGTCCTTGTACATGAATCTAGGTGCAGCAGGATCTGTCCCAGTTGAGATGTGACGCCCTAAAGAGGAAGTAAAAAACAAACGTTGAAAGATTATAACCTCTAATTCCTAAGTAGGTACAACATGTCCTCAAAGATAGTAAAAATATTCCATAAATTCATCATCACATTTTTATCAGCCGATGGCATCGGTGACAAAAGCATTGCTCCATAAAACTGTCTTGGATGCAAACGGCAATGGCTTTCGCTACTTTGCGAGAGATTGTGTCAGTGAAGAAAATATTGCGCTGGCTGCTCCACCATCGTCAGACCGGCAGCTGAAATACATATGACACGGGTTTGATGATGATGCACCTTCTCTCTGAGATAGGCCACCTACATAGTATGTCACCGACTTAGAAATACAGTATAGAATGGAATGCATTGCTACCGTCTCGCCGCTGGGAAAATAGAGACGTTCTTTTCGGTTCCTATTTGACGACGACATATATCTGACGACAACAGAACGTGACTGGAGTGCTCTACTAGGGCATGTGAGCACACATAATCATCAATGCTTCCCTCCTGGTGCCGTGTCAACCGGTCTGCCACCGGGGCGCTACGAATGAATCTTCATTGTCGCTGATGTTCTGGAATGATTTCGTCTTTGTACAAAGTATATTGAAGCTGGCTGGTACTGACGTTTTAAGGTTGCTAAAATGTCAACTCTTGATGTGTCAAATGTCTCGGTGTGTATAACTGTTAACATATAAGGTGAAACAGCTTGGAATCCAACTCCAAGATGCATTGGCAGGCATTGGAGGTCTTCCTAAGCCGAGTGGTTAGAGTCCGCGGCTACAAAGCAAAGCCATGCTGAAGGTGTCTGGGTTCGATTACAGGCCGGTCCAGGATCTTTTCGTAATGGAAATTTCCTCGACTTTCCTGGGCATAGAGTATCATCGTGGTTGGTAAATGGCTGGGCATGGCGTTCCATTGGTGCCTCGCGTAACTGAAGGAATAAAATAGACCTCTTTGTGCGGTTCTTAGCCTCCTGCCAAGCAACTCCTATCCCTGCCTCCTCACGGTACTGGCCGGGGTACGAGTAACCTTGGGGAAGATCGGGTAACCAACCCCTGGTGGGAACTTTGGTCGTATGCTGACAGGGAAGGGGGGGTTTGCTTTTGCTTTTGCTTTTGCAAACCTGAAGCGTCTGTACTCCATGTTAGGAGCGGCTCACAACAGCGTCTGTTCCCCATGTCAGGGGCGGCTGATCATCGTCCGAGTGCCAGAGAAGGACTCCAAGCTAAACTGCGCACTATGGCCCCGAACATTTAGGGAGAATGGTCCTCCGAAAATCTAGGGGGTTGGTGTCAGGCCCTGCAAGCCAGCCCTTAAAACATCAAGCAATGAATAATCAACGAGAGAATACGAACCGGGACAATCGGCGAAGACCAAAGCGACGTAAAGGGACTTCATCGGAAGCACACGCATACTCGCTGACGTGCTGAAGGACTGCGGATTCGGCATCGTAGCGTTGCAGGAAGTGTGTTGGAAGGGATCATTGGTGCGAACGTTTGAGGTAACCATACCATCTACCAGAGCTGCGGCAACACACATGAGCTGGGAATAGCTTTAATAGTGATGGCGCGTGATCGGGTGGTGACCGATCAATGAGAGAATGTGCAAGTTGAGGCTCAAAGGCCGGTTCTTCAACTTCTGCATAATAAACGTGCACAGCCCTCACTCCGGAAGCACTGATGATGATAAAGACGCATTTTACGCGCAGCTCGAACGCGAGTACGACAGCTGCCCAAGCCACGACGTCAAAATCATCGTAGGAGATCTAAACGCTTAGGTTGGCCAGGAGGAGGAATTCAGACCGACGATTGGAAAGTTCAGCGCCCACCGGCTGACGAACGAAAACGGCCTACGACTAATTGATTTCGGCGCCTCCAAGAATATGGCCATTCGTAGCTCCTACTTCCAGCACAGCCGATACACCACAGCAGACAGAATCACAAATCGACCACGTTCTGATTGATGGACAGCACTTCTCCGACATCATCGACGTCAGAACCTATCGTGGCGCTAACATCGACTCCGACCACTATGGTTAAACTGCGCCCAAAACTCTCCGTCGTTAACAACGTACGGTACCGACGACCGCCTCGGTATAACCTAGAGCGGCTTAAGCAACCGGATGTCGCTGCAACCTCGAGGCTGCATTACCGGAAGAGGGTGAGCTAGATGAAGCCCCTCTTGAGGACTGCTGAAGAATAGTGAAAGCAGCCATCAACGATGCAGGCTAAGAGCAACGTCGGGTACATAGGACGGAGTCGAAGGAATGATTGGTTCGACGAGGGATGTAGGCAGCTTCTGGAGGAAAAGAATTCAGCGCGGGCGGTCACGCTGCAGCAAGGGACCCGGCAGAACGTGGAACGTTATAGACGGACATGGCAATAGCTGACCCGCCTCTTTTGGGAGAAAAAACACCGCCTGGAGGAGACGGAGTGTGAAGAGATGGAACAGCTGTGCCGGTCTTAAGAAACACGTAAGTTCTATCAGAAGCTCAACGCATCCCGCAAAGGCTTCGTGCCGCTAGCCGAGACGTGCAGCGATAAGAATGGAAGCATTTTGACGGACGAGCGTGAGGTGATCGAAAGGTGGAAGCAGCACTTCGACGAGCACCTGAATGGCGCTGAGATCACAGGCAATGAAGGATGGGACAACGGGAAGCTCACGAGACTGATAAGAGCGACGATGGATGGTGTGCAAAATTGTGTAAAGGTTTCATGCGAACACTCCAGTTTGGATCCCGCTGGGTACTACTACAAGGTGATGGACTTTCCGGCTTGTTGTTCAATATTGCGCTAGAATGTGTTATGCGGAGAGCCAGCCTTAACAGCCGGGGTACGATTTTTACGAGATCCAGTTAATTTGTTTGCTTCGCGGATGATATGGATATTGTCGGCCGAACATTTGAAAAGGTGGCAGACCTGTACACCCGCCTAAAACGCGAGGCAGCAAAAGTTGGACTGGTGGTTAATGCGTCCAAGACAAAGTACATGCTAGCTGGTGGGGCCGACCGCGACAGGGTTCGCCTAGGTAGCAGTGTTACGATAGACGAGGATACATTCGAGGTGGTCGATGAGTACGTCTACCTTTTTTTTTTTTTTTTTTTTTTTTTCCTTCTAAGCAATGGGGGGATAATCTGCTCAACAGACTCCGGACCGAGGTCCGGGAGTGTGGGGTTGGGGACCATTTACTACGTACAAGCAGTAAACAGGACTACACCCCCGACCCACTAAACCATTTCCATTGCCGCCAAACCCTTCGTCTCTCCGGGACCACCAAGAAGGCATTGCTTCGGAGAGGGGCTATTGCACATCGCATCCTCCAGGTTAGCTGCGTAGCCATGCAGCAACGAACATCGATGACACGCTTATGGGGGTCCACCAAGGTAGCATGCTGGCGCATTGCCAGCTTCCCGGGTGGTACTCACCTCCCGTTGTCCGCTGAAGGCGGGCAGGGTCGACCACTAAGCCCGCGCCCAGCTGCACCGCAGGTATCAAGAACTGATACTGCGGGCTTCGCAATTTGACCTACTGAAGGCTCAGGCCCTATCAGCTAGCACCAGCTGGGATTGCTGACGAAGGGGCCTCCACCTGCCCCGAACAACCAGAGGCTCGTATCCACCCAGTAGGCCGGCGCCACGACAGCAGCGCTACCAGGATGTTCTCCCGCGGCCACTTAATCGCTGTAAGGGTCGATCTCGACCGTAGGGCACCGGTATGACCTACGTAGCCGACTGCGAACCCTTGGACCACCTGTTGATTAGCGTCTGCACTAGTCACTCCTCGAGTCCACACGCCACCTCCTTTGGAGTTCCGAGACGATGTGGGTGATAGCCGATGAAACGGCATTCCAGCCAAACTCGTCTGCACACATCCTCTGGACCAAATTGTCCGGAGTCGTGTCCCGACCGCATGTGGCAAACATGCGGTCACGCATTGTGCGGAAACGCGGGCACACGAACAAAACGTGTTCCGCCGTTTCCTCTAAACCTGCACAAACTGGACATTCGGGAGAACCCGCATGACCGAAACGGTGTAGATATTGTCTAAAGCATCCATGACCCGAAAGGACCTGTGTTAGGTGGAATGTTAGTTCCCCATGGCGCCTATTGACCCAGATATCTAACCTCGGAATCGACCTGTGAGTCCACACTCCCTTGGTGGAACTGTCCCACGCACGCTACCATTTGACCATGGAGGTCAGTCTGGCAGTCCTGCGTATGCCTCTTGTGCCGCGCCTTTCGAAACACTCTATGTCTTCCATGATAAGGATACCAATAGGCATCATACCGGTGATGACACAAAGTGCATCGTGTGACACGGTACGGTACGCGCTCGCAACCCTCAGGCACATTAGCCTATAAGTACTCTCTAGCTTGCTACGGTAGCTATCGGTACTCAAAGCCGTGCCCCAAGCCGGGCCACCATACCTCAGTATGGACGAGGCGACACTGGCCAGAAGCTTACGCTTGCTGGCGTACACCGCAGAGCTATTGGACATCATCCGGGACAGTGCCACAATAGCTGTGGAGGCTCTCTTGCAGGCATAATCGACATGGCTACCGAAGGTAAGCTTGTCATCGATCATCACCCCCAAGTGTTTGACGGAGCGCTTCGAAGTGATTGTGCAGTCGCCTACACTGATCACCGCTTGCTGCACCGACTTTCGGTTGTTGACAACAACAGCCTCCGTTTTGTGGTGAGCCAATTCCAGTTTCCTGGAGCTCATCCACTCCTCCACAATTGCGATCGAGTATTGAGTACGTCTACCTTGCTGACGGCTGACTGTAACGTTAGCTATGAAATACGAAGGCGCATCATCAATGGAGGTCGGGTCTACTATGGCCTCCACAAGAAGCTGCGGTCAAAAAATTTTCACACCCGCACCAAATGTACCATGTACAAAACGCTCATAAGGCCGGTAGTCCTCTACGGGCATGAAACGTGGACGCTGCTCCAGGAGGACCTGCAAGCACTTGGAGTCTTCAAACGTCGGGTGCTGAGGACGTTCTTTGGCGGTGTGCAAGAAAACGGTGTGTGTTGTCGAAGGATGAACCACGAGCTCTCCCAGCTCCCAACTCCCAACCCACCCAGTTAACACATGATCGCATATAATAGGATATAAGAGTACAGATATGGAGGCGATATACGTACATTATTCATGCAGCCTTATGGCGCATGTACGTATATCGCCTCCACTCTTGTGCTCTTATGAGCTATCGTATATGAGTTTGTGTTTACTGGGCAGTATCAAGAAGGTGGCCAAAGCTGGTAGGATACGATAGGAAGGGCATGTTGCAAGAATGCAAAGATGGTGTTCGCGTCGGATCCGGTTGGTACAATAAGGCGTGGAGCGCAGCGAGCTAGGTGGGCGGATCAAGTGCGCATCGATTTGGCGAGCGTGGGACAGAACCGAGGAAGGAGAGATGCGGCCACGAACCGAGTATTGTGGCGTGAAATTGTTAATTACCGAAGGTATTATTGCCGGTCAGTCCCATCTGTAAAAATAAGGCATTGAGAAAATGGTGTGTGAAGTTTCCAATCTCGTTTTCCATACGAATATTCAGAAAATTCAAGAGGATTGAAACATATTCAAATCCTCATGAAACTTTCACAATTTGCTTTTCACTACGATATCTTTCTGAGAAAAATATGAAGATGATTAAAAAACGGTGCATTTTTGTGTAATACGGTACGGAAACCTGTAGTGGGACTGATATGCACAACTAAAAAAATGTTGTAAAATTAAGTTTATTTTGATGCACATAATTGGAGCATCAAAACAAACCTAAATTTCAACGACCAATCCATTATTTTTCAATCAAATTCACTTTAAATTTACAGGATCATGTAATATTCAACCAGTTTCGGTTGAAAATTGAATGTATATTCATTTAAGTTTACATGATGCTATAAAAATACACGAATTTGATTTATTTTTACAGTAGACTTCACTTTACATCACATTGAAAATTAAATATTTTTTTCTGTGTGCGATTACTTTTCATTATGGGACAATTTGACTTGCTGTTTTTTCCTACTTTTTCCGAACAAATCTTATCATCTCATTAGGGCAGCTGAAAGAGCATTGGAAGATATGTTGAAAACTGAACTCAACTAAATTTTGACGAAAATGCAGATGGGACTGACTTGCGATTCACGGCAGATAAATAAATATTTTTTCGGGAGGAATGCTTGAAGCAGTCTCTGGAAGAGTTTCTTTAGGAATCTTTGACAAGACGTAATAGAAAATAGTTTGAAAAATCCCTGGAAGAATCTCTGAAGGAATCCCTAGACTAACCTCTGAAAAAAATGATGGAGGAATTCTTGGAGATATTCCAGGAGAAATCTTATTGAAAATATTACCGAAGGATTCTATGGAGAAATCACTGGAGGTATTTCTGTTGAAACTCTTTAAGAAACTCGTTGCGAACTCTCTTGAGGAATTCCTGTAGTTTTATTTGGAGGAGAATATTCCCTTGAAAATCCCTGGAGCGATTTCAGGCAGAATTTCTGGAGAAATTGCTGAAAATACTCGTAGAGCCTCATCTGATCCGGTCATAACATATCTTGTTGCGATCAAAGCTTCTTCGTGAGGGAATCTCTGGCGAAATTGTTGTATAGATTACTGTAGAGATTATCTTGGATAAATTTGTGGTAAAATCTCAGGAGGAATCTTCAAAAAAAATCCAGGAGAAATCTTTGAAAGAGCCTTTGGAGAAGTTCTCTTCCAACACCATGAACAATTTGGTTTTCTTTCGTAGTAGGGTAAGTTATCCATTATTTGGATTAGTGGATCATTGGATTAGTCACAGAAATGACACTGCCAATGGACGTCTTGTTTTGTTTACACCCGAAATAGTTGTAAACATCGATCAAATTGCTTCAAAATTGATGAAATACCACCAAAACTGATAAAACTTTTCCTACTTGTGCCAATAGTTGCGGTAAAGTGTTCTTATAATATTTCTTCAAATCATAAGAAAACAACGGATACCGCTCTGATAGGACCACTCATTAAAAATATACCGCAACTAAAGGAACAGTGTTCCACTAGTGGGGGTATTATTTTTTACTGTCATGTCGTTGGTTAATACGATGAAATTATTTTTCTCACTAAGTAAATGGGCGTTTCTTCCCGTTAGAACAATAATATATACATTTATCACATTGATTTTTAGCGTGTTAATGAAGTTGAATCGTGCTTAGTACCTCCACTATTGGAACATTTACTCTACACATCTTTCTACGGTTACTATGCAACGCAAGATCGACGAACAAACATATAGTTAAATGCACAGATATGTTCCTACAAAATGTCTGCTAGAAGTTCGTGACATATTACAGTTTGCGAAGAGCCGCATAAGTCCAGCCTATATAATTAAATAAGGTTTATCAAAGACCCGAGGAGATCTGCGAAGATTCGCGATGGACTTCCAAGAATTCTTCAATTTTTTTCCCGGCTTTTTGTTTGAAATTTATCTAATAGAATTACTAGATTTAATATATTCGAACATTGTTTAAATTTAACTAGTTTGTACAAGAAATATATAATGAATATAGGTGAAAGTGAATTGAGTGATACGACTTGTGTTTCCGGTGTTGGATTTGACTGCCGTGACAATTAATCAACCCGATGAGTTTGTTCCATTATTGTGAAGCGTAGAATTATAGAATTAGTTAGATTTTCGCATTCCGGCATGAATGCAGAAGTGAAGTAGGGGTACCGGGGGCAGTATGGACACCCGGGGCAGAATGGACACCCCCTGTATCTTTGCATAAGCGAATACTTTTACACTTTAAATGCAAACAATATTTCAGTTATCTGTCGGAGGAGTAAATTATCCACTAAAATTTCAGAAAAAAAGTTCAAAACATTGATTTTAAATAGAAAAATTGAGCATGTTTTTATTTGGTTCGAAAATTATAACATTCACACCTCACCAAATAAGGTTTCAGAGGCAAATGACTGCAAGTTGACCGATAATGTAGCTCTTGATTGAATCTTCAATTATTTATGCTATATTCAAAAATAGCGTAGATTTTTTTCTGGTACTTTAAGACATTGAAAAACTTATATAAAATTTTCTTATACTGTTGGGGCAATATGGACACCGGGTGGCAAAGTAGAGCTGACACTTCAAAGAGAAAAAAATATAACTTCAAATACAAAATTATCCAAAAATATTTAGCGGAACCACAAATCAGTTGAAAATCGTCAATTCTTGATTAAAACTAACTTGGAGGCAATATTGAAAGCATCTCTACGAAAAATGTCGTAAATTGGTTTTAATCATGTTTCCAGTGACACAACCTGTCACAATGGTTTCCTGAATATGAACTTCATTTTTCGAGGTTTTGAGAACCTTCGCGGGACAATTTTACTATAAACATTAGGGTGTCCATACTGCCCCATGGGGGTGTCCACTTTGCTCCGCTAGCTTGATGGTGACTACCAAATATAAACTTTTTTTAAACCCCTTTTTGAAAACAAAATATTTTTTTCCCAATTATGCAACCATGTTTAACAAATGCTTAAAAACTCTAAAAAGCATACTGCACATAAAAAACAGGATAATATTCATGTCCTCACAGTCAAAATAGGCAAATTCCTTAGGGTGTCCATACTGCCCCGTGTCCCCCTAATTTGCAATGCTTCGAAGCTTCTAGAATCGATTTTTTTCTCTCGTTTTCTGAGCAAGTTCGATAACGCCTTTCAACATGTTAGTTGTCGCGGAACTGGTTGTCGGATTTCGCACGTGTTTTTGTTTTTTTTTTTTCGTGAATTTTCGATAATTGAAATTTTGTTCGGTTTGTGCGTTCCGGTCGGTTTATTATTAGGCAGTGGACAGTACGTAATTCTTGCAGGATTATTGTCTGCTTACATTTTCAGAACAAGTTTTTTTTATTACTATCTGATGACCCTAGAGGGATCGGTTCTGCTTTATATTTAATACAGAGCAGAAACCTAATTATCTTCATAGCTAAATAGACTTTTTTTTCTCTTTTGATTGCCTGCTATCAAAAGCTTAAATTGAAATACTTAAACAACAAACGCCCTGGGTCCATCGCCAGCTTAACAAGCGAATCCTGAATGAATACCTCTCCCAAGCTCCTCCTCCGTAGCACTTATGAGGGCGCCGCTGAGTCGGTGGCCTCTCATTAAGTAAGTGCTACATCAACATTTCTTTCCCCTATCTTAAGTTACGGTAAAGATAAGCGTGGCCAGAAATAGCAATATTCATGCGCTTGGTAATTTTATTCAATATTGGTTCAAGTTTTATTCCCCAGCCTTGTTCATGTAAACAGTTTGGATGAGATAATCAAACGAAACATTAATGTTGCTAGTATCAAATCTACGAAGTATACCGTAACTACGCTAACGCTAACGCTAAATTTGTCCAATAGAATTACTAGCATTTACTTCAAGTTTCTTTTGGCGATCTCCAGAGTAATGTGAGCAATTCAACCAAACCAAATGTCGGTAACTTTCTTCGTATTGGTAAACATAGCCACATCATCAAATAACTTTCATCAAACAAAGTTGATTTTGTATTTACAATAACTTACAATCATGAGTTGAAAAGAATGCAACAATGTTGCCCTCTGATTTGTCATGACAGTTTGTTATAAAATTGTATTCCAATCCGCAAAAATAGGGACAACCGATTGTGAGCTCGCTTGTTTTGATTCACTAGTTTTCTATATATCTTGTATGGTATTTGTGTTGCAAGTAATGTGATGCGCATGAAAACTGCAAAGGGGAGAAAAAAGAGAAATTATTTATATATTTGTATGCAGTTTTCGAAGTAATTTACTATAACCATTCCAAACAAATGCTTCGAGGCCTACCTAGAGGATTTGTCTGACGCATCTCTGAAAAAAAATGACAGAGCTTATACGAAATCCTCTTTGAATACCATAAAAAAAAACAATAGGACAAACTCATGGAAGAGGAAATAAAGGAATCCTTGAAGTGATACCAGTAAAATCCCCATATATGCTGTCCATAATTGACAGGAGAAATCCATCAAGGCATTCTTAACCCTCTCTTTCCCATTACTTCAATCAGCTATTTCTTCATGAAAAGAATGTTTTCATAAAATGAGCTTGAACAAACAATGTTGCGAATGATCTTAATTTTTCGAAATAAGTTAAAAAATTATTGGCTGGTTTTACATAATTTATTTTTTATTGCTAGTGAAACAGTTAGTTGAGCTTAGATTAAATTTATGAGTATAGAATCATATTCTTGTAACGATTGCATAGTATTCATCTAGGTTTGACTCGAGTTCATCGAAAATTAATGGAGCTACCGTAGAAAAGAGAAGGTTAGAACTGCAAAAAATAATGTTTTTACTGAAAGAGTTTCTTCAGCCAACTTTATAGGCTTCTTCAATAGAGGCCATCTACCTTCTTCTTTGAAGAATATCTGAAACCATCAATGCAAAAATTTCTGGAAAATTATCCGGACAAACTCTTCAATAAATCCTTAGTAAATTAAAGGCGAAAATGCGCAAGGTGTGATCAATGAAATCCTTACATGAATATTTCAAGAAAAAGAAAACGAAATCATTGTAAAATTTGCATTATGATGATATTCCAAAACGCTGCAACTATATGTTCGATATATTACATTTCTGATATACTTTCCACGTCGGGTGATTTCCGTTCCACCCCCAAAAGTTACTCCCAGCATGAATTATAAAAAAGGTATTAGTCATTTGTTTAGCATTTCTGAACTTAAGCACTAACTTCAGACTCTCCGACATGGAAGGAAAGTGCAATAGCTCCACACAGATGACACCGAACGACTTTGCCGCCGTGAAGTTTGTCATTTACACTGTCGAACGAAAGCCAAAGGGCATTGTTCACTCGAAAACTGCAGCGTGCAAAGTTTTCCATCGCAAGAATTGCTCATCATTATTATTCATTTAATTTCGGGAAATGTGTGGCAATTAAAAGTTCAGTTTTCCGTTTTATGTGCTATGTGAATTGGGCACACTAAAGTGACTCCATACTGCTCTGCTATGAGAAGCAACTTGCGGCCAATACCTGCTCCCGACTCTTCATTAACTGAGTGCATGGAATGGAAATTGGATGCCGGCCAGCTTCAACCATTTTTTTTTTGTTTTTGCTCACTACGCTTTTCACGGACCAAGGAGGAAATGAGAAAAACATCATAAAACACTAAATTCAGGAAACAATAAAAGTTACTGCAACAGTTTCGTTGATTGCCAGGTAGTAACAGGGTGGGCTTGCATGATATGTGATTAACTAGCATAATAGAAGCTCAACAGCTGCACAAAGGAAACTTTGGAAGCAATTTTCCCCAAAAATCAAACAGAACAAACAACTTCATTTTTTATCAACTATAAAACGTCTCTTAAAGACACATTCCGACGATCAGATGAAGCTATGCAGTCACAACTATGAACTTGTTTTCGAACCCAGCTTCGATAACCAATTCAATCGGAAAAACTTCTATGAAAACAGATTTTCCACCCTATTCCTATTGGAAGTTCAGCATGTTCCACCAGCTCATACATATATGCAACAGCATCAGTGAGAGAGTGCAAGCTAACGATGCACTTTTCCTCCATTTCGAGTCATAAAACAATCGAATGCAGACAGAAGCCAGGAGCAGCACAAACTTTTCTTGTCGTTTTTTCTTCTATTCTTAGAAAAGGAACATTAGGCTGGGCGCTTTACGTAAGGTAAGCGAAGAGCTAGCTTCAGTCTGGTTGGAAATTCTGTCTCATCTGTTGCAGCAATTTCATCAAAATTGAATTTAACAGCACAACTTTGAGAGTTTCTCAAAGGTATAATTTTGAAATACGACTGATCGATGTCCGTTAAATCTCTGTAGAAGTTTTTTCGTTTGCTTATTTCTAATGAATATTTCTCATTTTTTTTGAATGAATTACCATTTAGTTTGCACTTTATCTTTTCCATTTAGGCAGTACCCATTTATTACGTAACGCAAAAATTGGAATTTTTGACCATGTAATGCTTTTTGTATACCTAAAAAAATTGTTTGAGTCATAACGCTTGAGCTTATTCCCTCTCTTCTTCGAGGGTTACGTAACTTGGGGACGGCGCCTTATTCATGAAATCGAAAACCGTTTTCTGCTCATCGTTAAACTATTTTCATTTATTTAGTTAACATCTAAACAGATAACAATGGAAAACAATTTCACGTCACAATAATCGGTTCGTGGTCACATCGCTCTATTCTCAGTTCTGCCCCACGTTTGCCAAATCGATACGCACTTGATCCGCACACCTAGCTTGCTGCACTACACGCCTTATTATACCAACATGGTCCGACGCCCAACACAACCATCTTTGCAGGGTTGCTGTCCGGCATTCTTGCAACATGCGCTGCCTATCGTATCATTCTTGCTTTGACCACCTTCTGGATACTGGGTTCGCCGTAGACTTGGGCAAGCTCGTGGTTCATCTTACGCCGCCACACGCCGTTTTCCTGCACACCGCCAAAGATTGTCCTAAGCACCCGACATTCAAAGACTCCAAGTTCTTGCAGGTCCTCCTCGAGCTTCGTCCACGTTTCATGCCCGTAGAGGACTACCGGTCTTATGAGCGTTTTGTTAATGGTACATTTGGTGCAGGTGTGATTTTTTTTTTACCACAGCCTCTTGTGGAGGCCACAGTAGGCCCGACTTCCACTGATGATGCGCCTCCGTATTTCACGGTTAACGTTATTGTCAGCCGTCAGCAAGGATCCAAGGTAGACGAACTCTTCGATCACCTCGAACGTATCCCCGTCTAGCGTAACACTGCTACCTAGGCGAAAGGGCTCGCTCGGCTCCATCAGCTAGCATGTACTTTGTCTTGGTCGCATTCACCACCAGTCCAATTTTTGCTGCCTCGCGTTTTAGGCGGGTGTACAGGTCTGCCACCTTTTCAAATGTTCGGCCGATGATGTCCACATCATCCACGAAGCAAACAAATTGACTGGATCTCGTAAAAATCGTACCTCGGCTGTTAAGCCCGGCTCTCCGCAAAACACCCTCTAGTGCAATGTTGAACAGCAGGCACGAAGTCCATCACCTTGTCGTAGTACCCGGTGGGATCCAAACGAACTGGAATGTTCACCTGAAACCTTCACACATCGTCGCCCTTATCAGTCTCGTGAGCTTCCCGGGAAAGCTGTTCTCGTCCATGATTTTCCATAGCTCTACGCGGTCGATACTATCGTATGCCGCCTTAAAATCGATGAAAAGGTGATGGGCTGGGACCTGGTATTCACGACATTTTTGGAGGATTTGCCGTACAGTAAAGATCTGGTCCGTTGTCGATCGGCCGTCAACGAAGCCGGCTTGATAACGTCTGGGATAATACTTTGTAGGCCGCATTTAGAATGGTGATCGCTCAGTTCTCACAATCTAACTTGTCGCCTTTCTTGTATATGGGGCATATTACCCCATCTTTCCACTCCTCCGGTAGCTGTTCTGTTTCCCAGATTGTGCCTACCAGCCGGTGCAGACAAATGGCCAGCCTCTTCTGGCCCATCTTTATGAGTTCAGCTCCGGTACCATCCTTACCAACAGATTTAATGTTCTTGAGCTGGTGAATAGCATCCTTAACCTCCCTCAAAGTGAGGGCTGGTTGGTTTTCATCCTCCGCAGTACTGACGAAGGCATTTCCTCCGTTGTCTCGTCCTTCATTGCCTGTGCCTTCAGCGCCATTCAGGTGTTCGTCGAAGTTCTGCTTCCACCTTTCGATCACCTTGCGCTCGTCCGTCAAAATGCTCCCATCCTTATCCCTGCACATCTCGGCTCGCGAAGCCGTTGCGGGATGCGTTGAGCTTCTGATAAAATTTGCATCGTTCTTGAGACCGGCACAGCTGTTCCATTTCTTCACAGTCCGTCTCCTCCAGGCGGCGTTTTTTTTCTCCCGAAAGAGGCGGAATTGCTGTTGCCGTTTCGGTCTATAACGCTCCACGTTCTGCCGGGTCCCTTGCTGCAGCATGACCGCCCGCGCTGCGTTTTTCTCCTCCAGAATCTGGCTACATTCTTTGTCGGACCAATCGTTTCGTCCCATGAACCCGACGTTGCTCTCAGCTGCATTTCTGATGGCTGCCTTCACTGTTCTTCAGCAGTCCTCAAGAGGGGCTTCATTCAGGTCACCAATTTACGGTAATGCAGCCTCGAGGTGCTGCTCGTACGCATTGGCGACATCCGGTTGCTTGAGCCGCTCTAGGTCATACCGAGGCGGCCATCGGTACCGTACGTTGTTAACGACGGAGAGTTTTGGGCGCGGATTAACCATCACCAGATAGTGGTCAGATTCGATGTTAACGCCAGGATAGGTCCTGACGTCGATAATGTCGGAGAAGTGCCGTCCATCAATCAGAACGTGGTCGATTTGTGATTCTGTCTGCTGTGCTGATCTTCAAGTGTATCCATATGGAAGGCTGTGCTGGAAGTACGTATTTCGAATGGCCATATTCTTAGAGGCGGTGAAATCTAGGCGTTTTTCGTTCGTCAGCCGGTGGGCGCTGAACTTTCCAATCGTCGGTCTGAATTCCTCCTCCTGGCCAACCTGAGCGTTTAGATCTCCTATGATGATTTTGACGTCGTGGCTTGGGCATCTGTCGTAGTTGCGTTCGAGCTGCGCGTAAAATGCGTCTTTATCATCATCAGTGCTTCCAGAGTGAGGGCTGTGCACGATTATTATGCTGAAGTTGTAGAACCGGTTGTTTGCGATTTTCTAGTCAAGGTGGCTTTGCTACACTTTAAAATGTCATGCAGAATTGTCAGTATCGATTGAGTCCGACTGGCTCGATACCTATAATTCTTCACGACATTTTAGAGTTCAACAAAACCATAGTAATTGAACCCGTGAATATCGTCGAGAAAAATCAAAAACTAGTGTTCTAATTCTCTAAAGACTGCTTAACCTACATTGTTTCAATATTATAGGAACAACATCAGCAAACTATTTTTGTGAAGACCCCTAAACTGCAGTCCCTTGGGGTTCTTGGCTCACTGTAGAATTATCCCTGATGTATCAATAAGGGACAATCATGGGGCCCCTGTACATCGCTAATCCAGGTTTCCTCCAGAACTTGTTCATATTAATTTAAGGTCAAACAAATTGTCAGTTTCCCAAAACTTGTCATGCTATGACAAATACTTACAGCTTCGGGGTTCCAAGTAACGTGGAATCCGGTGCGGAACGTACCCACCGCACCCCGCTAGCTACGCTACTGCCCGATTGATTGTTTTACTCAAAGCTAGGTAGAACTTAACTAAATAATTCTGTTTGGGTACATTTTTTTTTTCACAAAAGTCTTAAAGAGATTACTTGTTGCGCATGTAATCAATTGAACTATTATTTACCTAACCTCAAATAATCGATTATTCGATAAAGCCAATTTCAATAGGGTTATCGTGAAGTTTCAGTCCAATTACACAACTCCTCAACGTGTTTTGTGTCAAACCCAAGGAATAGCATAACGGCTACAACAATTCAAAAGGGCTTAACTAATTTTGTAAACAACAACTTGAGATTGTGTATGAGCAACCATTACCTACATTTTATGTTACGTTCTAGAATGCAGTTATATAACGAAAAATGGGAACGCAATATTTGAGAACCACTACTGAAAACTCGAATAGCGAAAACGGCACAAGAAAAAGCTAACTTGCTGAATAGCTCCATACTGCGCAACAGAAACTCTTTCCATTTACATCATAGTATGAAGAAAAAAAAACTGTTACTCCTAGAGCTGTAATCGAAAATCTAAAACTTTGATCATAATTCCCAACGGATAAAGCGCTCTAAACGGAAACCCGGCAAGTGCTGATGGTTTCAGTTTTTTTTCTGTTTTCACACCATCCGATCCTGTATGCCTAGAGCTGTTGGGCTCGCTAAACGATTCTCTGGAGCGCATCCTTTGGGGCCAGTTGCAGTGTAAAGAATGCAGACACAACACCCATGGGTACAGTCAGGGGGTCGTTGCACGTTATTCAGCAAACAAACTAAAATGAGATGAACTAAAATGCGTTCTGGGCTTTTTCTTTACGCGAAATTCGAAATTCTATCACCGTAACACCACTGTAATCCTGGCTACGCCCATGACCACACCACAATTCTGTTGAGGCGACGACAACTCAGGCAGCAGGAAAAGGAGCAACACTCTGTTTACACACTACTAATTAAAATTTATGAGCACAAGAGGAAATTAACTGCGGCACTGCTGCAACTATACCAACATGCCGGATAGGAGAAAAGCGGGGGTTCGTTACTCAGCGGCAGAAAACTTTGGTGTCATACCGTGAGAAGGAATGGTTCTGTTTTGTAAGACTATCCCTTCTTGAGGGCTGGTGGATGCTGGAGCTGGGTTTGTTGAATTTACAAACTTCTTCAGACTGGCTGCGTCACTGTGGGTGAATAAGTGCCCAAGTCTCAAGTGGATGAGCAAACACAACCCAGCTAAGAGATTGCTATAATTCCACAATGGACGATGAATAATACTGTCTTGGCGAGATTTCTGTGCAGAAAAGGATCATTCATATGTAAATGGTGGTTTTATACCATTTCCCGGAAAGACATTTCCCGGAAATCATTTCCCGGATACCCCATTTCCCGGAAAGACATTTCCCGGAAAATCGATTCCCGGAATACCCCATTTCCCGGAAAGATATTCAAGAGTAATTGAAATCAAAGACAAAATTTGTCTAAACAAATGATGTACCGTCGGCTGGGGGCTCAATGTCAGCCATAAGGGTGAATATGGACACTTATTTTTACAGCAAAGTAATTTCAAAATCTTGCAAACAATGTAGAAAGTTTTAAGAATATTTTGTAAATAGACACTAAATTGTCATAAATTAGTTTATTGACGTTCATGCTAGCCATGAAAAGACGCATCAAAAAAGGTGATATTTCAGTATTCCCGGCTAATTAAGTAGCATATTGATAAGACATATTCAAGTGAAACCCCTGAAAAAAAATTTATCCATCATATTTTCCGTTAGTGAGCGACGTTAAGGGTTTGGTTAGATTTTTATTAGAACGAGAACTTTTACGAGTAAGTTTTTTGGCGAAAAGGCTGCAATATTAAACATCCCTTCTTTCGAACTTAGGTTATTCTGTTGAGTCATTGGATTATACACAAATTATTTCACGCAAAATTTTGACATATTTGGCCAACTACCCCCTTGTCAATTTTGCAAGGCTTGTGACACTTCCCTCAACTTTTTTTCCACCTTTGAAATGACACATTAGCATGAATTTGAAGCTGTAATAGTGTTTTAATTGGTATCATCCTAGAGTAGGACGTAATAGCTCAGCTGCGGCGGCTCTGTTGTTTTCCACCCGATTACTCCTACAACATAGAATTCAGCGCTATCAATTTCTTTTCTTATGAACGATTTCAAATTCCAAGGCTCATAATTGGGGTTCTTTGAGCATGTATCATTAAATTAGTGCACTATAGGGTGCAAGCTATTTAAGGAATTTGATTTACGATTAAAATTAGCAATATATTTTTGAGAAAATGAGCACAATTTCTATAATTGAAGCATATCAAGTATCATTATTCATATGATAATTTTAAGGACTTGTTAGACCAGGCAACATTATATTCAAGTGGATTTGAAATTAAATTGTTCCATGAAACAGTTCATAACTGTTTATAGAAACTCTAATCTATCAACTAGCAACACGGCTTGGATACCAACAAAGTGCCCAGTTGCAATTGAACTAAACAATGTGGAAGTAGGCCTTTGCCAAAACGACTTATGAGAAGTGATATCTTTTGATAGGTACCGTTTTGACTCATATTCCGAACACTTAAGGCCAGCAGTGACTTCAAATGCATCTGGCAGGCATAAATTAACTGATATTTGTAAAAGTTTTAATTTCTTCGGAAAGCCTAACTGTTAGCTGTGTAGTGTGCTGATAAAAATGTTTATTTGAACTTGTTTAGTATTGTTTTAACGTAAAAGTATGGAACAACATTTTGATTCAAATGCCGAACACTGCGTTCATTCTGTCTCATATTCCGAACACCTTGATTCAAATTCCGAACAGCACGAATAAAGCGTATTCAAATGAATAATTTCGCAAATAAATTTTTTCAAGCTAGTTCTACTAGTCTTGAACTAAAGAATCATCAATACTCCCGAGGTATAAAATACATTTAAAGATGTTAAAACTGAATTGCAATCGACTGCCATTTCCTGGTTATTTGATGACATATTTCAGCGAAACATTTCAACCGAATCGCCATACAAAAACGGAGTGTTCGGAATATGAGTCTGTTCGGAATTTGAGACAAAACGGTAATTGGTTTCATTTTTGCATTTTGCCCTGGCACGTCTTATCTTAGGAATCATGGTAAAAAGAGGCAAGGTATTATACTCCGAAAAATGACATTTGGCAGTGACGTCATTCCTATCGCAAACTCGAACGAGTGCAAAAGAAAGCAAGGCCTGCTCTCCTTTACTATCCTCGAGGCCTCATGTTTGACGATGGAAAATCGCTGTTTACACATGGGAATAGCCTACCTAGTTGTGTCTACCGTGGGAATCATATCCGTATTTTTTTTTCTGGCATGACGTTCCAACTTGGTCAAAGCCTGCTTCTCGGCTAAATGTTCAAATTAGCACTTCCACAGTGATTAACTGAGAACGTTCTTTGCCAAATGCCAAAGAAACTCTATGAACTCGAAAATAGAAAAAAAAATCGAACTCAAAAAGATCCTCGACCGACGGGATTGGAATCCGCGACACTTAGCTGTGATTTTGCTGAACAGTTGCGCGTTTATCG
This sequence comes from Aedes aegypti, assembly GCF_002204515.2. Lineage (NCBI taxonomy): Eukaryota > Metazoa > Arthropoda > Insecta > Diptera > Culicidae > Aedes > Aedes aegypti. The sequence continues at coordinate 123,539,909 of NC_035108.1, read as the reverse complement.
CCACGAATAATAGGGCTCTTGGAAACCATTCGCTTCTGACATTTTAATCGCAAAAAAAGCAAAATCCGCGAAAGTTTGTTTTTTAAGCATTCCGGGAAGTGGCATTCCGGGAAATGGGTTTCGGGGAATCGTAAATGGTTACTATTGGTGACACAAATTATTCAGATATTCAACGGCTGTCGATAAATTGGTCTGGATTAGTTAGACTGAGCAAAAATATATAGTAAAAAAATTGCCATTTCCACAAGTATGAAGAAACAATATCCTAACTATCTTGCAATCTACTACAGATGACAAGCAGGCTTCGTCCTTTGGCGGAGAGGCCTGTGTCATCCGCAGACAAAGATTTTTGACATCCCTGAAGACAGATGTAAAAATATTGTATAATATTGGCCCCAAAATGCTGCTTTAAGGAACACCAGCTCTTACAGGGAGTCATTCAAACTTGAAGTAATGATAATTAATCTGAAGTGTACAATTTGACAGATAACTTTGAGTTATTCTAACAATGTATGTTGGATTTCTTTTTGTAGGAACGAATCAAATTTGTTACACGTAAAAGTTGATGAGTGGCAAAAATTGAATTTTCATTCAAAATGAACTTTTCATAAAGTTTACTGATGGAGGAAAGCAAACTGATTGGACGATTGCTAGAAGCTTCTGCAGGATTTTTATCCGATTTTAAAATTGGTACAACCTTGGCATTTTTCCATTCATGATTCCCTTAATGGAGTTCAAGATCGCCTGCCTAAATTCCCCAAATTCGGAACATCTGACCACGATTGGCGGCAGTAAATCAATCATTAAGTTCAAAACCCAACTTCTCGTGTTGCGGCCCCAGCTGACTAGTTTTCCAATGGGAAAAGCTGAAGTTTGCACTTTATGATTGATTTACTATCGGCAAGCTGTGCATATCAATTTCATCACCCCAGCAGTTCCCCATCGGCTTATTAATTACCCGGATTATGGTCGAGCAGACTCCATTACTCCAAACTGTTGATTGATTGAAGCGTTTCGTGGAAGAAAATCAATACAGCTTATCAATTAGAGACAAATAATTCCCCCCATCCAGACGCAACGGACTCCACGAATTCCCGAAGCCAATCTGCAATATAGTAGAACTGCAGAAGGTCAACCACTTCATCCGCAAATGGACCATCAATTCCTGCATCAATGATGCCCCCAGAAGGGATCGATGGATATGGTTGCTCTCTAATTGTTCTGAGAAGAGTCAGTCAATAGGGGTGGTTTTCGTTCGCCGCAATATATGGAACCTGATTTGACCGGAGATGGTTCTATTGGAGAGAACCGGAGTCGAAATGAAAGAATTCACCATACAGACTTTCCTCCCTTCTCGTATGTATGTACATACATACAGAGAAAATTTATGGTTTTATGTTCGTTGTGGTTTGTCCGTGATTGTTTGGATTTATGGTATCTCTCTGTTTTGACCGCATTGTGTAGGATATGAATATGATGTTTAAAATCTACCTTGTATCGTTTTGTGTCGCCGATATGTGAAGCAGCTGGTTTTATATAAAAAACTGTTGAAGAATTACATTAATCATACTTTATTGAACCTGTTTCGTCAGTGTCGCAAGTCGGTCATGAATCTTAACAGCCCTGATTTGAAGTTATTCCGGTGGGTCACTGGGTCATGTCAGGTAAAAATAACCCCAACTTCCTTTCCAATCATCTTTTACCCAACTTATAAGTATAAATCTGATTCCAACTTAACACGCTAAGTAACGACATGGGCGAAAAATGTGAACGGTAACCTTTGCACGACGATATCTCTGCTGATAATCAATCAATTTCAATAATTTTTTCATCATCGCAACCGTTTACTATCCTGGATGCGTTTAGTGAAGACTGATTGAAATTTTATGCCACCATGGCTGAGAATTGGCCGGATCAAGACCGTCCACATTTTTTGCCCACCTTACAAGCTGGTTTGCTGGTTGTATACAAGCGTTGCATGCAAGTTGGTTATTGCGGAACTAGGTTTGCGGCCGGATATTTAAAAATTTAGACCAGCTAGAAGGGTTCTGTATTCGGGAGAGTTGTACAGGGCAGTGCTCGCTTCCTTATGGTATATGTAATGATACACAATTCCACCACAACGTGGCGCTATCTTACATAAACACTTCCGGTTTGTTGATATTGAAGGATATCTCGGAACCTAAACGAGATAGAAAATTTCTGTCTTCGAGAAAGTTGTTCAGAGTGAGCCAAACTTCCCCGAGGGATCCAGCATAGTTCCAAATTCATCCACTACGTGGTGCTAGTGTAGGTAAACTCTTCCGGTTTATTGCTATTGAAGGATATCTCGGAACCTAAATGAGATAGAAAATTCCTTAATTTTCCGGCAACGCAGTCTTTATTAAAGTAAAACGAGGTGCTTATTTGCCCGACGTTTCGACACGGGTATTGTGTCTTCCTCAGTGGGTAAATATAGTTTTCGTTCTTTGTCCTATGTTTAGTCGAACTGTAACTATTTTGAGTGTACACAAAAATTTCTCTTTCTGCTCAAATATAATCACTGTTCTTGTAGAATCAAATTTATTACTGTTCCGTACGGAACGAGCCGTAAACATGTGCGACTCAAGGTGTATCCGAATGTGGCCCCTTCTCGACCCACCCTGACTACGCCACTAAGTGTACGAGTATCAACAATAAGCGTGAGTACCATGTGAGTTACCAACAGGAACTCAAATGCCGTGAGTTCCCTATGAGTGTATCCCCGACGAGAGTTCCAGTGAGTTCCGCCAGTGAGTGCTGTTCCAGAAGCTTCGAGAATGAACACCTTCGAGAATGAGCACCTTCGAGAATGAGAACCGCCGAAACTTCTAGAATACGAACGCACTGGTATAAATATGCGACCGCTCCACCATGTAAGTCAGTCTTGTTTTAACCACCGCGAGTATACTATCGACCGAAAGTGAATTAAAGTGGAAGTATAGTGAACAGTAGTGTAAAGTAGTGAAATAAAGTGTACTGTGGGCTAGCAGAATCAGTAGTGTTGTTCCTTTCATTCCGAAAAATACAGTCAACCCCGACCCGACCGGAGTTGGCCACGGTTAACGCGCCAACAATTACTAAGAACTACATGTCTTTGCAACTCGATTTATGGGCATACAGTTATACAAAATAAGTTTTTTTAATGTTTATTTTCGGTAAAATAAATTTTGAGTGTTTTCGTAAATTATTTTTTCTTCTCAAAGAGAGTCACTGAATTTGTACAAGCATGTTTATGCCAAAAACATATATGTCATTGGTCGTTAATCTATGATTTCTTGTAAATTTATGGTAAAAATTTTTTATGTGTGATCCAAAATAACTAAGTCTGCTCAAATATGTTCGTTGGACATGTACAAGCAAATTTATACTGAAAAAGCTCGATATCATCGCTATGAATTTTGATGCAAAGAGATGCAAAAAGATGCAAAGAGATCAGAAACCTTGAGTGTCTCATAGTTTCCAGAGTAAAACACAATTTTAGTGTAATCAATAATTTATATTTCTATCCAGAAATGTTAACTTGACTACATCAGTCAAATTGATGTCAATAAAATCACTAGTCATGAATTTTGGTTTATTAGCAAACAGTTTCAAACAAACAGTATTTGTTATTATTTTTTAGTAAAATAAACTTTGAGTGTAACCAAGAGACTCTATTTCTGCTAACACGATTTCACTGCACTTCTTCAAAAACTTTCATGTCGAACAAACTATATGTCATCGCTTTGAATCTCATTTTAATGTTGAATGTATTTTCCAAAATGCTAGGAAGTGTCTATTTCTTTGGGTAGTCGCATTTATTAAGAATCGATTAAAATGGAAGTTGATCTTGCATGATGCATGAATTTTCGAAATCGCTTTGAAAACATTTTTAAGTTATTTGCAAAAATCACTGTCCTCAATTGAGGACGCTGGGCGTTAACGGGTTTACCCAAATGTTGTTTCCTCGAAGACTCTATGATACCACTCCGAAATTGTTGTTTAAAAGTAATAACTAACGATCATAATCAGCTATTGGTTTGTTGGAGAAAAGAGATAAAAGATCAAAAAATTGTATGGAGAAGTATTGAACAAATATTGCTAAGATCAAAATAATATCTGGCAAGTTCATTGATTGGCCAGAAAATCAATATCAAAATATGATCTGCCAGATGGCGAAGAATAAAAATAAAAAAAAGTCAGCAGCCAGCATCGAACTCTCGACCTTCAGATCTATATACAGAGATGCTAACTAATCGGCCATGCTTCATAGCTGGAAAGCAGGGGAAATGAAAGCATCATCTTCCTCACTTTCTGAGACTACATTTTCCTCTTGGAGCTTGCCCCGTTGTCACACTGTTCAGTCCGGCCATTTTGCTGTTTAATGTGTTTTGTTTCATGTCAAGGAATCAATTTTGATTTGGTTTGCTAGGATTTATAACATTTTCAAACATCTTTCCAATATCAAATTTGTTCGTTTCGAGTGGTGATTATGATTTTTTCGTCTTCCCGGGCTATGAAAATTTTGTGTTGATCGCCACCTTCTCTGAAACCACCCCTCCCTTGTAGAATGATGGCGTAAATAATGGGCGTGAAGTAGAAGTTGAACAAATGTTTGGAGGAATTATTTTTATTGTTTTAAATTCATCCATAACATATTTCATGTAATATTTCAATCAACTAGATGCTAACATGATCGTGCGTTTCATCGTGACATTGTTCAAATGATTTCCTGATTTAAATATGCTTCACTAAAATACTTAGAAGAAATGAAGCTGCCGGTAGAGGAATTAATATTGTTATAAAATGGATGTGGATAAATTACGTTGGCCGATATTAATTTATATTTTTATGTCTAGTTGACTTGTCTTCTTCTCTAAGGCGTTACGGCCTTATTGGGACAGATCCTGCTGTTGTTTCTGTTCTTATGAGCACTTCTACAGTTATTACCTAGGAGTTCGAGAAAATTTCCATTGTGAAAAGATGGAATTTGAACCAATGGCCCTCAGTTTGGTCCTGCTGAATAGCTGCGCGTTTACTGCTACGGCTATCTGGACCCCTTTGACGAGCTTAGTAAAACAGTGTCTGAGCATAGATGATACATACTTATTGATGCATATTTTCATCGATTGTTAAATTGTGGAACTTATAAAAAAAATTACATTAGAAAAACAGTTCTTTCCTTATTATAAGAAAAAAGGATATTCGGACAAGCAGGACTTTACGATGTACACTCCCGTGAAAAAGTTTGGGTGCACCCCCTAAAAAACATACAAAAGTGTTCAGTCCATATCTCTGGGATTACATTTCCAATTGAAACTCTCTATGCCACATTCGAAAGGCAAAGAGATATTCTTACTTCGTATGTATTTTTACAAAAACACTTTTTTAATTTTGTATACTAAATTTTTACTTAAAGTTGTGACATTTTTCAAAAAAACACACTGAAAAAGCATAGCTAATTTCCACAGCTTTGAATCGACAAAAAATTTAAAACAAGGTGTCATAAGAATCGTAATCTTATATTCTTTGAAGGGCGCTCACGATTTTTTTTTTGCGGAAAAATCTGAAAACTATCCAAAATCAATGGAACAGTCATTCAATTCATCGTGCAAAAGTTTGGGTACACCTAAACTTACTTAAAACATGAAAAATCTGTGAAATCGCAAATTAATCATGTTCGCGCCATCATATGCGTTTGAAAAAGCTACGAATTATTAAAATCGGTTGAAAAATGGCAGAGATATTGACAAAAATGATTTGCGTGCGGCTCTGGTGAACCCAAACTTTTGCACGATTTGCATCATATTGAGGGGTGAACCCAAACTTTTGCACGATGACTTGAATGACTGTTTCATTGATTTTGAATAGTTTTCAGATTTTTCCGTAAAAAATTCGTGAGCGCCCTTCAAAGAATATAAGATTACGATTCTAATGACACCTTGCTTTAAAATTTTTGTCGATCCAAAGCTGTGGAAATTAGCTATACTTTTTCAGTGTGTTTTTTGAAAAATGTCACAACTTTAAGTAAAAATTTAGTATACAAAATGAAAAAAGTTTTTTCGGAAAAATACATACAAAGTAAGAATAACTCTTTGCCTTTCGAATGTGGCTTAGAGAGTTTCAATTTTACGTGTAATCCCAGAGATATGGACTGAACACTTTTGTATGTTTTTTAGGGGGTGAACCCAAACTATTTCACGGGAGTGTATGTTTTTGCTTTAGGATTTTCGTATTATTTTAAGTGTATGCCTCAAATTCATCTTTTAGATTTCAAATAATTATAAATTACTGTTAAAAGAAATAAGGTTTAACTGTAAAATAAGTTGTTTTGTGCTACAAACCTACTAGAACCTAACAGTGTACGGTGAAAATGCCGACGTCCGCAAAAAATAATCCCCACCGGATCTGTCACTACGAATTCCGAGCAAGTTGGCTTTATTCAAACCGCAAAAACTCAGCATGTAAGCCGGCCAGTTAATGCATTTCTTCCCGCGGTAAACATTGGCCGGATTCAGCGCCAGCCGAAACAGTGTGGCAGCATGCATATGACTACACAGGATCTGACCGGCAAATTCGGCATCACTGGTTAACGGAATGACACAGTTGGTTTGTGGAGAAACTCCACCGTTAGGGTAGAAATTTTCGTGCCCATCTCCGACGCCAACTCCAATGGTAAGGCGTGATGTGATTATGGTCTGCACGTACATGGCGTCACTGCGATCCAACCGGTACTGCATTCCTCGGTCCCTGGGAAGAGTGAAGCATGGTCCTGCTGGATCCAAACCGTAGATCCGCCCGATTTTTCCTCCAAGATTGTATCCAACCTGACCACTTATCTGGGCTCCCATGCTGTGACCGACCATGGTGATGTTACTCAACGGCACTCCAGCAGACTCGAGATACTGAACAAACTTGGTCAGATACCCTGAAACCATCACCGTGTGATTCACAGCAGTTCTGTAATATCTGTAACGTGCCAAGTGACCCCAGTTCACGGCACACACGTTGCTTCCGGTGTACTTTAGAACATCCTGCGCAAGCTGCTGAAACCACATTCGAGAAATATCGTCCAACCATCCGTGGATAACGAAGATCACTTCTTTCGAAATGTCGATCTTCCGACTCAAACTTGAATCGTTCAGCCTCGTTTGCTTCAGTGCGATTGAGCTCCTGCAAATTTAAATTCAAACATTAATCTACTAACTATAACGGTTCTCAATCACGTACCCATTACTACACCAAAATGAGACATCCTCCTCCACCGTAGTCGTGAGATCCCCCGTTAGCATATAGCTGATATCGTTCTGCAGAGCTCCGAATACCGTATCCATCGATTGGGCCAGGTTGTAATCCGAATTGGCATCGAACATATCCAGCAGACCACACTCGATCCGACCAAATAATCCGACAAGCACCAAAACCGAAACCAACATGGGAGACATTTTTACTTTCGTTAGGCTTGAAGCCGTTCGTTGCACTATACCTTTGGAGCTCTGCATAGTTGACTTAAATAGATAAGTGATATCTGGCCTACTCTTGGGGGGTGCGATAACAGCAGTAGTAACTTAAGATGATTTCGTAAATGGGGAGCATTGTTCTTTTCCGCAGCGGGCGTCAGTTTGCGTAGCTATGTTAGAAACGGGAGAAATGCTTCTCTCATGATCGATGCATTAGTGGAACTTGCACACGAAACAACCCTGGCCTTGAAATTGGAACCTGGTAGAGGTCGCTGTTTGCTTACTGTTTTATTTAGAGTAGTTGTCGTATGACTACGTGAATTGTGTCTGTTTTAGAGCACGTTATACAGCAATTGATTCAGACAGAAATGTTATGACTCATGTACTTTTTCCAGATTTTTACAAAACGATGCCAGGTGGAAGATGTCTGGGTTCATAATATGATGGGTATGGCCAATGAAAGACTGTGACGAAACTAATTTGTAATATTCTAACAACGATAACTTTAATACAAACTCTTGTATACACTTCAGGTTCGTTCCATTTAATAAGTAATGTACTCAAAAATATGTCAAACGTGTGAATATAGTAGCTTACGCAACAAGGTACAGATTGAAGATTTGTACAGCACGAGTCGTACGTTAATCTAACGAGGCTTGCCGAGTTCGATAACTACGACGAGTGCTGAAAAAATCGAGTACTGCACCGAGTTGCGTACAACATTTTTTTGCCATTTCATGAAAGTTGAAATATTAATAAATACAAATAAATTTAGTCGTACTTATAACATGAATGTCTGTTTTGTTTTGCACTTTTGGGACATTAACATGAATTACAAAAAAGGGAAGATGGTATCGTGAAGATGGTAAAAGTTTGGAAGATTTTCTTTTATTGTTGTTGCAAATTTTATTTTACCAGTAACAAAATCATGTTGAGAATCTAATGGCAAAGGTTTTTACGATGTTACGTCAAAAATAATTTTGAAGTTTACACTCAAATTTCGTTAACATATCAAGGGTTGAAATAAAGATACAGGACTTTGAATTTTTCAAGTTAAGTTCATCACAGTCCTTACGACTCATGAATAGCACAATTGATTTTGGAGCACCCACTCACAAAAATATGATCAATAAGGCGAAAAAATCGTTCGTCCCTAAAGGGGTATATCTCCGAGAATGAAAACTTTGACAAACAAAGCTTGTGAAAGTGCTCATAAGAACACTAAGATGAGATGCAGGTTCTGTCCCAGTAAGGCACAATGTAAAGTGAGTGATTCCAAGCAACAGCACCAAAATTTGGTAAATTTTTTAACTCATTTTTTTCTATTGAGCTGAAACTTTGCACAGTTTTCCAGTTCCATCTAAATCGTCATTTTCCGATATCAAATCTTCAAGTTGAGTCACGACTAACTTTTCAAAAGGGTGTATGTGAAAATGGTTCAAAAATATTCAAAAAGCTGCACAGCAAAAACGGTTCGTTCGATTGTTAGACAACTAAAGAAACAAAGTAAGACAACTAAATAAAGATTCCAAAAAAAATACACACAGTAAAAAAAAATTTTTTTTGCATTAAAAAACATAATTTTTGACACAAAAACTCAAATATCTCAAAACCCTATCGGAATACCAACGTAAAGGGAGGGAAAACGGTCCATTGTATTAGCTATCTACCATAAAAATTTGGTGATGGTAAACCAATAAACAAAAAAGTTATGACATTTCAAACATGTCACAATTTTCACATTTAGTAGAAAAAAAAAATTTTCGGTGTAAATTATTACGGGAACCGCAGTTTGTTGCTGATTTTATTGTTAAGGGCCTTGCGTGAATTAAACAAGTCGTTTTCATGTATTCATTAGTATTATGTAAATTATATGTATAAATATTATGTATATGTATAAATATTATATGTATATGTATATATATGTATAAATTAAAATGAATTAACAGATTACACGAAAATAATTTTTTTTTTTACCAGGATATTTTTTTAGAGTATGATTGATGAGTTTCTAAATGTTATATATAAACTTTAAAAGTTTTGGATTTGGGTATGCGTTATGAGATCATGAAAACATTTTATTAATACTTATTTATTTATTTATTGTTATTCATTTTTTTTTACAATATCGAACACTTTTGCATCATTATCAGTACAGTTCGAGTATAGTTTTGCTTTAATTTTATTTTCTGACAATGGAATGAAACAGTGAAATTTTTGGGTTCCTTGGATCGTTTTCGCGTTATTATATTGGTCGCTGAGCTCTGATGCCGTTAATTCGTACTCTTCAGTAGTAGTAAAACAAAATGATAATTTTGTTAAATCTTCTTCTTTTCTGCGATTCGCCCAATCAAATAGTTCTTTTGCAGTTTTAATTGGATGCTCACGTTCTTTGGCTAAACTTGCTCTTGTGGCCATGCGCTTTATGGTTCCTCCAATAGCATCACAAGGACCTTTGCCATGTGACGTAGCAAAGAAATGCCATTCTGCATCAATTCCGTACTTTGATTTAAATTGACATAGGCTCGAAAAATTCTTACGGTTTTTGTACTGCGATGCTGCTCCATCAGACATGAAATATATCTTTCTGATTTCTTTATCCTTATCAACGCGTAAAAAGTTAATCATTTTGAACAAATTTACAGATACTGAGTCGTTTCTTAAATCGTCGGAAATTACAATAAAACTAAAATGTTCAATTTGCGTACTTCCATTGAAATAAATAACGAATGGATGAATTGTAGCTTGTTGTACGTTCCAGTGATGGGACTGCACTTCATCTTGCAATACAAAGATATAGTTTTCAGAAAAATCACAAATGACTAAAAATTCACCATCTTGTAATGTATTTTTCGTATTTTTTAAAAAGCGGGATTGCTCTGTTTTAATAAAGTCGTGAGGAATTAAACTTTCTAATTTCAAGCAAAAAAATGACACAAACTCATCTACAGGTTTTACAATAGTTTCTAGGTCACACCTATCCGTGGTCACCCATTGCTCAAATGATAACTGATCAATATTTATTTTTCTTCAAACTCAGCGAATAAAGTATTTTCCAATGATAAAGAATCTGGACAATCCGAACAAGATCGTAGATAGCAATTTGATGTTGTATTTTCACACAAAAGACTACCAGTTAACATTTTAATATCCTTTGATAAATTGATTATTTTCAAACTATGTATGATTAGGTTAATATTTTCGTGTGTTGTGCACACACAAACATTATGTGTTCCTGAATTGGATAGAAGCTTGCATTGCCTTGGACGAAGGCTTGCAAATGAGGAAAAACCTACCTTAATATTTTCGTTAATTTCCTTGAAGCGTGTATACGCTTCTTTCAAAGTAGTCATCATTAATCGTTTTTGGATTGCTTGACGCTTTCCATCTTTTTTTACAGATACATAATCTTTTTGGCCAGGCATAGCTCTACTTACTTCATCGTCTTCAAAATATTGCATTATTTTTTCTTTTGTCTCATCTGTTAATGAAGTACTCGACCTAGCATTTTTGGTTGCAAGACAGTTATTTTTGAATTGTTTTGCCTCTTTTGCTGTATTTCTATTGGTTTTGAACTCATCAATGACGTCTTGAATAGACCACAAGCTTGGCAGCATCGACAAAATCAATAATTTTTCTTTCCTTGTCGTGGCTAGATTCGAGAACCTTTCCTTCATATTCATAATTACCTCATCGTAGTCTGTATTTTCCACATCCTCAGGTCCTAATTTGAAGAGGTTTCTTCGTACAGCTTCGTTGATTTCACGGTATTTTTTCTCGGGATAATTGACGTAACCCATCTTCGTCCATTTAATCGGAGTCACTTTTATTCCAGCTATCCCTTCGTTGAAGCGTTCGATGTTGACCTTCTGGATGCACTCATCTTCTGATTGATTTGTTGAAACAGATGTCGCTGATGGTACCGTGGCAAGACTATCTGCACTTGGTACTTCTGGTAACTCCTCAGTTGTTGTCGGTGCATCTAGTAATTCCTCAGTTGTTGTTGTTTTCGAACTTCCTGCAACCTGATCCACCGATGATGTACAGATTGCCCGTTTGTCAACGTTTAAACGGCAGGACGTACAAATGCGTAAATTTGTATTCAATGTAGACATTGGAGCATAACCAGCCGCTTTCAGTTTATCTATGGTGCTTTCGGTGAGATTTCGTAGCTCTTTCGAACACTTTTTTTCTGCAAACGGCCTGCAACAGTTGAGAAAGCGACTACTCATGTTGCTCGTTAGATTTTAATAAACAAAATCACTTTTAAGTTTTTACTGACTAGTTTGGTGTCGTTTGCTTGACTGAAGAAAAATTTTACAATTAAATCTTTTATAACCATAGTGGTAGTATATTTTTAGCTTTTTCGTGAGTATGTTCATGGTATGTACCTATCATGTTTTTGATGTTGTTGAAGTTACTCGCTTTCTCCCAAATATGATTAACAAAGTCTATTCTCTACCAAGGCGGGTCTATACCCAGGTGTAATCAGATTTTAACTTTGTGGAGAAAACCAGCGCCGAGAAAACCGACCTGCTTTACGTATACTAGATCACCTGGGTATAGACCCGCCTTGTTCTCTACGAGGTAAACTTTTTGCAGGTAAACTAGTCGTATACCTGTATAGAAAACTTTTTTTGCAGCTTTTGTCTTCAATATTAGATTTTTTATAGGTTTTTTTTATCAAAAGGTTTCAACACTATTGAGAGAATTTTTCTTCAGTTACGTACAATAAAAAATATGACACTATCAAGACTTTAGATCACAACACTGGATCGCGTCTAACTTTCTAATAGATGCTATAATAGTTATGAATAATTAAATAAAATATCATGAAAACAACTTGTTAACCTCATGTTGTACCCTTAACAAAAAATTCAGCAACAAACTGCGGTCCTAAAAAAAATTAACAATGAAAAAAAAAAAATTTCACTAAGTGTCAAATTTGTGAAATATTTGAAATGTCATAACTTTTTTGTTTATTGGCTTACCATCACCAAATTTTTATGGTAGATAGCTAATATAATGGACCGTTTTCTCTCAAAAAATTACGTTGGTATTCCGATAGGGTTTTGAGATATTTGAGTTTTTGTGACAAAAATGATGTTTTTAATGCAAAAAAATTTTTTTTTACTGTGTGTATTTTTTTGGAATCTTTATTTAGTTGTCTAACTTTGTTTCTTTAGTTGTCTAACAATCGAACGAACCGTTTTTGCTGTGCAGCTTTTTGAATATTTTTGAACCATTTTCACATACACCCTTTTGAAAAGTTAGTCGTGACTCAACTTGAAGATTTGATATCGGAAAATGACGATTTAGATGGAACTGAAAAACTGTGCAAAGTTTCAGATATTTTTGAAATGGTCGATCAGAATCAAATTGCATGCCTCCGTGGAATCCCTCAGTAGAAGAAAAAGAGAAAAGGGGGCCTTCAATACCGGTCACAATCTTGAAGTATCTTAAAGTTAATATATGTGCAAAAAATGTAAAATTTTATACAAACCTTGCCAATCAAAGGATATTGGACATTGACACGGGAAATTTAAGTTTAAATAACTTGCCAGACGTCTGACAAAAACGTCTCATTATATGATGACAAATTCCACCTTTCACGATGTTGTTCTGAATTCACTCTTCTTAATTTTATTGCATGTTTTATATGCATGCTGTCAAAAACAATATTCATTTTTATAACTATTGATTACTGTGGGGAGGGCACCAATTTTCGACCCATTCATACGATTTGATCTACTTTGTTTAAAAATTCGAAAATTAGCACTGAATTCTTGTGAGTCGAAAATTACTACTTTTCCCCTATTTCCAGTCAGCAAAGTAAATGATCTTATGAAATATATATACATGAATTTTAATTTCCAGTATACATTAGGGTGCGGCTTATTTTTGAAAATTCTCAAAATCAAAAATTCGTGTGCTCTCCTGAATTCAAATCACAAAAAAGGTGAAACCTTAAATTTTGAGCCAAATATATTATAATTTAGAGATGGCGCAAGCGATTTGAAGATGAATTCTTAATTTATGAAATATGAGCTTCAGCGAAGTCTTCATAACTTTGTTAAATTAAATAACTCATTACGCGTAGTAAAGATGGATAAATTATGGGTGAATTTATAAAAAAAAATCCACATGCTCGGATGAGATTTGAACCTAAGATCCTTGTATGCAAGACGAGCGCTTTACCAACTAAGCTACCGAGCCACTTGGTGACCCAATAACTCAGTGGTTTACAAGTTTTGAATTCAAATCCCCACAGATCATGCGTGACCACCTAATCTATATGGAAGATCTAATTTGCATTTTGGAGCTTAATTTTAAACTATAATGGATACAAATTGAGGCTTTCCTCAATTTGCCATCTAGTAGGCTGTTGCAAAACGCCAAGTAATCCCACATACAAAATGACACATTAGTCTTCCCCGGTTTTCCCGATTATTCAAGATACTTTCCCAAACATTTTCCTCACACGTTCACGTCGCATCCCTCGTCGATTGTAACAGTGAAAAACTGACGCCAATCCATTCATCCGTTTTCAAATTATTTCGTGACATACAAACACCACTCCATTTTTATGTGGCCCCGGAAAACTTCGTCTTGTCGTCAAGTAGACTGTTGAAAAACGCTATGGATCGTTCCATACAAAATGACAATTCCATTCACTCTCGTTTTTCCCTGAGACGAGACTCGCGGAGGCGGCCTTCTTTTTCTGCGATTGCTGAGTTTTTTCCTTATTCCACTCAGTGTTTACATAAATATTGCGCAAGCTGTTCAAGCTCTTACATGACCATTTCAGTGAAAAACTATTGCGTTTGCATCATACCGAAGCATACACGGCATTTTGAGTGAAATTCCATGCCAGCAAACGTAGCAGATATTATATATAATAAGTCTGTTTAGATCTATCAGCATGTTTGGAAAATGTGAAAGTTTATTTTGAAAACAATACTTTTCACTTTTCCAACCATAAAAACGAAGAGCTGCATTTTCATTACAGCTGAATCTGGGCTGCATATGACGTTGATATTTTTCCTCTTCGCGAGTCTCTTTCAGGTTTCTCCTACTTTCCCGGTGAATATCCTGAGTTTTTTATACACACAAACACGTCGGAACCCTTGACAAACAAAACGGATAATGAATCATTGATATCTGTTGACGTAAGTCATTTCAAACACCATTTTTAACACCAAATTAACTTCCACAAAAGAATAAGATTTTTATAACTTTCAAATATGTTCAACCTATAAACAAGTAGGTCTTACTGAAACTAGTCCCCATCGGTACATATCGTTGTTCACTAGAATAAATTAGACTAGATGAAAAGCATTTTGGTAAGCTCAAATTGAAGGACTCCTCGAATGCCAACAATCTAACCAGTTTGCGATGAAGCGCAGTTCTAGAAAAAAATAGATGTCTCTAGACGTGATATGTCTCATATATTCCTCGAAGCACATTGAAAGCTTAGTAGTATCGTGTAGAGGAATAATTTAATTAAATCCGAACAAATTAACAGTTATTTTAAATTTTGTCACCATCTTAAATTTTATCGGAGAGAAATGTGTCAACATTAGTACACCACTCCTTTCAAATTGTAATGTCATCGTCAGAAAGCTGAGAAAACTAAGAAAAAACTACAATGATTTTCTAAAATATGTTTTACGATTTTAACGTACACACTCCGAAGCGAGCCAAATGACATGAATTTGTGTCACATTTCAAATACGATGGTGTCTGATTTGGGCAATGTTAGTCATAGTGGCATCGTTTTCATGTCCTTCATCATGTAAAATTACTTTTTGTTCAATACATCTTTCAGAAAACATTTTTACGTCATTTCTTTACTTACACCATGTGTCATTAAGTCACAATGTGAATTACGTCCGCAGTGATTTTCATTATTTTTATGAGTATACATGGTTAATACAATCCATGTAAGTATCATTTTCGTACAATAAAGCAACATATCGATAGCTGATTCTTTCCTTGCATCGAGTGAAGAATAGAACTATCAATTCAGTTGTAGAATGAACTCTTCTCCATGTTTACACTTCTCACGTTCAATGACATTCTTTAGAAATACATCTGAAATGATGTTCGATTAACTCTTCAGTGTTGACAAAACTAAAGACAGCTACAAGTTTTACAGAACCACACTCAAAAACCAGTAACTATTATGACCCTGAAGAATGTCTCGAACGATCAGAAACGTCGCACAAAATGAAATAATGGTTTACAATTTTGCAAATTGCTTTTGACTCTTTATTTGACATTTTCGCTACACTGGTAAAACTGACATAATGCTTCATCACTGCAAAAAAAAATGTTGAAATAAAAAAAGAGAATAAATTACGGCTCGGCTGGGATATTTTTTTCATAATTTCTCCCATAATTTGTCCATCTTTACCACGCGTAATGAGTTAATTAATTTAATAACCATGCGGATTGGATTATTGAATAGCTCAATATAAGCGTCAGTTTATAAAAGAGAATAGTTCCAAGTGGTTGACATTCGAAAACTATACTAACGAATATTAATCTGAGAAGCAGGCTCTGTCCCAGTGAGGATGTAATGCCAATAATAATAATAATAATAATAAGAAGAAGAAGAAGGTACCCCGGGGCAATTGGGACCTAAAACATGATACAGTCAAACCTCCATGAGTCGATATCTAAAGGGACCATCGACTCATGGAAATGTCGAGAAATGGAACATAAATTACTTGGAAAGCTGTTTGAAGGGACCATCATAGGAACCATGAAATTTTGATTTTAGTATGGTTCCATGAGTCGATATCGAGTCACGGAACATCGACTCATAGAGGTTTCACTGTAGTTCTTAAGAAACCTCATAAAAATATTACTAAACTTTGTGATAACATAATCAGTTATTCCACACAGCAACGCTGCAGTATATGGAATTTCGATAGATGTTGCGACGTGCATAAAAATTGTCTGTGTCAGGTTTCTGAAAAAACTTTACTGATTTTTTCCGAGATGAATCTTCAAAAATTAGTTCAATAAATTCCACTACAAGTCTGAAATTCTGGAAATTTTACTGATTTAAACTACTCTTTGGCTAAAAAATGCTGATTATTGGCGAAAATTTCAGTGTTTTACCCAAGCTATGAAACTTATAAAATACAGCCAAGGAAGACTCATACAAACATCGACTCATGGAGCAGAAATTCTCTGGAAAGATGTTTCAAAGTGCCAACTATAAAATTTTGTTGCTTTATGAGTCGATATCGAATCGTACCACATCTACTTATGGTGGTTTAACTGCATTTCTCATTTTAAGCATTAAAATCATCACGTTTAATATTTTGAGAAAATTTGTTTTTTTTTTTTTTTTTCATTTATTTATCAGTCAAAAATCAATTTGATAATGAAATATACCATATCTACGTTGTAAGTATCTAGAGATGGCATTAATCAAGCAATTTTGAAATTAAAAACGAAAACTAATGACTTCAAACCATTGTAGTTTGAAACGGACAGGACCTCCAAAGTTTCAGTGTTTTCACATGTTTTCGCTTGTGGGTCGTGAGAAATACCCTGACGGCTAAGTGGATCATGCACCCGAAACAGTGTACTTTTTATTATGGCTTTGTGCACCAGAAGAAAGCTTAAAATAAGAAGATCAGAAACGTTTGCCAACTATTTCTTCAGTTTTGTGCCTTTGAAAACGTGAGTAGGGGGGCAAGTCGGCCATTGTGCAGGACATCTTTGGACTCCGAGATGTTTCACCTTAAGAGATGATTTAAATATGGCGTTCATCGTTTTCAGACCCCCCCCCTCTTCTCTTTGTCACACTTATTTCAGATACGACGGATTTCACGCCAACTCGACACGCGATTGGCAGCACCCCTTCAGAATTCAATGAAACTTTCTGGATGTCAAAAGTATGTGAAACTAAGATACTTTGCATATTTTGTATTTTCAAAATCGATCTAGACTAACATTTGAAAAGGGTAAAAGTTTTTTTTTTTACTTTTTTTTATACACCCGTATAACTCGAAAACGGTAAGACCTACAAAAAAAGTGTTTTATGGGGGACTGTCGTGAAATTTCCTGAAGTTTTAGAGAAAAATATTGAAAAAATAAAAACACATTTTCTACACCGAAAAAACAATGATTCAAAACTTTAAAGTCGATTTAAAAAAAGGCCATTTCTGATTTTGATCATCCTTAAGCAAAAAGTTTCGTAATTTAATTTACTTAAAGTCGTCCATACATTGCAAATTGGGCATATTTTAGGGAAAAAAGTTTTTCTAACAACAAATTTTTTAAGTCCATTTTTTTTATGATTTTTTTTTATTTCGCTTTAAATAGTCTAGTATGCTCATATTTTAAAGTGATAAATGAGTTTTAATCACAAAATAGATTATATTTGTTCTATAGGGAGTAGTTAAAAGAAATAAAACGGAATTATACAGAGTTTTTTTTTAATTAAATACAATTGATCTCGCACCAAACCGCTTATGAGAAAATGAACTCCGTCTAACAATCCGATGGGTTTTTAATGGTTGGAAAGATATCACAATAATATTTTATTTCTTATTTGGTCAAAGCCAATCTTAACAGGTGTCTGGAAAGGGTCAATATTATGCTTATAAAAAAAAGTCGTGGTTTTTTTATCATGCATCATTATTTTTATTATTGCTATATATCCTAAAACGTAGTATCTGCACATGAATATTTACATTATTTTTGGGCTTTACTGAATAAATTGAATATTTTTGGTTCATCCTCTGAATTGGTATACCGTTTGGCTGAGAGACAATTCCTAAACTATTAAGCATTAATTTAACATTTTCGTGGTATGTGCCCACACATACATTGTGAATTCCTGTGCTATCGAGAAGCCTACAATGTTTAGGCCTCAACATAGTAAACAAAGTAAAACCAATTTCTACATTTTGGCATCTTTCTTCAAAAATCATGTACGCCTCTTTAAGAGACATCATCAATAGACACTTTTGAACTTGTTCTTTACTACCATTTCGGTACTCAGAAACGAAGTCATTGGCTCCTGGCATAGGCCTACTAATATCATCACTATCAAAGAAATCAATAACAACCTGTTTATTTCATTCATTTATTTAGTTAACATCTACACAGATAACACTGAATCAACAATTTCACGCCACAA
The DNA here is from genome assembly GCF_002204515.2 of Aedes aegypti. Classification (NCBI taxonomy): domain Eukaryota; kingdom Metazoa; phylum Arthropoda; class Insecta; order Diptera; family Culicidae; genus Aedes; species Aedes aegypti. The sequence continues at coordinate 123,521,285 of NC_035108.1, read as the reverse complement.
TACTCGGTTCGTGGCCGCATCTCTCCATCCTCGGTTCTGCCCCACGCTCGCCAAATCGATACGCACTTGATCCGCCCACCTAGCTCGCTGCGCTCCACGCCTTCTTGTACCAACCGGATCCGAAGCGAACACCATCTGCAGGGTTGCTGTCCGGCATTCTTGCAACATGCCCTGCCCATCGTATCCTTCCAGCTTTGGCCACCTTCTGGATACTGGGTTCGCCGTAGAGTTGGGCGAGTTCGTGGTTCATCCTTCGCCGCCACACACCGTTCTCCTGCACACCGCCGAAGATCGTCCTAAGCACCCGACGTTCGAAGACTCCAAGTGCTTGCAGGTCCTCCTCGAGCATCGTCCACGTTTCATGCCCGTAGAGGACTACCGGCCTTATGAGCGTTTTGTACATGGTACATTTGGTGCGGGCGTGAATCTTTTTTGACCGCAGCTTCTTCTGGAGGCCATAGTAGGCCCGACTTCCACTGATGATGCGCCTCCGTATTTCACGGCTAACGTTATTGTCAGCCGTCAGCAAGGATCCAAGGTAGACGAACTCGTCGACCACCTCGAACGTATCCCCGTCTATCGTAACACTGCTACCTAGGCGAGCCCTGTCGCGCTCGGCCCCACCAGCTAGCATGTACTTTGTCTTGGCCGCATTCACCACCAGTCCAACTTTTGCTGCCTCGCGTTTCAGGCGGGTGTACAGGTCTGCCACCTTTTCAAATGTTCGGCCGACGATGTCCATATCATCCGCGAAGCAAACAAATTGACTGGATCTCGTAAAAATCGTACCCCGGCTGTTAAGCCCGGCTCTCCGCATAACACCTTCTAGCGCAATATTGAACAACAGGCACGAAAGTCCATCACCTTGTCGTAGTCCCCGGTGGGATCCAAACGAACTGGAGTGTTCGCCTGAAACCTTCACACAATTTTGCACACCTTCCATCGTCGCTCTTATCAGTCTCGTGAGCTTCCCGGGAAAGCTGTTCTCGTCCATGATTTTCCATAGCTCTACGCGGTCGATACTGTCGTATGCCGCCTTGAAATCGATGAAAAGGTGATGCGTTGGGACCTGGTATTCACGACATTTTTGGAGGATTTGCCGTACAGTAAAGATCTGGTCCGTTGTCGATCGGCCGTCAACGAAGCCGGCTTGATAACTTCCCACGAACTCGTTTACTACGGGTGACAAACGACGGAAGATGATCTGGGATAATACTTTGTAGGCCGCATTTAGAATGGTGATCGCTCGAAAGTTCTCACAGTCTAACTTGTCGCCTTTCTTGTAGATGGGGCAGATTACCCCTTCCTTCCACTCCTCCGGTAGCTGTTCTGTTTCCCAGATTGTGCCTATCAGCCGGTGCAGACAAATGGCCAGCCTTTCCGGACCCATCTTTATGAGATCAGCTCCGATACCATCCTTACCAGCAGCTTTATTGTTCTTGAGCTGGTGAATGGCATCCTTAACCTCCCTCAAAGTGGGGGCTGGTTGGTTTCCATCTTCCGCAGTACTGACGAAGGCATTTCCTCCGTTGTCCCGTCCTTCATTGCCTGTGCTCTCAGCACCATTCAGGTGCTCGTCGAAGTGCTGCTTCCACCTTTCGATCACCTCACGCTCGTTCGTCAGAATGCTCCCATCCTTATCCCTGCACATCTCGGCTCGCGGCACGAAGCCGTTGCGGGATGCGTTGAGCTTCTGATAGAACCTACGCGTTTCCTGAGACCGGCACAGCTGTTCCATCTCCTCGCACTCCGTCTCCTCCAGGCGGCGTTTTTTCTCCCGAAAGAGGCGGGTCTGCTGTTGCCGTTTCTGTTTATAGCGTTCCACGTTCTGCCGGGTCCCTTGCTGCAGCATGACCGCCCGCGCTGCATTCTTCTCCTCCAAAACCTCCTGGCACTCCTCGTCGAACCAATCGTTCCGTCGACTCCGTCCCACGTACCCGACGTTGCTCTCAGCTGCATCGTTGATGGCTGCTTTTACTGTTCTCCAGCAGTCCTCAAGAGGGGCTTCGTCCAGCTCACCCTCTTCCAGTAATGCAGCCTCGAGTTGCTGCGCGTATGCCGCTGCGACATCCGGTTGCTTGAGCCGCTCTAGGTCATACCGGGGCGGCCGTCGGTACCGTACGTTGTTAACGACGGAGAGTTTTGGGCGCAGTTTGACCATCACCAGATAGTGGTCAGAGTCGATGTTAGCGCCACGATAGGTCCTGACGTCGATTATGTCGGAGAAGTGCCGACCATCAATCAGAACGTGGTCGATTTGCGATTCTGTCTGCTGTGGTGATCTCCAGGTGTATCGGTACGGAAGGCTGTGCTGGAAGTAGGTGCTACGAATGGCCATATTCTTGGAGGCGGCAAAATCAATTAGTCGTAGGCCGTTTTCGTTCGTCAGCCGGTGGGCGCTGAACTTTCCAATCGTCGGTCTGAATTCCTCCTCCTGGCCAACCTGAGCGTTTAGATCTCCTATGATGATTTTGACGTCGTGGCTTGGGCAACTGTCGTACTCGCGTTCAAGCTGCGCGTAAAAAGCGTCTTTATCATCATCAGTGCTTCCGGAGTGAGGGCTGTGCACGTTTATTATGCTGAAGTTGAAGAACCGGCCTTTGATCCTCAACTTGCACATTCTCTCATTGATCGGCCACCACCCGATCACGCGCCTCTGCATATCACCCATCACTATAAAAGCTGTTCCCAGCTCATGTGTATTGCCGCAGCTCTGGTAGATGGTATGGTTACCTCTAAACGTTCGCACCATTGATCCCTTCCAACACACTTCCTGCAACGCTACGATGCCGAATCCACGGTCCTTCAGCACGTCGGCGAGTATGTGTGTGCTCCCGATGAAGTTGAGAGATTTACAGTTCCACGTACCGAGCTTCCAATCGCTAGTCCCTTTACGTCGCTGTGGTCTTCGCCGATTGTCCCGGTTCGTATTCTCTCGTTGATTATTCGTTGCTTGATTTTTTTACGGCTGGCTTGCAGGGCCTGACACCAACCCCCTAGATTTCCGGAGGACCATTCCCCCTAAATGTTCGGAGGACCATAGTGCGCAGTTTAGCTTAGAGTCCTTCTCTGGCACTCGGACGATGATCAGCCGCCCTGACATGGGGAACAGACGCTGTTGTGAGCCGCTCCTAACATGGAGTACAGACGCTCAAGGTTTGCAGAAGCAAAAGCAAAAGCAAACCCCCCTTCCCTGTCAGCATACGACCAAAGTTCCCACCGGGGTTGGTTACCCGATCTTCCCTAAGGTTACTCGTACCCCGGCCAGTACCGCGAGGAGGTAGGGATAGGAGTTGCTGGGCATGAGGCTAAGGACCGCACAAAGGGGTCTATTTTATTCCTTCAGGTACGCGAGGTACCAATGGTACGCCATGCCCAGCCATTTACCAACCAACAACCTGTTTACCTGTTTCACTAATTCCATGCCCACTTCGAGCCCTTGTGGTACATAGAATGTCCTGTTCATTCACAAGTTGTTTCACTTGTCTTACCATGTAAATTGGTGCCTCGAACTCCTCGACAATTTTGTTGATCGACCACGGCTTAGGAAGAACCGATAATATTTTCAACTAGTCATTTCTGTCAATACAAGGTGAGTTGAATTTTTCTTTCAACTGATTGATGATTTCCTCGAATGCCTCCACCTTGTCGACGTCCATTGCATCCATGCCTAGTATGTCATGACGTACAGCTTTGGTGATCTCCACTGACTTTTTTATTCGATAGTCCAAGCTCCTCATGTTTCTCGACGAGATTGGGGATAAATTCAAAGTTTCAATGATACTGTTGAATTTTTCCACGTTGTAGGGGCCTAGTAATTCATCCGCTGATGGGAACGGATGGCAAAGATGAACAGGACGAGACTGCTTCTGAAATATACAATAATGTCGAATTAATATATCGATATGGGTTCTATGTAAACAATCATTGTCGTTTAATGTGCTGCAAAGTAAATTTATCTTACCTAGCATTTCATTGGAGGCCTGACCGCTTGTTGGTGGTTGTGGATTTTGATTCACTTCGCCTCCACCCGAACGTCGTTTTTTCTTAGGCGGACTTCTGTGGAGCCTGATCACTAAGCGACATGACTCACAAATATGCATAGTTTCATCAAGCCGATGACTATACCCCATAGCACGTATGTGTTCGATCATTGTTGGTGACAAGTTTCGCAACTGGCTACGCCTGCAGATTGTTTACCCCAGCGCAACATCTCGAAATTTTAATGCGCGATAAATCTTGTTGATCCATCTTTAACTTCTTTTCACAAATGACTTAGATAAAATGAAAAGAGTTTTATTGACATCAAGCTTAAATAGTTATATGCATAGGTTAGAACGACAATTATAAGTTAAACACCTATCTTTCTATACACTCACGCGGTGATTGTTGAGTAACTCAGGTCGTTAACGGACATTTTAGGTAGATAACAATACAAACATTATTTCTTATTCATCTGGCTTGTAACGCAGGTACGTTTAGTAGTATTTTCTAGAAGAAAATTTAATGGGGTATGGATCAGGTTGTTCCATTTCAATGTTTGCAATCTTTCGAACCATAAAAATCCGTCGGATTGTTAGACGGAGTTGATTTTCTCATAGGCAGAGGCGAAATCCATAGATTGCCTTCATTTAAAAAAACATAATCACTGCATAATTCCGTGTTTTAACTATTCTCAATAAAAAATACAATTTATTTCTGATTCAAACTCATTTATCACTTGAAAACACGATCATATTTGACGGCTTAGAACAAAATCTTTGAAAAAAAAATTCAGTTTTGGACTTGAAAAATTCGTTGTTAGAAAACTTTTTTCCCTTAGATATGCCCAATTTGCAATGTATGTACGACTTTTAGTAAATTTAATTACGAAACTTTTTGCTTAAGGATGATCAAAATCTGAAATGGGCATTTTTTTTAAATCAACTCTTAAGTTTTGAATCATATTTTTTTTTCAGTGTAGAAAATGTGTTTTTATTTTTTCAACATTTTTTTCTAAAACGTCAGAAAAATTTCACACTTTTTGAAGGTCTTACCGTTTTCGAGTTATACGGGTTTATAAAAAAAAGTAAAAAAAAAACTTTGGGACTTAAAAAATTCGATGTTAGAAAAAAAATTTTCCCTAAAATATGTCCAATTTGCAATGTATGGACGACTTTTAGTAAATTTAATTACGAAACTTTTTGCTTAAGGATGATCAAAATCTGATATGGCCGTTTTTTTTAAATGTATGTATGTATGTATGTAGGTAGCCACCAATCCTTGCTTGAGTCTTGCTCTGCATGCGGCTCCACTCACAGTAAGGTCAAATTTTATTACCAATCTGCATTCAACATATCGCTGTATGAAGGGCCAAAAGGGGGGTGGCGGACCCGTAAGTAGAAACACTTACGCGAAACCCGCGGGAAATAGAGAATCTCCTTCCAGCCATATGATCCAACAGATTGAGTATTAGAATTTGCAATACTTGTCGAGCTTTCCACGGAAAAGGTTTGTTAGAAGAAGGGCGCGTCAAATCTTTTACAACTGTTGGAGAGAAAAGTACTTGACGCGAACGACTAACACTTTTCCTCCTGACTCCGATTGGCACTCCACTTCATTGTCCAGTTGTAAATTCAATGATGCCCTGATGCTCCCTCCCTCCCCAAAACATGATAAATTCAATTATAGTGATATGTTATATAGTAGAACAGATTATTAATATATATAGTAATATGATAATAAAATATGAAAATAAAATGGTAATCACAATAAAATATGACGCAGTGAAACAGTATCTGAATGCATGCAGTATTATATCGACTGACATATATTTTTCTTTTAAATATTTGTTCTACTGATGATATTATGCTGGTCGAGAGAAGAGTGATAAAAATAAACAAATAATTTGAATAAAAATAAAAAATCAGCGATTTGTTAATAAAGTTTTCAGATACATCAAAATCAAAATTCCAGCTTCCATATGTTTAATGAGGACAAACAAAATAATATTACATCCGACGCTTCGTTTCATTCGCTGTAGACTACTGTAGTAAACAAGGACAATTATATTAAAGTCATTTTTAAGTAGCAGCATGTAGTGCAAGGATGTTATGGCACATTCCCCTAGACTCCGGCTGACACCCTATTACATTGTCCATCTGTGACTTCTCTGATGCCCTAATTCACCCTCTCAAAACCCAGCATATAATAAATGAAATAATTATAATAAAATATATAAAATGGAATTTATAGTTGTATGGTGCAGAGCTACTTGGGCACTTCCATGATTCACTTTGGCATGCGGAGTTTTTCACGGCCGAATTGTCTGAACTTTGCAATAAGAAGCACTTCAAAACGATGCACATTGTGGCCAAACATAAGCTCAGTAGCTTTGAAAAAAAAAACCCACTGCCAAAGTGAATCAAAAGTGCCAAGATTAGGATCCGGCTTCCTATGTGATATGAATATAGATGTTTCAGAATTTCCATTCTTTAAATGTGATGAATTGAACCTCATTAGGTAGTCTCCAAAATAAGGACGAATTACAATTTCCGGAATAGAACGACATGCTGAAATATTAATAGCAGTGATTATTTTAGTATCTCCGATGACTCCATGATGCTTCTGGAAATTATGCCAATGAATTAGTATAACAAACCAATTTTAAATAAGTAATGCGTGCACCTTTAAACACAATAATGTAAAATATTGAAAAAAATGTAAGAAATCATGTAATAACTCGATGATTTGACCTAGAATCGTTGAATGAAAGATGAATAATATTAAATAAATAATAACATATTGTTCCAACAAACCTGAAAAAAAAATACAATGAAAATGTTTATACTAAATGTTTACAACGGATTCCTGCAATTCTATATTGCAATTATATATCCTGAAAAAAGACGTGAATGAAATATATCGTTTGCGGGTGCTTTTCGATGATCATGGGAAATGGTGCAGAACATCTGTAATATTTTTTTGATTAAATAGTTTAAATTTGCAACTTAGCCAATGACTGCCATTCTCACATATAATTATAATGTGCAACAGAACTATAAAGTGTAAGCAGAGACACTTACGCGGAATCCAAGGGAAAAAAGGGAATCTCCTTCCAACGTTATAATCGAACAAATAAAATAATGAGATTTGCCAATGCTTTTCCAGCTTTCCACGAGATGGTTTGTTATAAGGGCGCATTAAATTCATTTCAACAGTTGGAGATATGCACCCATCTACAAAGATGTGCATTTCTCCCCACACTCCTGCTTGCACTCCCACTCCATGTCCCGTTGCAACTTCAATGATGCCCTGATGCACTCTCCCAATTCTCAACATATTATATAGCGATAAAAATGCAATACAATATATAAAAATAAAAAAAAATGATGGTATTTTACTGTATTGTATTTTTGAACGCTCCAATATTCGCCAGCATATGAAGGACAGTGAAATTAAAAAAAAAATGTTTGACTTAGATTCTGTTGTAGATGGCTGGAATGATAATAAAAGTGAATGATCATTATTTATATTGTGAGTAACAAATATTTGTCGATGATCAGTATTTGCTGTTTTGATTTGAATCCGTAATGTAAATCGCTGTAAAATATTATGAAAAAAAAAACGCACAACAAAATAGCTGTACAAGAAATTGTTTGTTAAAAGTACAACTGTTGAAGTATAAGAACCCTTCTACTAAGGATATTATGATATCTTCTCTCCTTGAATCCGGTTGGCAATCACTCGTCCAGTTGTAACTTCAATTATACCCTGATCTACCATCCTTAACCAAGAACATTAAATAGTTTAAAAAGTATGACAAATGCATAAATTTAGGATAAAATGTATAAATATATAAATCATAGACGTAAATGTACAAATTTATGCATCTATATAATAATCAAATATAAAATATAATGCCAGACTATAATAAAACAATATAATAATAACATTTAACAAATCACGTCAAATAAATATTCAGTACTTATTTCACATTGTTTAGAATTGATTGTTCGTGTTTCAATAAATGGTTAATTTTTTGTTTGTATTTGTTCGACTTGTTATGTTATGCCGAGTTAATTGCAGTAATTAAGTTTTAGTATAATTTGAAATTCTGACTCATATTATGTCACTTTGTTTTAAGCTGGACGAATGGATAATAACAATATGAACAGCATGTAATTTAAATTCACATTTATAATCCACCTTCTACCACTTCATGTTGTCATATTTCCTAGTGGAATTCTGAAAAAAAAAAGTTTGTAGTGATAATGTAACGCATATTGTTATAATAAACGTATAAGAAAATTGATTTCTCCGTCAACCCGTGCGCACTATAGTCCTATTGGAATTTTCCTACGATTTGTGATATAAGAAAATGCACGATAAATTGAAATTGATTGATATTATTTCGGCTGTCTATATCTTAACTTATGAAATATTAAGCTTATGGATTACATGAATCAATCAAAACGTATATTATTTTTAAAACATAAGTACAAAAAGCATTCATATAAAATATGTGAATCATTGAATATTTTATCTTTGACTTCAAATTAATGACCCGTAGAATTTTTCAAGCGTGTTATAATTTTAGGAAGCCATCTAGTGGTGACTAGAAAATTTGAGCTTTTTAAGATAGAGCTTTTATCCATGTCACGACTATGGTATTTGTGATAGATTACGTTATCATAGCTTGAATGTTAGTAGTAGTGTTGGGTTAAATGAAAAGTGAGATATAAATCTCACACAAACCTATAAATGATATACAACCAATACTTAGCTATTTTTCAGATTTTGCCTGTGGAGAAGCTGTAGCAACCGTCGTAGCAAACACCTCAGCTGTCTTGCACATTCACATACCATCACACGCGGTTTCCTTTTCAAAAGCTTTTTTTTCGGAACACTTATGGCTTCGTTTCTGCTCAATTTTTACTTTAATTTTCTGTAACCGTGTAATGGATAATTCTTCTCGTTTTCGTATTTAAGAACTATATTCTAAATCGCGACTAACTTTTCACTCAACACAAGAGATCTTTATTTTGCACAATGCGAGCCGCCACAATCAATGCAAACCGACCGAGAAACAGATGAAATACGTGTTACCACCACGAAGCACGAACTAGACTGATATGGCCGTTTTTTTTAAATCGACTTTAAAGTTATGAATATTTTTTTTTCAGTGTAGAAAATGTGTTTTTATTTTTTCAATATTTTTCTCTAAAACGTCAGGAAATTTCACGACAGTTCCCCATACAACACTTTTTTGTAGGTCTTACCGTTTTCGAGTTATACGGGGTTTATAAAAAAAAGTAAAAAAAAATTTGACCCTTTCCAAATGTTAGTCTAGATCGATTTTGAAAAAACAAAGTATGTAAAGTATCTTAGTTTCACATAGTCTTCACACCCAGAAAGTTTCATTGAATTCTGAAGGGGTGCTGCCAATCCCTTTGTCGAGTTGGCGTGAAATCCGTCATATACCTAATACATGGTATTTCTCAAGAAGAAGTATCTGAAATTATTTTCAGTCGAAGCCTTGGAGAAATTACTGAAATAAGTTTCGGAAAAATACATTGAGGATTAGATTCAATAAATTCACAGATTTTTTTTTTTAAAATCCAAGAAATTTTTGCTTTTGCTTGATGAAATCTTCGAGGATGTTCTTGATATTATTTTTTTTTACCTTTATCAACGAGATATTTAGTGTTTTTCTCACATGATCTGGGGGGTCTAGATAGCCGTATCAGTAAACGCGCAGATCAATAACACTAAGCTTAGGGTCATTGATTCTAACCCCACCGGTCACATGCAAAAATGGTTGTGGGATGCCCTATTTGCCGGTTATTTATGCTATAATGTATACCCCTCGGTTTATAGACAATTGACGTTCATCCAGTCCGGTTAACATTCATTGCCACGTGAACTCCACCGACGTGTGTATGCCAAACATGAACTCGGCCTCTTTCTCCAGCCAACAGCCGACCCGACAAGACGTGCGCTGCTAGGTCGTGTAGTAAATACGCCATCGTTTGGGCAATCCTCTGCGGGGATGATTATCCAAATTCCACAATGGTCAATTGACAAATAATGCTCCTAATGAATAACTGTGGAAGTGCTTATAAGAACACTAAGCTGAGAAGCAGGCTCTGTCCCAGTTGAGACGAAACTCTAGAAAGAAGAAGGATCCACCAAACTCTTTGATCATTGAAATATTCATCCATAAATCAGCAATCTCACAAGTCATTTGAGCTCTTGTTTTAACCGAGTAACTTCATTTCTGCAGACATTGCATTCGAAATAATGCAGTTAATTATAAATGCTGCCTAGGTTGGAATAAAATTTTAACATGCTGGCCTCAAACGTTCACTTCACTGCTCGATGCTCAAGTCATCGTTTGCTCTCATAAACCAACGCACAAACCAACCAACTCATAAAGGGCTGGAAAAGGCAAAGATTCGCGAAAACTCATCCATTCCGCTACAATCTGTGCCATCAGAAATTGATATTGTTGAATTTGTACTCATATTTCTTGAAATTATATCTCTTATAAAAAAATGCCTTCTCTTAACTTGTTCCATATATGGTTAAATTATATACCGTCGGACGGGGCTACTTTTGATTCCATGGGCTACTTTTGACACTCACCTTTTGTATTTATTAGCAGCGTAAATATCAATATGAGCAATTTTGTGTCTTCAGCACTTTTATTAACCAAGATATGCTCTACCACTAGGCATGATTTTTTCTTGGAACAACATCAACAATAACAGAATAAACAAGAAAACATTTCAAAAAAGTCCGAATAAATATTCACAAGGTATAAAGCATTGGCTAAACAAACATTGTTTGAATTTTACCCATGTCTTGGAAACTTATTGGGAGCATCACAAAACTATCGAATCGTCATGTTTCATGAAAATCTTGTGATTTGTTTTGCTTAAAATTGTTTGTTTTATTAAAATAATTGATCAAAGGTCTTATTTTTGCGACTTTTATTTTATTATAATGTTTTGGTTTGTGTATTTTACAACATAAAAAAAAATAAAATCAATGTTTGTAAAAGAGAATATACATAAAACACATATAATTCAATACGTACCAATGCCAAATTTACAACATAATCTCTAAAAAACTTTTTTTCTTCATATATTACATGAAATTGTAGTACAGAACAGTCGCATCCTTCAAATGCCTAAATTAAACTACTCTTAAGCCAGCTCTAAACTGCTAAGAAGCTAAAAGCATATTACAAAAGCAAAACTTACTTCTTTACGATCTTGCTAAACTTTACTTCATAGATTGCGTTTTAAATGAAAATTACTTACTGGTATTAAATTATTTACCGGTATTAATGTGATCCTTCAACATATCGTTCATATAACAGTAAGAATAGAAAAAAAAGGATTTTTGTACATAACTCATTCATCATCGCACTACCTAGTAGTTATGTCGTTCGTTTATGAGGGATTCCACGGAGGCATGCAAGTCGATTCTGATCGTCCATTTCAAAAATATCTGAAACTTTGCACAGTTTTTCAGTTCCATCTACATCGTCATTTTCCGATATCAAATCTTCAAGTTGAGTCACGACTAACTTTTCAAAAGGGTGTATGTGAAAATGGTTCAAAAATATTCAAAAAGCTGCAAAGCAAAAACGGTTCGTTCGATTGTTAGACAACTAAAGAAACAAAGTTAGACAACTAAATAAAGATTCCAAAAAAAAATACACACAATAAAACCAAATTTTTTTTTGCATTAAAAACATCATTTTTGTCACAAAAACTCAAATATCTCAAAACCCTATCGGAATACCAACGTAATTTTTTGAGGAAAAACGGTCCATTATATTAGCTATAAAAATTTGGTGATGGTAAGCCAATAAACAAAAAAGTTATGACATTTCAAATATTTCACAAATTTGACACTTAGTGAAATTTTTTTTTTTTTCATTGTTAATATTTTTTAGGACCGCAGTTTGTTGCTGATTTTTTGTTAAGGGTACCACATGAGGTTAACAAGTTGTTTTCATGATATTTTATTTAATTATTCATAGCTATTATAGCATCTATTAGAAAGTTAGACGCGATCCAGTGTTGTGATCTAAAGTCTTGATAGTGTCATATTTTTTATTGTACGTAACTGAAGAAAAATTCTCTCAATAGTGTTGAAACCTTTTGATAAAAGAAACCTATAAGAAATCTAATATTGAAGACAAAAGCTACAGAAAAAGTTTTCTATACAGGTATACGACTAGTTTACCTGCAGTTTACCTGCAAGTTTACCTCGTAGAGAACAAGACGGGTCTATACCCAGGTGATCTAGTATACGTAAGCAGGTCGGTTTTCTCGGCGCTGGTTTTCTCCACAAAGTTAAAATCTGATTATACCTGGGTATAGCCGCCTTGGTAGAGAATAGACTTTGTTAATCATATTTGGGAGAAAGCGAGTAACTTCAACAACATCAAAAACATGATAGGTACATACCATGAACATACTCACGAAAAAGCTAAAAATATACTACCACTATGGTTATAAAAGATTTAATTGTAAAATTTTTCTTCAGTCAAGCAAACGACACCAAACTAGTCAGTAAAAACTTAAAAGTGATTTTGTTTATTAAAAATCTAACGAGCAACATGAGTAGTCGCTTTCTCAACTGTTGCAGGCCGTTTGCAGAAAAAAAGTGTTCGAAAGAGCTACGAAATCTCACCGAAAGCACCATAGATAAACTGAAAGCGGCTGGTTATGCTCCAATGTCTACATTGAATACAAATTTACGCATTTGTACGTCCTGCCGTTTAAACGTTGACAAACGGGCAATCTGTACATCATCGGTGGATCAGGTTGCAGGAAGTTCGAAAACAACAACAACTGAGGAATTACTAGATGCACCGACAACAACTGAGGAGTTACCAGAAGTACCAAGTGCAGATAGTCTTGCCACGGTACCATCAGCGACATCTGTTTCAACAAATCAATCAGAAGATGAGTGCATCCAGAAGGTCAACATCGAACGCTTCAACGAAGGGATAGCTGGAATAAAAGTGACTCCGATTAAATGGACGAAGATGGGTTACGTCAATTATCCCGAGAAAAAATACCGTGAAATCAACGAAGCTGTACGAAGAAACCTCTTCAAATTAGGACCTGAGGATGTGGAAAATACAGACTACGATGAGGTAATTATGAATATGAAGGAAAGGTTCTCGAATCTAGCCACGACAAGGAAAGAAAAATTATTGATTTTGTCGATGCTGCCAAGCTTGTGGTCTATTCAAGACGTCATTGATGAGTTCAAAACCAATAGAAATACAGCAAAAGAGGCAAAACAATTCAAAAATAACTGTCTTGCAACCAAAAATGCTAGGTCGAGTACTTCATTAACAGATGAGACAAAAGAAAAAATAATGCAATATTTTGAAGATGATGAAGTAAGTAGAGCTATGCCTGGCCAAAAAGATTATGTATCTGTAAAAAAAGATGGAAAGCGTCAAGCAATCCAAAAACGATTAATGATGACTACTTTGAAAGAAGCGTATACACGCTTCAAGGAAATTAACGAAAATATTAAGGTAGGTTTTTCCTCATTTGCAAGCCTTCGTCCAAGGCAATGCAAGCTTCTATCCAATTCAGGAACACATAATGTTTGTGTGTGCACAACACACGAAAATATTAACCTAATCGTACATAGTTTGAAAAGAATCAATTTATCAAAGGATATTAAAATGTTAACTGGTAGTCTTTTGTGTGAAAATACAACATCAAATTGCTATCTACGATCTTGTTCGGATTGTCCAGATTCTTCATCATTGGAAAATACTTTATTCGCTGAGTTTGAAGAAAAATAAATATTGATCAGTTATCATTTGAGCAATGGGTGACCACGGATAGGTGTGACCTAGAAACTATTGTAAAACCTGTAGATGAGTTTGTGTCATTTTTTTGCTTGAAATTAGAAAGTTTAATTCCTCACGACTTTATTAAAACAGAGCAATCCCGCTTTTTAAAAAATACGAAAAATACATTACAAGATGGTGAATTTTTAGTCATTTGTGATTTTTCTGAAAACTATAGCTTTGTATTGCAAGATGAAGTGCAGTCCCATCACTGGAACGTACAACAAGCTACAATTCATCCATTCGTTATTTATTTCAATGGAAGTACGCAAATTGAACATTTTAGTTTTATTGTAATTTCCGAAGATTTAAGACACGACTCAGTATCTGTAAATTTGTTCATTGCCAAAATGATTAACTTTTTACGCGTTGATAAGGATAAAGAAATCAGAAAGATATATTTCCTGTCTGATGGAGCAGCATCGCAGTACAAAAACCGTAAGAATTTTTCGAGCCTATGTCAATTTAAATCAAAGTACGGAATTGATGCAGAATGGCATTTCTTTGCTACGTCACATGGCAAAGGTCCTTGTGATGCTATTGGAGGAACCATAAAGCGCATGGCCACAAGAGCAAGTTTAGCCAAAGAACGTGAGCACCCAATTAAAACTGCAAAAGAACTATTTGATTGGGCGAATCGCAGAAAAGAAGAAGATTTAACAAAATTATCATTTTGTTTTACTACTACTGAAGAGTACGAACTAACGGCATCAGAGCTCAGCGAGCAATATAATAACTCGAAAACGATCCAAGGAACCCAAAAATTTCACTGTTTCATTCCATTGTCAGAAAATAAAATTAAAGCAAAACTATACTCGAACTGTACTGATAATGATGCAAAAGTGTACGATATCGTAAAAAAATGAATAACAATAAATAAATAAATAAATAAGTATTAATAAAATGTTTTCATGATCTCATAACACATACCCAAATCCAAAACTTTTAAAGTTTATATATAACATTTAGAAACTCATCGATCATACTCTAAAAAAAAATATCATGGTAAAAAAAAATTTTATTTTCGTGTAATCTGTTAATTCATTTTAATTTATACATATATACATATACATATAATATTAATACATGTACATAATATTTATACATATAATATACATAATACTAATGACCACATGAAAACGACTTGTTTAATTCACGCAAGGCCCTTAATAATAAAATCAGCAACAAACTGCGGTTCCCGTAATAATTTACACCGAAAAAAAAATTTTTTTTCTGCTAAATGTGAAAATTGTGACATGTTTGAAATGAATTGGTTTACCATCACCAAATTTTTATGGTCAATAGCTAATATAACGGACCGTTTTCCCTCAAAAAATTACGTTGGTATTCCGATAGGGTTTTGAGATATTTGAGTTTTTGTGTCAAAAATTATGTTTTTTAATGAAAAACAAAAGTTTTTTTTACTGTGTGTATTTTTTGGGAATCTTTATTTAGTTGTCTAACTTTGTTTCTTCAGTTGTCTAACAATCGAACGAACCGTTTTTGCTGTGCAGCTTTTTGAATAATTTTGAACCATTTTCACATATACCCTTTTGAAAAGTTAGTCGTGACTCAACTTAAAGATTTGATATCGGAAAATGACGATTTAGATGGAACTGGAAAACTGTGCAAAGTTTCAGCTCAATAGAAAAAAATGAATTAAAAAATTTACCAAATTTTGGTGCTGTTGCTTGGAATCACTCTTATGTCAAATTGAAAATCGAGCACTCGTAACTGATAGTTCCATTTAAGAGGAAGTTGAAAATTTAAGTTTCATACTGCAAACTGAGAATAGTGAATGGCATGTTTCGTTGAAATTTGTTATACAGTATTGGACAAAACATTTGCAACTTTTTCGAATTTCCATACAAAATGACCAACTTTGGTAAGCTAGATCTCAGTTATTTATGGACTGATTCGAATGAAACTTTCACAGAACATCAGATATAACTTGAATTTTAACATATATTTTTGAATAATTTTTCCAATCACGAGTTTATAAGTAATAACGGTTTGACTAAAGTGTAATTTTCGACGAAAAATGCAAAACTTTTTATCTCAAAATCTGATAGCCCAACACAAAAACTGTTTTCAGCAAACTTATTCATCTCGTCAAAATCTACAACTTTGCCCCTTTTTGTCTTGAAGGACACACTTTTTTCGCTATTCAAGCATGTTTGTTATTTCTTGATGGATTTGCCTCATATTTTGCACATTTGTTACGTACATATACAACTTAAATATAGGCAAAAATTATCAACATCTATCCATAATTCTAAGAGTTACAAATCCTCAAAGTTAAAGAATGTGGAAATAATGTCAAAAAAGCCCCGTTTGACGGTACTATATATTATATTATTCTTACAATTAGCTGATTTAAACACAAGACGTATTTCAACATCTTCGCATTTTTGTTTTTTGATCACTCATCCTGTATGCATTCAGCAATTCATACCACACGCCTAAGTAGGGCGAAGAAGCCGCAAAATATGCTGATATTTACCCATTCAGTTCATCTGGAAAGTTTATGATACCGTCCTCCTCCGAAAGGACTGTCAGCCATGAACGGGAATGGCAGCAGCAGCAGCAGCAGGCAAAAATACGCAAACATCAGTGAGCAAAATGAGCGGGATAGAAATGCCTGACTAGCGTTGAATATTAAAATTGTATCAAAGTAATACAAAACGTCATTGTTGAAATCGCGGTTCTAGAGCTAGAAAACGTTCTTAATCATTATTTTCTGAAAGATGAAAATGTTTTCCATTTTTAAGGTTATGATTTATCAGAAAGTCGAGGTAAATCCAGCATGTTCCAACACCGTACTCGGGTATGAAAAGCTCCATCGGGGTTGGCAAATGTAAAAGCTGGATAATCCTGGAGCAGCCGGCCTTTAATCTTTTGATATCCCGGGTGAAAAAACAGGGGAAAAGGGTGCTGTTTGCAGAATCCTTCCCACTATACTAACGAACATTAAAATGTGTGTAGATTGCATAAAATTATCTGCTTTGCTCGTTGCTTTCCTTGGATGGTTGGCTAAATTGAACGTTCGTGCAGTTCGTTTACCCAACCATCCATCCATCATCACAAACAGTGTCAGAAGAGGGTTAAGTTAACAGAACCGGAAGCCTATCTAGCTTTGGAATGGGTGAGCGAGCAGTTGACTCATAAGTTTGTTAACATTCACAGTGTCGAACTGATGGAAAGTGTGCAAATTTTGTGGTATAGTGATTTTCGATAAAACTAACTAATTGGCATAATCAAATCACCAAATTGTCTTTAAACCTGGCGAAAATGGAAGATAGGATGTTTTTTTTCCGGAATGCGCGTTTTTTTAAGATTGAAACGGTTCCGAATATCAATTTGAAGCAGCCTCTAGTTCTATGATTGAAGTGAGGAAACAAAGAGTGCCGCCTATCGAGGTCAGTTGTTCCGAATTTGGGGGATTTAGGCAGGAGATCTTGAACTCCATTAGGAGAATCAAGGTCTCCTTCCAAAACACAAAGAAAGGAGACTGTCGCGTTGTGCCGGAAACTCTTAAAGATCGCAAACTACTCAAACATCTTGACAAAAGAAGCACCATTTTTTACTTATGACGACAATACTGAACGTTTGTTCAAAGTCGTCTTGAAAGTAAACTGAAGAGATTAAAATTGGAATAAATGATCTACTTGGATTTTTGCCAGTCCAAGTAATCATTATGAAAAAGAGAACCCAATCTGGCATTGTTCGGAGAGGCCTTTCTCAAGAATATTATTTAGCTCACTTTAACAAAAAAGAACTAAATAATATTCAAGCTTTAGAAAAAGCAAAATCAGGAACTCTTTAATGAATGTTCGAATCCTCTGAGCAGAATCTCAAATAGAGAAACTTTAAAGTAGATGGAGTACCGTGTACCTTTTAATTCCGCTCCTAAATGCTTATCTTTGACAGATACGCGTATTTCGACTACCACTTGCAGTCTTCTTCAGTGTCAGTTACTCGTATCAGTGGATACGAGTAACTGACACTGAAGAAGACTGCAAGTGGTAGTCGAAATACGCGTATCTGTCAAAGATAAGCATTTAGGAGCGGAATTAAAAGGTACACGGTACTCCATCTACTTTAAAAATCAGGAAGATACCACAAGGTTATATGCTCGAATTGCGGGGGTAATCATAAGTCCAATTTTTGGGCTTGCCCTTCGCGCAAGAGAGTCGTTGAGGCTCGTGCCAGGCAGATGAAAGATAATATCCGTTACGATAATGGTCGTTTCCGGAATTTGCCTGGTAGAGTATCAAACAATACTCATTTTTTCAGTTAACGATCGCTTGATTAGGAATCATACCTATCAGGAAAATCATAATCATGCTCATTCACAAACTAATTTTTATCCGTCGAGTTCGAATATTTTAATTTCGAATGTATCTACCCAAGGAAAATCCTTTGCCGATATCGTAGCAGGTAATTTGAACTCGTCCCCTATTCGTACTATGAGTACTCTTTCTACTTGTTTCAAATCAAATGGAAAAAACCCTACCGACACAGGTAACTCCTACTCCGCCTCTACCTCTACCGAAAATTCTAATGGGAAATCATCAAATGTACCCACTTCAAGTGATATATCTGCCTCTGATTTTAATTTTCTAACTGAACAATTGAATCTAATGATTGATGCAATGTTCAAAGCTTCCACTGTGACTGAAGCAGTCCAAGTTGGTGTAAAATTTACAAATCAAATTGTTATTGGATTACGTTTTACTAATGGATCCAAATAATAATTTGAATATTTTTAATTGGAATGCTCGTTCTCTGAATGGTAAAGAGGACGAGCTGTTCAATTTTCTTACAGTTAATAACGTGCATATAGCAGTTATTACTGAAATATATTTGAAACCTGGATCTAAACTGAAAAGAGATCCTAACTTTTTTGTTTATGATAAGGATCGACTTGTTGGGGCATGACGGGGTTGGTGGTCTGATGGCTACCGCTTCTGCTTCATATGCAGAAGGCCATGGGTTCATTCCCCAGCCCGTCCCTTTCCTCGTACTTTGTAGTTGTATATCTCTCACTTGCTTCTGTCTTCCATTCTAAATATATCACACTCAAACTATTCGTTCATAGCAAACGCTAAAACCAGAAACGGACAAGAAACCGTTTCCCTAACGTTTCCTACTTCCACGCGCACGCCTTTCTTACGCCTGATACATAAGCAGTCTGCTAACCACAAAAGCAAACCTCTCTGCCATGCCTTTCCCCCAATCCATACACTCCCGCATGAACTGGCGTAGATGCAGTGGAATATACGGTCTACGTGGGAGCCAGTTCAATGCATCATCAATTCCTCCCCCTTCCCCTCATTGGTCTGCATTCTGACGTGGCAGGCGCCATTGTTGCCTAAAAATAGAAGATCACCAGCACTTATACACTGAGGGTGCCTGTTAGTCCCAAGCAGTCATTCGGTTGGTTCCTTGTGTAAGTGCAGCTGATCTGGCGAAACTGGAGTAGCATCCATGGGCGGCCAATCAAGCTCAAGTTCAAGCTCAAGCTCAAAGATCGACTTGATGGGGCATGTGGGGGAGTTGCAATCATCATTCATAGGCGTATGAAACATCAAGTGTTTTCATCATTTGAAACTAAAATTTTTGAAACTTTAGGTGTTTCTGTTGAAACACAACTTGGTAAATATACTTTCATGGCTGCCTATTTGTTTTTTCAATGCTCTGGACAGCAGGTACATTTGCTCCAAACTGACATACGAAAATTGACTCGCAATAAGTCAAAATTTTTTGTCATTGGTGACTTTAATGCCAAACATCGGTCATGGAATAATTCTCAAAGTAATTCCAACGGCAGAATTTTATTTGATGAGCGCTCTTCAATACCCTGATAGCCCTACATGTTTTTCCTCTTCTAGAAATCCATCTACGATTGATTTGGTCTTAACCGACTCTAGTCATCTTTGTAGCCAATTAATTACTCATGCTGATTTTGATTCTGATCAGGTCCCTATTACATTTCAAAAATCCCATAAAGCGATTCTCAATCCTATCAGCTCCACTTTCAACTATTTTCGAGCCGATTGGAATGTATATGAAACATATATTGACTCTAATCTTGATGTTAATATTTCTTTACAAACAAAAGTTCATATTGAAAATGCTCTTGAAACTTGAAACAAATTCCATTGTTGAAGCCAGAAGCTTTGCAATTCCAAAATGTGGAGTAAAATTTGAATCCGTGATTATAGACGATGATCTTAAACTCTTGATCCGTCTTAAAAACGTGAGAAGAAGGCAATTTCAACGCACTCGCGATCCTTCTATGAAAGTTATATGGCAGGATTTGCAGAAAGAAATCAAGAAACGTTTCTCACAATTAAGAAACAAAAATTTTGAAAATAAAATTCTCAATTGGACTCTGGCTGTAAGCCCTTTTGGAAATTATCTAAAATTTAAAAAAAAAAACCTCTGAAGCCAATACCGGCATTTAAAGAGGAAAACAAACTATTACTAACTAATAACGAAAAAGCTCAAAAACTTGCTATGCAGTTTGAAAGCACGCACAATTTTAATTAACGACTTACTAGTCCAATTGAAAATCAAGTTACTCAGGACTTCGAAAATATTCTCAATCAAGAGAACGTTTTCGAAAATGCCTGTGAGACTGATTTCGAAGAAGTGAGAACTATTATTAAAAAAATCAAATATATGAAAGCTCCTGGCGATGATGGAATTTTCTACAGCCTCATCAAGAAACTTCCAGAAATTAGCTTATCATTTTTAGTTGATATATTCAACAAATGTTTTCAATTAGCATATTTTCCTGACAAATGGAAAAATGCTAAGGTTGTTCCAATTTTGAAACCAGACAAAAATCCTGCACAAGCTTCTAGCTATCGTCCAATCAGTTTGCTTTCCTCCATCAGTAAACTTTTTGAAAAGGTTATTTTGAACGGAATGATGGCCCACATCAACGAAAATTCAATTTTTGCCAATGAACAGTTCGGATTCCGCCATGGATAGTCGACCACTCATCAACTTTTACGTGTAACAAATTTGATCCGTTCCAACAAATCTAAAGGCTATTCTACTGGTCTTGCTCTTCTAGACATAGAAAAAGCAATCGACAATGTTTGGCATGAAGGCTTGATCGTAAAATTAAAAAACTTTAATTTTCCAACATACATTGTTAGAATAGTTCAAAGTTATCTGTCAAATCGTACACTTCAGGTTAATTATCAGAACTACAGGTCTGGAAGACTTCCTGTAAGACCTGGTGTTCCTCAAGGCAGCATTTTGGGACCAATACGTTAAAATATTTTCACATCTGACTTACTTGAGTTGCCGCAGGGATGTCAAAAATCTTTGTTTGCGGATGATACAGGCCTCTCCGCCAAAGGTCGAAGCCTGTGTGTCATCTGAAGTAGATTGCAAACAAGTTTGGATATTTTTTCTCCATACTTGCAAAAATTGAAACGCCAAAACTCAACTAATAATATTCCAACATAAACCAAAAGCTCTTAAGATATAAATTTATTCAAAACATTCAAGTAGACATGTTGTCACGATGAGAGGGGTTCCAATAAATTGGTCAGATCAAGTTAAGTATCTAGGGCTCATGCTAGATAAGAATTCAACTTTCAAAAATCACATTGAGGGCATTCAAGCCAAATGTAATAAATATGTAAAATGTCTTTATCCTCTTATTAATAGAAAATCAAAACTTTGTCTTAGGTACAAGCTTTTGATATTCAAACAAATTTTCAGGCCAGCCATGTCATACCAGTATGGACTAGCTGTTGTAATACCAGGAAGAAAGCTCTGCAGAGGATTGAAGATAAAATTTTGAAAATGATTCTGAAGCTCCCTCCCTGATATAGTACTAATGAGTTACATAGAATATCCAATGTTGAAACATTAGAGCAAAATGTCGAATAAAATTATTAATAATTTTCGACTAAAATTGTTGCAATCTTCTATTGCCATGATTATTGCGTTATATATTTAGGTTATGATAGGTTAAGTAAATTGAAATCTATTTTTTTCTCGTAGAAGCAGGCGAAATCAACTCACTTGTAAAAATTCTAAACTGCTACGGCAAATGAAACGTTATTTGTTGGTAGCACAATGTCTATAAAAGCTTAATATTATTTATCAAAATTAGTATGATAGTGTCGCCCAACTCAGAACATCTAGATATAAGAAATGAATGTAACGTTTGAAATGATACTAATAAAGGAACGAAAAAAATGGTTTTTGCTCTGAATAAAATAGCATCGATCTGCCACCGCTTGACGATTTAAATTAATTTTCCAAATAGTATACCCCACGTCACTCACGCAAAATAAACTTTGTTTGAACACTATAAAATCACCATGTTCCGAAATCAGTCCCAAGTGAGAGAGAGATACAACGGTGGCATGGGAGTATTCCTGGCATCTGTTTACACTGCAAACCCGGTTCGTTGTACAATTTCGCCACTATTTTGGGAGGAACATTTGGCCGTCGATACTGGTCGTTGTGTGCTGGTTTTGCAGAAAATCGGTTGCAACCGACAGCTAGCTGGTAGAATGTGAAAGTGTAAATGTAATTAAAATTATCCCTTAATTTATATCCGGTCAGACATAAACAGACTCGCACTCCGATGGGTGGTGGCGATTTCCTCCCTTGGGAACCAGACTTTTCGTTGGACGATTCGGTGCCACAACATAACAGCTCCACCAAAAACATCAAACAAAACCAAAACCAACCCAAAACGAGCCACGCTGGGCCAACTAATACACTGGCACTGCTGGGACTCTGAGTTGCTCCACGCGTGGCCGTATCTCAGCAGGGGGTGGATGCCCCTTAGGGTGGGATCTATTTTACTAAACTTCTCAAAAGCAAAAGTTACTGTGCTGTACTTAATACAAATAACTTGAAAGGTGAAATTCACATAACCTTTGTTTTGAATCTTTCAGCAACTCCAAGATTAAATTCATAAATTTTGTGTATAGAGTCCAAGTTCGAGTGAGGCAAGAGTTTCTTGTTAAGATTTCTAGCTCAATTCGAAACGAACCTATAAATTCTTTTTTTTTTCTGGCAACACTGTTGTTTACCTGATACGTGTCTCTAACGATTGACTTTTCAACTTAAGTTTAAAGAGTGTAAATCATTTAGAAAATTATTTTGCACACCTCAACCTGTTTGTGAGTAATGTTCTTATGATTGTTTTGTAATCAGTGATATCCATATTGCGTTAAAAGTGGTTTAAAAGTTTGTTTTTTGTATGAGATGATTTCTCCACTATAGACATCTTAATTGTTTGCTGCTGAATTGCTGAATTGATCCGTTGACTGCTGCTGTTATTGTTGCTTTACAGATGTTTCCCGATACTTATGCGTGAATAATCAATCGAGCTGTGTTGGTGCTGTTATAACTCTACTTGTTGCACACAATTTGGTTCTTGTCAACTCTGACCGAAGTGAAATACATGTCTGAGTAATTATATGTTGGTTTAACAGATTAGGTGAAAATAGAGCGAACAGGCGTCGTACACAATCAAGCCGTTGGCTCGCGCTTGGTGTATGGGTGCTGAAGTAGTTCTACTAGTAGCGCACACTGTGTTTCTGTTTATTCTAATTATATAACCAAAAGCTGTACGGTAGCCTAGGAAGTGTAGATAAATTTAGCGAACGAGGGTGAACGGGCGTCGTACACAATCAAGCCGTTGGTTCGTGCTTGGTGTATGGGTGCTGAAGTAGTCTTCTCTAGTAGCACATTGCGTGGTTCTGTTGACATACATAAGGCGAAATAACTTGCATGCAAGTTTGAGTAGTTTTTGGTCAGCAGATTCAGCTGCAATAGGGTAAACAGTAAACTAGCAAACCTCGACTCAAATTAATGAACCATTTAATACCAAAGATTAGAATTTAAAAGTTGAAACATAAGAAGTAAATGGCTGAACGGGTCACTGAAGCTTATCAGTAATAATTGTTTTAAGTTGATTTCTTACCTAAGTTATACTTTTTTTTCTATTTTTATTGCAATCTTTCACTGCTTGTTATTTGTCAATGAGTTATTTGTCTATGAGGTCCTTGTTGTGTGGTGAGTAATATTTATTCATTTTTCTTTGTTTTTTTTTCTTACAGGTGTCCTTTATTTATTTACATTTTATTTTATTTGACTCGGATTTGTGTGTTATTTTAAACTGGTCGGTATGGATAACGAAAGCATTATTTGCGTTGAGTGCAATAAAATTGAGAAAGATGCTAGTAAAATCATCACTTGTATGTATTGCTTCTCTGAGGCACATTATAAATGCCGGAACATTGGTGCAAGGCGTTTCAAAGACAGGATGTACTTCTGTTCTCACAATTGCTCCAGCATCTATCAAAGGATCACCGAGATGCAGAACAACAAGTCGTCTATTATAGAATCTCTTGCAGTTGAACTTAAGGGAGCTGTCGCTAATGCTGTCTCTCAAGAAATACAATGTGTTAGAAGTGAGGTGAAGCAGGTTACAACTGCAATTGAAAAGTCCCAGGATTTCCTCTCAAATAAATTTGATGCCATTGTTACCGATTTTCAAGAATTGAAAAAAGAGAATGAATCTTTGCGGCGCGAAGTAGAT
Source organism: Aedes aegypti (assembly GCF_002204515.2). Lineage (NCBI taxonomy): Eukaryota > Metazoa > Arthropoda > Insecta > Diptera > Culicidae > Aedes > Aedes aegypti. The sequence goes on along the minus strand of NC_035108.1, from coordinate 123,496,818 downwards.
AAGCTGAAAAATGTCCAACAAAATCTATCTCAAACAGTTTACAAATTGGAGCATCAAGTAGACAAAACAAGTCGTGATGCGAATTCCAAAAACGCAGTTATCTTAGGTGTCCCTTTTTTGCCAGATGAAAATACTCAAGAAATCGCTCAGAAAATGATTACTTGTCTCGGAGCTGATGTAGCTGCTGATGCTATCTCTGCTGCCGCTAGAATAAATTCGAAAAATAAACCGAAAAATTCGTTAGTTCCTATTCGTGTTGTGTTCAAAGATGAATGTGTCAAAGAAACTGTCTTTAGTCAAAAAAAGAAATGTGGTAAAATTATGTCTACGTCAATAGATCCCAACTTTACTATCAATGGTTACCCAAATAGTGTCACTATACGCGATGAGTTAACGTCTCTGTCTATGGAACTCTTGAATGAGATGAGAAGACATCAAGAAAAGCTTAAAATTAAGTATGTTTGGTCTAGTAGAGGAGGAAACGTTCTAGTTAAGAAAAATGAAAACTCAAAACCTGAAATTGTAAAAACAAGGGACGATTTGATTGAATTGGTGAATCGTTACACAGGTAACCTCTCACCTAAAGATACTCCTTCTCCCAAAAGGAAGTGTAGTAGCAATAATTTTAATTAATAAGCTTTATATGTGTGTAGTTGTAAATTTTTGATTCATAAATGTAAAATGGCTAACGAAATAAACTTTTATCATGAAAGCATCGATGATTTCAATTTAAAATACCCTTATACCAACCAAAATTATATTCGTATAGCACAATGGAACGTTCGAGGAATAAATAATATGCAAAAATTTGATGAAGTGCTTATGTTCTTAGACAGTATAAAAATCCCTATAGATGTGTTCTGCGTTGGTGAAACTTGGCTGAAAGCTAATAATTGTCCTTTGTTTAGTATACCGAATTATGATCCCATCTTCTCCTGTCGTGAAACGTCCTCTGGTGGTCTTGCAATGTACATAAGAAGTGGTTTGAGTTTTAATATCGTCAAAACGTTTAGCAATGAAGGAATGCACCTTATTCATGTAGAAATCAAAATAAATGGTCTTCTCTATGATGTAGTAGGTGTTTACAGACCTCCATCATATGATTTTGAAAAATTTCACGATGAGTTAGAGTTCTTGTTGTCAACCCACGGTTCACGTCCTCTTTTTGTAGTAGGTGATGTCAATATCCCAATGAATTTGACGAATAATAATGTTGTTTCACGCTACAAAAGTCTCTTGGACTCGTATAATTTTGTTTGCTCAAATACGCATGTGACTCGACCAATCAGTAACAATGTCTTGGATCACTTTGTCAGTAGAAAAGAGGACCTTCCTTTCGTCAGAAACGACACAGTGTACTCAGATGTTAGCGATCACCTGATTGTTGTAACATCATTTAAAATTAACGATCCTAAAGAGCGTATTGTGCTAACAAAAAAGATCGTAAACAAAGACCTATTAAACCAGCGCTTCAAACATTTTCTGGATACTTTTACTTGCCGCCAAGATGTGAACGATTCGATTATAACCTTAATTTCTGCATATAATAACATGCTGCAAGAATGCACAAAGATTAAAAGTGAAAAAATAAATGCTAAGGCGAAACACTGCCCATGGCTTAATTACTATATTTGGCAATGGATAAAACTCAAGAATAAATATCTGAAAAAAGTTAAAAATGACCCTAACAATGATAATTTAAAGGAAATGTTTCGACATGTAACTAAGAAAACCGATGAAGCAAAAAAACGATGTAAAACGGAATATTATAAAAGTCTTCTAGATCATACATGTCAATCAAAGATGTGGAAAAATTTAAATGAACTTATGGGTAGGAAAAAATCTAATACTAAAATTGAATTGAACAATGAAGGTTATAAAACAAGTAATAGCTTGGAAGTATGTGAAATATTTAATCAATATTTTTCCAACATTGGTATAAAGCTTGCTAAACCAATCAAAAGTAATAACCTTAATCCTTTGAGCACTGTAACTCGCGTCGAGCAAACAATTTTTCTAAGAGAAACTAATGTACCAGAGGTCACTTCTATTCTAAATGATCTTAATGTCAGGAAAAGCTGTGGACCAGATAACTTTCCCTCCAGTATCATTCAATATAATACTAACAAGTTTTCACACATCTTCATGGAACTCTTCAATCAAATACTTATACAAGGTAAATATCCAGATTGTTTAAAAGTGGCTAAAATTACACCTATTTTCAAATCTGGTGACAAATCTGATCCTTGTAATTATCGTCCTATTTCAACGTTGTCCGTATTTAGTAAAATTTTTGAAAAGTTGCTTGTAAGCAGAATTACAGATTTTTTGAACAAATATAATGTGTTATATAAATTCCAATATGGATTTAGAAAAGACTGCAGTACGTCTACTGCCATTGTAGAGCTTGTTGATTTTTTGATCAGAAAAATCGATAATAAATTCACTGTTGGAGGCTTATTCATCGACCTGAAAAAAGCATTTGACACGTTGAATCATGATATTCTTTTACAAAAACTGGAATGTTATGGCATACGAGGGTTGGCATATGAGATAATTAGAACCTTCTTGTGTGATCGGCAACAATTCGTAATGTTACAAGATGCGCAAAGTTCTCTTCAAACTGTTAACATTGGGGTTCCACAAGGAAGTAACATTGGGCCACTTTTGTTTCTCTTATACATAAACGATATTGGAAACTTGCCACTGAAGGGCACTCCAAGGCTGTTTGCTGATGACACAGCACTGTTTTATCCTCATTTTGAAACTTCATGCATTATAGATTTTATCAATCACGACATGCTTTTGCTTGTAAGATATTTCGATACAAATTTACTCTCCCTTAATTTGTCAGAAACAAAATACATTTTGTTTCATTCACCGAGGAAAAAATTGTATCACACAACAACCCTATTGTGGGAACAACGGCGATTGAAAAAGTGAAAAATTTCAAATATCTTGGTCTGATATTAGATGCCACCCTTTCCTGGAAAGAGCATATAGAGCATCTTCGAAATAAAATTGCTTCCCTTTGTGGTCTAATGCATCGCGTGAAAACATTTGTACCGAAGCATACACTATTAAGTTTTTATTACAGTTGTATCCACTCACATCTGTTGTACCTCATTATTGTTTGGGGTCATGCAAGCAAATCAAACCTTCAAAAAATTCAAGTTTTGCAGAATAGATGCCTCAAAATCATTTTTCATTTACCGCAACTATTTTCCACTGTTCAGCTCTACTCCAACGTTTCGCACAACATCCTTCCTTTACGTGGCTTATGTAAGTTACAAACATGTTTGTTTATGTATGATATATTGAAAAAACCCAATATGCATCAGAACCTCAGCTTCACTGTTTCTAATCATGAACACAATACTCGTTACGCAAATAACTTATTGCGCTCACGAGCCAGTACTTGTCTAGGCCAAATGAGAATTTCTTTCTTCGGACCATCCGAATATAATGCACTTCCTGAAAGTTTGAAAACTCTGAATAATCGATCGTTGTTCAAAACCAGTTTAAAACGTCACTACAAATCCAGTATAAGTGTTTTTTTTGTAGAACCGTATCAGTTGCCAGTATGATTTAGTATGATTTACACTCTGTCGTGTTTTATTTACAATCTGTCGTGTTTTCACACATTTAATCAATATTAAAATAAATTCTCCCAATTTAGTTTTAAATATCATGAAATAGGGCTCCCTTAAAAGGAATTTTTATTCCACTGGGAAACCCCCTATATATTCATAGTGTATAAATGCCTCATCACTGTTCATCCATTCAATGTAAACTGTTTAAATGTTACGTGTTTCCTATTGTGCTTGTTTTTTTTTTTATAAAATATAAATAATACGATAGATGCGTCCACTACCAGGGGGCTCTGAAAATGAGTCTCTTGGTGTGGAGGATTGTGGTGGGCCATAAAAAAAACCCTTATAAAAGCAAAACAAAAAAAAAGTCATAGTGTGTATTTTTAATTAGTTTTACAAAAAACTGCTATTTCTATACTTTTTAATTATGATTTCATCGTTTCACAACATACCAGCCGAGTGGAAGGTTGAGCAACTACTAGTTTGAACATTGCATATACTTCGCAATCTTTAAACAGTATGAATAAAACATATAGTTAAAAAAATCGTTTTTACTTAGTGATTTAACAAAACCTACACAAAAATGACGTATTTTCCAAATTACTACCCAGCAAATCGTTAATATTAAAGGTAAAACTGATAATCATGGGCGTAACCTGAATTTCCTTTAAAGGGAGGGGTTGATTTTAAGCAACCTTAAATGTTCATCGATTAATTTTACGCAAAACGATCATTTAATACAGCCTCTGAGCCATTTTTGCATGAAACATTAATATATGAAGGACAGCTATCCTTCTTTTTCTTTCACGGAGCTCAAATTGAAGTCAAAAACGCTAGTCCAATTTGTTTGCCGAGTAACGGATCCATTTAACGCCTTTTAAAATTCCAGATTCTAGATCTGAAGATTCGATTGGAGGAGTTCCTATAGATCGCCAATTCAGTTATATTGCGGTTATTGAACCGGGATATAAGAATTTCATGCAGTTCCGCGAAGAATGCCCTGAGATAGATTCCACCAGCATTTCTCCAAGAGTAACTCCAGAATTTACTCATCTAGCAAATATTCTTTTCAGGAATCTGACACAAAACCACCAAGGAAAATGTCTAGAGATTCTTGTAGCGATTTTTGCAAAGTTTGTTTGTAGTTTCCTTTCTAGGTAGTTTACATTCTTTAAGAAGTTCTTCCATAAACTCATTGATGAATTCAGGATTCAAAGGAGTTTCCAATGTATTTTCTTTTTTGATTTATTCAGAAGTTTTTCCTTTTATATTCTTAAGATACTTATTTTGTCATCACTGCTGTTTATTTTTCTGGGATTAAATTTTCCATTAACTTCATCAATGATTCTTCCATTGATCTCTTTCCTGAGGTAATTCACTGGAGGTTGTTAGTTAAATTCATACAAGTTTTTTTTCTCGAAACTCTCGAAAAGTTCTTCATTACTTCCTTACAAAAAATTAGTCATGGCGTACTTTCTAAAATTATTATTAAATTAACACGAACAACTACACCACGAATCTATAAATTTTCTCCAGATTACCAAAATTACTACAGAGTTTTGTGTGAAAATTTCTTTAGAAACTTATGCTAAAAAGTAATAATAAAATTCGCAGGAGAATCTCTGTAAGCGTAATTAACCACAGTTCCTCCAGAACTTCATTCAAATATTTCTACATAAAATATGTAATAAAAAAATGAGAATGATAGATACTTTTCTGTAAAGAGCGTTTTATTTTCTCCAATAAAATTGCTCTCTGGACTCCCTGAAAATGGGTGGCATGTTTCACGATGCCCTAACAGACCGTTATTATGAAAATAAATTGCATAACAAAAACTGAATACGGGAATCTGGAATAATATGCACCCTTGAGGCAAAACGACCCACGATGCTCTCTTAGGAAATTTGCGAAGTACTTGAGAACAATTTTTCACCAGGAGCTGATAGTAAGTAACCCCAAAAAAACGATTTGACAAGAAAAAATCCAAGGAAATTGTCACAAATTTTCGAAAACATTCGTAGAAACCCCCAAAAGTCGTTTTGCCCCGAGGGTGCATATTACCGCAGATAATGTTACAGGGCTCGATTCCTGAGGTCATTCTGCACCTCTGGGGCAATAAAAAAAACTCTAGGAGGAATCTCGAGAAATCTTGATATGAAATTTTTGACTAAAAATTGCAATATAATGTATATTAAAATTACGCAATAGTAACGTAAAAACTAAAAAAAAATGCTAAAAAATTCAACCAAACTGTTCTCAACTAGTATGCTATTGTTACCGTTGTCATAATTAGAAATATATACAACCGACTAAATTTATTAGATAATTTCAATTTTGATTGAAGAAGAGGGCCCAAATTTAAACAATGACACTTCTGATAATGTTTGACGGTCAGTTAGTCGACAAAAACGCCACAGAGGTTCAACTTTGTAACACTGGGGTTGTTCCTTTCTTACATTTCGGAAGGTACACAGAACTTGAGTTTAAACCAAGGGGTGTGACAAAATTTCAAAAACCGGAAAAAATGTTTTTTGAATTTAAACCAACGAGAAACATTTCAAAACTGAGTAAACACGTGTTCCTAGCCTAATATTGAGCGTTTGGTACTTAAATTGGGACAAGCCTTTAGGACCCTATTAGATCACGTATCAAACGTTTGTTTTAAATCTGCGATGATTTGGTTGCTCTGGAACGCTCACGTCAATAAAAGAATAAACACGGATGCTTTCCACAGGATCGCTGACCTACACCTGAATTTTGCAAGGTTTTCTTCTAGCATTCGCACTAAATGGCCAGCTCACAGAAGTATGTCGTATTTTATTCGCTTAATATTCTTCTGTCGTTAAATAAATGTGTTTAGAGAGCCAAGGGGCAGCATCTCATACAGGGCAAATCGACAATGATGTTTCATTTGGGCATACTTGAAATCATCGTTTCATCGTTTTCTCTTCATTGTTTTCTCTTCTTAGTTTCTCCCTTCACATTATTATTGAAAACTGCTTTGCTTTTCGAAATCATTTTCAATGTTGTACGATTAAGGATCGCGATATCGTGAGATAGAAGCATTGCGGAGGTGTTTATTTTGACGAAGATATTAACGAAAGAGAGGATTGATGAAGTCAGATAAGCCTTTGTTAAGCAGCAGTGTAGAAATGTCGTTCCCCTTTGTAAGTTGCGTTTGGGTAGAGCAAATGGCATTACATGCTTATCCTATAGTTGCCCCTTTTCAAGATAACGAAAGCCTGCTCCACTGCGCTGCGATCGATCCCAATAAAGTCGTCGTCTGCAAACCCCAAGGAGTATGAGTCGACCGCTACTGAGTAATGAATAAACAGATGACTATGAATACTATAAAAGCGAAGTACATGGTAGCAGGTATAGAGAGCGGAAGTATTGGTAAACCTTAATTAGTACTTATTAGGAATGTTTGCCATGTAGTTAAAATCCAGTTGTAGCTAAGAATGCAGAATACGATAATTTCGAAGTAAAGTGCTGAAGACAATATTCGGAGGGAAACTAGACGTCCAAAGTAACATTGAAGCTGAACAACAGCTTATTCAGCTAAAATGTTGTTTATAAAGCCTTTTTTCAGCTGAATAAACTGTTATTCAGCTACCAATGTTACCTGGGGTATACATCAAGCATAGTGCCAGATGTACAAAGAAGCTAATATCATTAAGTACAATAAATACGGCAGACTTCAGTGGGCTGGTCACTTAGTGTGAAAGTCGAAAATTAGCTGTGAAAAAATAATAATCAGCATTGAATGTTTCACATCAACATTATATTGAAATTTTTTTTTTAGTTTTCAATCCAATAAACTAAACTATTAGGGTGCAGAGCACTTCCGTGATTCAATTTGGTAGGGGGGGGGGGGTTTTCTCGGATGAATTGTCTGCAAGGATGGAAATCTAGTGATCATGATAAAACAAATGATGCATCGTGGTTGTTCTTTGTCATGCGATCATAGCAACAACGATAAACCCTTAGTCGTCATGCCATCACAACAAACTTTGCTCGACGAAAAATGAGTCGCTCGGCATGTGTGCTAACGATCAATTGTTCGCAAACCGAATTCATAAATTTTGGAAGATTTTCACGCTTTCACTCTGCGATATGACTTCTAGCACACAATTTTTGATCCTAAAATCAATCGTGCATGGAATGTGGGAAAGTTTATCCGTGAATTTTAAATTGATTCGCATTAATCGCAATTTGTAACAATATCCGACAAACCCTTTGTCCTACGACAAACAGTTTATCAGATGCTCGATATATCTATGATTAGCGCGCGTGGTGAGGTATTGAAATCATGTTACTGCAAGAGCGATGGCCCTCTTGGACTGTTCAAATACCGTGTTGTTTGTCGTTAGAGCTGATTTTTTTCCATCCTTGATTGTCTGATACATTGCAATAAGAACCCAGTGAACACAAACTCGTATATGATAGTGCATAAGAGTACAAAAGTGGAGGCGATATACGTACATGCGCCATAAGGCTGCATGCAAGTTGTACGTATATCGCCTCCACCTTTGTACTCTTATATACCATCATATACGATGGTGTGTTTACTGGGAAACGCTTTAGTACGACGTTCATTGTGGCCAAATATGAGCTCTGTAGCTTTAAAAAAAATCCACTGACGAAGTGAATCAAAAGTGCCAAGAATAGGATCCGGGTCTTTATATTGAATGTTTTAGTAAAAACTTTTTGGCTCAGAGATGCGAGTCCTGTGCTCAGTTTTGAATGGCAGTTTTTTTTTAATAATAACGGTCGGACGGGGCACCGTGTGCTTCTCTTCGCTCAGGTGCTGACAGTTCAATCGAAGATGGCGTTAAAACAGCAAGCGTGTTATACGGTTTTACGTGCCGTAAGAAAGGAACTCGATCAACTTGCCCCAGTGCCGTCCCATTGAGAATTTTTTCGGCTCCCTCAGTGCTTCTTCTTCTTTTCTGGCGTTACGTCCCCACTGGGACAGAGCCTGCTTCTCAGCTTAGTGTTCTTATGAGCACTTCCACAGTTATTAACTGAGAGCTTACTATGCCAATGACCATTTTTGCATGCGTATATCGTGTGGCAGGTACGATGATACTCTATGCCCTGGGAAGTCGAGAAAATTTCCAACCCGAAAAGATCCTCGACCGGTGGGATTCGAACCCACGACCCTCAGCTTGGTCTTGCTGAATAGCTGCGCGTTTACCGCTACGGCTATTTGGGCTCCCTCAGTGCTCTAGTATACAAAAATAGGATACGAAGCTGTTGTTCACAAGGATCCCGAATTGCATCCGGAAGGTGAACGTCAATACCGCACAGCGCTCTTGTGAGAGCATCGCTACTTAGTTGCGTCGTAGATCTGATCAGAGCACCTTCTAAAAATACTGAATTTGCTGGGATTTTTTTTAAGTTTTCAATTTTTACTGAACATTTGTAATCAATACTCCATATTTTCTTTCAAGAACTACCTAGCAAAAACTTCCAAGAAGTAATATATGAGTTATTTCCATTGAATTCCTCACATAATATTTTGATGTTTCAAATTGCATACATAGACAAATGATTATAAAACCGGATGTCATAGATGAAGTACTCTCTAAATCTCTAAAATTATTCTCAATCATCCCTGTAAAAGTTCCTGTTTGAATAGTTAGAGGAATTCAGACACAGATGCTGGAGGAAATAAAGCGATACGTGTTAGATGTTCTTCTGTATGCAATCAAAGTAATATTTAAAAATAACTGGAAAACTTCTGAACCTGCTTCAAAAAAATTGAAAAAAATCCACGATAAATCTGCTTTGCCATCCCAAAGATATGCCTGAATAAATTTCTACGGAATACAAGAAAAAATCCTGACCAAATTACAATGATCGGAAATATTCTGATAACATTTTTGTCAAGCCTATGAAGTTTTTCTGGAGAAATTTCTAAGAATGTTTCCAAAAACAATTTGAGGCAAATTACTTTGCAGTATTCCCTGCCTATGACAATGCTTGAAGACATTACTTGTGAAATAACTGATGGAATCCTTGGGAAATTCCAGTGAAATCTCTCGATAATCTGTATTTTTTTTTTTTTTTTTTTGTAAATGCTCAGAATGATTATAAAAAACTGTGACAATTCTAGAAGAAAGATTAATGCATTTTCTTGACGAATATCTGAAGGAGCTCTTCGAGAAGTTCTCAGAGACTTCCCTGACATTTTTGAACAAGTTTATGGTTGTATTTCATAGGATTTAAAGAAAATGTGAGGAAAAGGGATTTAATAGCTGTTCCTAAAGGAATTTATTAAGTTTTTCATAAATTCCAAATGAGTAATCAAGGGTAATCCTGAAGATGCGTTCAAAAAGAATTTCTGAAAATTAAATCTGGCATTATTATTGAAGGAATTCCTTTACGAACCAAAAGATAATATTCTGAGGAATTCTAGGTGGAATATCGAAGAAATAGAAGACTTTCTTAATGAATTTGTTTTTTTATAACTTGGCAGATCCTTGGCATAAACCCTTTTAATACCATAACATTTTTTGTTTCACAGATTCCTGCTTCATATTGCAGATTGTTTAAAAATCCTTTGAATGATAAGATCTTTGGTAGAATATATGTTTTATTTACATTTTTTGAAATCGGTTCAGTGTTTATAAGGTTATAGTCAAACAAAGTTCAATTTTTTCGTGAGATGAGGAAAAATTGTAGAAAACTACTTTTAACTAATATTAATTAAAGCTTTAAACAAATTGTATATTCTACACAACTTTATGAAATTAGTTCCGATGAGAATAGTGCTAAAGGAAACCAAATTGGTTGAAAACAGAGTTATATTAACTTCTCAGAGGTCATATTATATAACTTGGAAATTTGCCTTCGACTAGCTTGTTTTGCCTCTATATTTCAATATTTTTGACTCAAACTATGAGGGTTCTCTTTTTATGTGATTTGAAATCGGTAGAGCACCCAAACTTCTGGTTTTAAGAGATTTCGAAAAGTATGCCGCACCCTAATGCTTCTGTATCGAATGCGAGAATTGGTGCTTGGTGAGAGGGAACCACGTACGATTCCCGTTCCAAACAAACTCACTGTGTGCAGTATTGGTTTTCTTCTTCTTTGTGGCATCTGACGATGTAGAATTAGAGGCAAGTAGGTGAAATCATTGAGAAATTCAGAGCAATTCGTTATACGCACTTGGTTATGAATTTTTCAACTCCCAAAACATAACTGAAAAGTACAAGTTTTCAGTATCGTTATGCAACAGTGCTGAAAATTAGCTCTTAAAAGTTTCTTTTCATCAAAAAATATATAAATAATATATAAGCAATAGCAATTTGAAAACTTGCCATATCAACATTAAAATCTCCACCAAAAACTAAGATCGGTATATAAAATAATTATTGGCAATAAAAAAAGAAATAGGTACTAGAAATATCCACTGAAAAATTTACTTGTTAATAGAAAGACGCAAAAAGAAAGTCAGAACAAGTACTTAAATTCCAATGAAAACTGTGAATCTGTTAATAAGTGAATTTCAAATTTGATCTCCTAAGTGATATTTTTAATTTAAAGATTTTTTTACAACGAAGCACTAAAACATTTGAAGTATTTCCTGGTAAATATATAATTTTGAAACGACCATTTTTAAATTTTTATGTGTTTTTGGATTGTTTTGGCGAACATTATATTTCAAAATGTTATTTTAATGATTGTTCCAAATTATTTAATGCTAATGTATAAACTATTCAATATTATACTATTCTCAGGGTCTAAAAATATTTTTCCCGATTTTTTAACTATGTTTACTTAAAAATTACTCCATCGAAAACTGAAAGCCCCAAAAGCACTTTGGCCCAAAGCACCATCCAGCGGCACTATGCACCATACCCATACAGACACGAAAGAGGATAAATGTTCCAACTCGTTCCGGCTCGATCTGGAGCGTGGAAATATATGTCCGTCCTAGCCGGGTCCTATCCTTTCGGTCCTAATCGGCTGTGAGTAATAACCGGAGTGAAGCGGTGAGGAAGGTATTTATGCAAGGACCTACTGTTCAAACAGATAAAACCGAAAAACGTTCGCACAGGAACTAAATTTTCGTGTTCCGATGGCTACGCAGACAGAAAGTTTTCCGTTCGTGGCTAGGGCTAAGCCATTGCGCAAAGGCAAAGACAAACTTCATAATTCCGTTCGAAGGGATTTGTTTTCCAATAGCTGCTAGTTCTATTGACTGGTGGAGCCTATATCTGATTTGGTTCGGGTTGTCACAGATGGAGTTTGTGAGCTTCTGGTTCTGGTTCACATTTGGTATTATGGAAATTTGGTCTATATGTACATATTGAGAACATTGTCAAATTGGTTCACAAAACTTGCATGTACAATTTGCTTCATCACGAAATTATATCGTATAATATATTGGGGTGAGTAAACGAGATAATTTCTTCAGATAAAGGTTTTTTTAAGAACGTATAATTACATATGTGTTTTTGAGAATGATAACACTCTATAACATTACATGTCAAAAATATCGTTCATTTTTTATCAAACTGCTTTCGATAAAATAATTTGATTACCAGATTTTAACAATTTCACTTTAATTTGGATTAACGTGAATCATACTATTTTTCTACTTTCCATACATATTGTACTGATTTACTTCGAGTACAAAACTCATTCACGCAAATGAATCCAATATTTACAAAACAATATTGGCAGCAGTAACAACAGATGTGAGAAGCTGACCTCCACTACATATTGCCCGCACATACCGGGAACAAAACTCCACCCCCAACTTTTCCGCTAGTTGGCATATTTCGGCTCTCGGGGAACCAAGCCGTAAAATTTACACTGCCACAAGTTCCCATCTGGTGCGGTGGAATTTTCGCGAATATTTATGCATGGATGACGCGGCAACGAATCGCGAGATCCGCCGCATTTTCGGTAAATAAATAAACATTATTCTCGAATTTAAACACAATTGTCCGGTCCAGCATTCGATGACAGCGTTGGAATAATGGTGGGTGGGTATTGTTTTTTTTTTTTGTTAGTGTATGCCACCATAATGGTTTTGTGGTGCAATCGATGAAGCTGAAGAAGAGAGTGGTGAGCAATTTATTCACGTGGGTCATTTGACAATTGCTGGAAATGCAAATTCAGAAACTGAATAAAACAAGGTTTGATTACGATTTACAAATGTTCATTTCTACGTGAACTACATAGGAATAAAACGCGAAAACTTGTTAAAATGGTGGACATAGACCAAGGCCTCGAATTCCATTTTTCCAAAACATTTCCAGCATTCCACATCATTGAACCATTTCCTATAGCGAAAATCTCTTTTTTTAATTCTTTGTTAGGATCATTCCAAACAATAAGTTAATTTATTATATTAAGGTATAATGTGTTAGAAAACACAATTACCTTGTTTGATGAAACTAAATTAACAAAATATTACATTTAATTCGCCGTAGCGGTTCAGATTTTTTAAAAGTGAGTTGATTTCACCTGTTTTAAGAGTAAATAAAACGTTTTCAACTAATTTAACCAAATTTTACATAGATATGTAACGGATTTATTGCGTCAATAGGAGATTGCACACATTTTTATTCAAAATAATTGATAATGTTATTCGACATTTATTCCATTGTTTCAACATTGGATGTTCTATGTAATTCATTAGCATCATACCAGGGAGAGGGCTTCAGAATCATTAAAAAAAATTGTTTGAATCCTCTGCTGAGCTTTTCTTCTGGTACGTCAACAGCTAGTCCAATTACAACTTACAACATGGCAGGCCTGAAAATTTGTTTGAGTATCAAAAGCTTGTTCTTAAGACAAAGTTTTGATTTTCTATTAATAAGGGGATAGAGCCATTTTACATATGTGTTAGATTTGGCTTGAATGCCCTCAATGTGATTTTTGAAAAATTAATTAATGATCTAGCAAAAGCCCTAGATATTTAACTTCATCTGACCAATTTATTTGAACCCCTCTCATCGTGACAACATGTCTATTTAAAAGTTTCAAATAAAGAGCTTTTGATTTATGTGGGAATATCTTTAGTTGAGTTTTAGAAGCATTAGGAGAAATTTTCCATTTTTGCAAGTATGAAGAAAAACTATCCAAACTTTTTTTGCGATCTACTACAGATGACACGTAGGCTTCGTTCTTTGGCGGAAAGGCCTGTGTCACACGCAAACAAAGATTTTTGACATCCCTGAGGTAACTAAGGTAAGTCAGATGTTAAAATATTGTATAATATTGATCCCAAAATTCTGCCTTGCGAAACACCAGCTCTTATAGGAAGTCCTTCAGACATGGAGTTCTGATAAATAACATGAAGTGCAGAATAACCCAAAGTTATCTGTCAAATTGATAGCTTTGGGTTATTCTAACAATATATGTTTGAAAATTAAATTTATTCAATTTCAAAATCAAACTTTCTCACCAAACACTTTCGAATGCTTTTTTTATGTCTTAAGGAGCAAGACCCGCTGAATAACTTTCGGATTTGTTGGAACGAATCAATTTCGTTACACGTGATAGTTGATGATTGGTCGAATGTCCATGCCGGAATACAAACTGTTTTTCGCCAATGATTCATTGAATTTTCGTTGATGTGGACCATTTGTTAAATATATCAAACAAAAATAATAAGGGTCTCTCTGGAAGTTTCTTGGTGAAAATTTAAAAAATTCCATCATCGCCAGGAGCTTTCATATTTTTGATTTGTTTAATAATACTTCTCACTTACTCCAAGGCAACCCCTCCAGAAATTTTTGAAAACGTTCTTTTGATTGAGAATGCTTTTGAAGTTAGTAAGCAATAATTTGTTTTCCTCTTTGAATATCGGAATTGGCTCTTATAGTTTTTTTTTTTTTTTCAAAATAATAGGTAATTTTCAAGGGGCCTTCCTTAGCCGAGAGGTTAGAGTCCGGGGCTACAAAGCAAAGCCATGCTGAAGGCTGGGCATAGAGTATCATCATACCTGTCACACGATATACCAATGCGAAAATGGCAACTTTGGCAAAGAAAGCTCTCAGTTAATAACTGTGGAAGTGCTCATAAGAACACTAAGCTGAGAAGCAGGCTCTGTCCCAGGGGGGACGTTAATGCCAAGAAGAAGAGGAAGAAGGTAATTTTCAAAAGGGCTTAGAGCAAGGGTTCAATTGAGAAATTTTATTTTTAAAATTATTGTTTCTTACTTTTACCGGCACCTTCATTTTTTATCGCAATAAAAATATTCAAACCTTGATCATTTTTTTGTTTCTCGATATTTTTGCACCATTTTATCACGAATTATCAAAAAACTCTTCTAGCTTAAAAATCTATGTCGATATCCGTCATTGGTGATCTGGTTTTATAGAAACTCCAATGTTTCTTGGGGGACCGACGTTTTCCATATAAAATATCTATTTTTTACGTCAATTTATAAAAAAATGTGGGCTATACAAAGCTAGGTGATAAGGAGCTACTCTGAAAAAAAAAATACAAATCGGTCAAATATTCTAGGAGATAACCGAAAATTACGATAAAAATTCTGTAGCCTGATATATTTACGTGGGTTATAGCTACGCGTTGGTCCCCCAAGGAATTTGAGAATATCTCAGGATCCAGTTGATTAATGAACAATTTTGATACAGATTCTAAAGCTAGAAGAGTTTTTTGAGAACTTATGAAATAATGGTGCAAAAATATCCAGAAACAAAAAAGCATTAAAGTCAAAAATGACAAGAAATTTTGACCTATTATTATTATAGAGTTTTGGCACTTCTCAGCAAAAGATGCTGGAAACATTCACCTACCCCGGGCAATCTGTATGCCAAAGGGGATTAGGCTCTGTGGATCTCATTTATCGGTTTACTTATCCTAATGAGTCTGCTGTATGAGCTTCTCAGTTATGGTGGTTCAGGAACCGTCTGACTATGCTGCAGGTTCCAAGAATCACCGCTTTTTGGATGCTGTGTAGGTCCTTCTTCAATTCCAGTTCGTCTAGGGACCTTAGGAGAGATTTCGGGACAATTCCGGTCGCTGAGAGGACTACCGGAACTATACGGACGTCCTCTAGGTGCCACATCTGCTTCAACTCCTCCGCCAAGTCGTGGTACTTCGCTATCTTGTTAGAGAACGTTGATTGGACATTGTGGTCCAGCGGTACAGCGATGTCGATGAGTGTAACTCGTTTCATTCTTTTGTCGTAGACTACAATGTCGGGGCGGTTGGCACGGATGAGGACGTCCGTTATGATCTCGCGATCCCAGTACAGCTTTATGCAACTATTTTCCAGAACCGGGTCAGGCAAGTACTTGTAGTAGGGCACAAATCGATCCACCAAGTTGTGCTTAAGGGCAAGCTGTTGATGCACAATCTTGGCAACTTCATTGTGACGATCGAGGTAGGCTGATCCAGCTAGTATTGAACAGCCGGCAACGACATGCTCGATAGTCTCCCCTACTGAATTGCACTTCCTACAGCGGTCCTCCACGTCTTCGTGCAATATGTAGTGCCGATAGTTCTTCGTTGCAATTACCCGGTCCTGGATGGCTACCATGAAACCTTCTGTATCTGAGAAGAGGTCACCCCGCACCAGCAACGTGTTTGACGCCACCTTATCGATGTGCTCGAGCTCCAGTTGATGGGAGTGCGTTCCATGCAACTCCTTCTGCTTCGACATTGCGATCATCTCATCGACGGTTTTGATGTCGCAGTTCAGCTGGTGATCCTCCTGCGCCAGATGCAGGGCGCTGAAGCCGTGGTCAGCTTCGCATACAGTGCGGTAAATTTCGTGGCGGTTCTGGCTTTCTACGAAATATGCCCGCAGCTGCTGGATCTGGGAGACACATAGTGCCTGGATATCGGTGACGCCTCTTCCTCCTGCTGCACGTGGCAGAGTGACTCTCTCAATGGACGATTTTGGGTGGCGCATTCGGTGCTTGGTGAACGCCACTCGTACTACTCGTTCTATCGCCTCCAAGTCAGTCTTGGTCCACTTTACCACCCCGAAACTATACGTCAACAGGGGCACAGCAAACGTGTTGATCGCTTTCACCTTGTTGCCGGCAGACAGAAAGCTCTTCAGAATACAGTTGACACGTGACAAAAACTTTTCCTGCAGCTCCTTCTTGATCATCGACCTGCATTTGCTAATACCAAACTCCATCCGGATGTCGTTACTGAATGTCGTAACTAGCTGCAACAGCTGATGCAGCCTCTGCACTGATTCCGCAAATAGCTTCAGGTCGTCCATATAGAAGGTGTGGGTAACTTTTGTGCTCCTTTCCCCACTTTTCAGTTGGTAGCCATAGTTGCATTGGTTGAGTGCTTTGCTGAGGGGGTTCATGGCCAGGCAAAACCACAGTGGACTAAAGGTATCTCCTTGAAAAATCCCCCTCCTGATGCTGAGAGTCCTGGACCGTAACACAGCTGTACCGTCGGTAATGTGTAGGGATGTGCTCCACATCCCCATCGCGTGTTGCATCAGCCTGATGACGTTCCCGTCTACCTTATACAACTGCAGTACCTTGAGAAGGTACGAGTGCGGTACTGAGTCGTATGCCATTTTGTAGTCGATGTACGCCATACTCAGGTTCCTTTGCTTTTGGGCATCTGCCCTACAATGACTGCATCTACGATGACCTGATCTTTGCAGCCTTGCGTGTTTCTGCGACACCCTTTCTGTTCCTCGGTCATCACGTTGTTGGCGTCGCAATGGGCTTGCACCCTCCTCGCTATTACCGACGATAGCACTTTATACAGACTTGGTGGTCCTTTGGCAGAAGAAATGTGACACCCCTGGTGATGAATTCCGGTAGCTGCGTGGGGTCTCCTAGTACCGTATTGAAGCATTCCGCCATCCGCCCATGGATCGTTGTGAGTTTTTTATACCAAAAATTGTGCACAAAATCAGGTCCTGGTGCAGCCCAATTCCTGGTATACGGGTATCACGTATATCCTGAGCGGCTACCACGACCGCGGCCATGTCTCCAATTCCATCACATTGTCTTTCTTCTTCTGCTAACCACATCCCATCGTCGTTGTGTTCCAAAGCACCCTAGCCCAAACTAACAGGAGTGCCAAACGACACAACAGGATTGATGTATACTGGCAGCGCTCGACTAAGGACAAGTAACGGTATATATACTGGATAATATGCTTTGAGGCTGACAGCAGCGACATTCTACTCCCTTAGTAGGGTCAGGTGACACTGGCCCGAAACGGCGAGTGGGTTAATGGCGCAGGCTGCCCCCGTCCCGTAAAACCGTGGCAGGCCTTAGAGTACGTTCCAAATCCGTCGCCTGGTTGTTCCAACTGGGCGGGAGTAGGCTCAGATGCCATTACCTGACCCTATAAAGGACTATGTCAACTCTAGCATGGCCTCCCTGCTTGCATAGATAACCATGGGATCATGAAGGCGACTATTCCAGCGGAGATGGATAGCGGCTCTTAGGGGGACCCATAAGAGATGATCAACCAAAACAAACAACTAGCGGAATGTGTAGGAGAGGCTTCTGGACCTATCAGTAACCGACTAAGGTTCCCGCCAAGGAAGGAGGCGTCCAACATCAACTTTAGTGAAAACAGTGTAGGGCAAAAGCCTAGATACTGTGACGACGGCAGGCACTGGCTGCTTCAGTGCAACATGTGAGGTGACCGATAGCCCGGGACTAATCTAGGCCATGGATCGCAATAGAGAGTACCTCCCTAAAATGCAGGTAGCTACTGAGCAACTTGATGTCATCGAGTTTGTTAAGAGCAAAAGCAATATCAGCAAGTCTACTGAAATTGCGACAATCAGTCCTAGCTGCAAGGAGAACTACAAGAAAGCCAAGGAACAACATGGCAAGGTAGAAGGCAAAAAAGACACTAGGTCGTATCAGACCGAAGTGTTTTCCTTCACAGGCAACGCGAATATATCTGATGATATTATTCGATACGCGATGTAGAAGAGAGGACCTTCCGGGGATGAATACGTGGCAAAAAGACGTATGGTTGCTAAGGGAAAAGTGACCTACGCGGCCGTCCGCCAGAGCGGAAAAGCTGGCACGAGCCAAGCCCCGCGATCAAGAGGACATGGCAACAAAGGAGAGGCCAACACCAAGCCTAAGGCCAAGAAAGCCAAGAAAAAGGAGCCACGGGATAACCCGAACCAGGCAGTGCATCCACAGGAACCACGGGCGCAAGGCAACAGCAATCCGTGGATATGAGTAGGAAAGTTCAGAGGAAACTGAAAACGGAGCCCAAGAAGAGCGCTAAACCGATAACAGCGAAACGTTGGAATTTTGGCGAGGCCCTCGTTATCAAAACGGAGGAAGCGAAATACGCCGAAGTTCTGAAGGCGATGCGAAGCACGGAGAAGCTATCGCCATTGGGCGCAGACGTGCGGAGCATAAGGCGAACTAGGATTGGTTAAATGATCCTAGTCTTAAAGAAGGACGCCAAGGAAAAGGGTGCAGTCTATAAGCAACTGGCACAAGAAGTACTTGGCGACGGGGTTGATGTAAGATCCCTTACTGCTGAAGCGACTCTCCAGTGTAAAAATCTGGATGAGGTCACCGACGTAGCGGAGGTCTCGGCTGCTCTCAAAGAGCAGTGTGACATCGACATAGCCAGCAATGCCATCCATCTTAGAAAGGGCCCGCAGGGCACCCAGGTAACGGCGCTCAGGTACCATGAACTGGCGCGTTGATGACGGTTATACTCATAGCGATGATCAATCGATTCGCTATAGTATAATACCAGGCGGGCGGAAGGCAGCGCGATGTAACTCGACCCAAGCCCGAGGATGGAAAACATTCGGCATGCTTCGACGGCACGAACGGAACACTCTGGACCTAAACGGTGAAGAGCTAGTTGCTGTGATATCACGAGCGTGTGATGCTTACATGCCGAGAAAAGCCCCTCCTAGAGAGAACAGGCCGCCGGTGTACTGCTGGTGCGAATCAATTGCAAATCTTCGAGCAATCTGCCTTCGGGCTAGACGAAGAATGCAACGCGCACGCACAGAAGCACAAAGAGAAGAACGCGGTGCAGCATTCAGAGAGGCAAAGTTGGCTCTCAAAAAGGAAATCAAGAGTCGAAAACGGGCATGCTTTGATAGTCTATGCGAGTGTGCCAATTCTAGTCCATGGGGTGACGCCTACAAAGTGGTAATGGCTAAGACCAAAGGTGCCATAGACGCCCCAAGAGAAGTCGTCCGAGTTGCTGCGATCGATAATCGATGTACTCTTCGCCCATGACCCTCAGCGCCGTATGCGGCAGAAAAAGGAGAAGCAGTGGCGAGAGTGACGAATGAAGAGCTGGCAGAAGTCGTGAAATCATTCGCGTCAAACAAGGCACCGGGACCCGATGGTATCCCGAGTGTTGCTTTAAAAGCGGCAGTGAACGCGGATCCGGACATGTTCAGAACCACGATGCAACGCTGCATTGATCAAGGAATCTTCCCGGATGTATGGAAGCGACAGAAATTGGTGCTACTACCAAAGGCGGGGAAACCTCCAGGGGACCCATCGGCGTATAGACCTATCTGTCTACTAGATACGACGGGCAAGTTATTGGAGAGGTTGATTCTCAACAGGCTAGTACCGCATACGGAGAGTGCGGTCGGCCTGTCCAACAACCAGTTTGGATTCAGAATAGGTAAATCTACTCTAGACGCCATCCAGTCGGTCGTTCAGACAGCTGAGGTGGCAATCGAGCATAAAAGGAGCGGCATCCGTTACTGCGCAGTTGTCACTCTGGATGTGAAGAATGCGTTCAAAAGCGCAAGCTGGGAAGCAATAGCACACGCACTTCAACGCCTCAAGGTACCGGTGCAGTTGTGTAAGCTTCTAGAAAGCTATTTTTGGATTCTACTGTACGACACAGAGGAGGGGCAGAAAAGTGTGTAGTACGCGGGAGTACCTCAAGCTTCAATCCTGGGCCCGCTGTTATGGAAAGCGATGTACAATGACGTACTTCCGACGAGTGTTAAGATTGTTGGCTTCACCGACGATATCACCCTTGTGGTCTATGGTGAATCGATGGAGGAAGTAGAGTTGACAGCAGCGCACTCTATTTCCATAGTTGAGGAATGGATGAAGTCTAGGAAACTAGGACTGGCCCGTCGCAAGACTGAGGTGGTGGTGGTCAACAACCGTAAGTCCGAGCAACGGACGCTTATCTCGGTAGGTGATTGCACCATAGAGTCCAAGTGATCCCTTAGGCATCTTGGGATAATGATCGATGACAAGCTCAGCTTCGCTAGCCACGTTGAATATGGCTGTAAAAGGGCATCATGGCGGCGCTTTCGAGGATGATGTCTAACAGCTCTGCTGTAATTGCCAGCAAACGCAAGCTACTGGCAAGCGTGGCGCTATCCATACTAAGGTATGGAGGACCAATCTGGTCAAAAGCGCTTAGGACGAGCAGAAACCTAAAGCGGTTGGGAAGCACGTACAGGATAATGTGCTTAAGAGTAGCAAGTGCACACCGGACGGTATCTAAAGAGGCCGTGTGTATCATAGCCGGGATGACGCACATCGGGCTCATCATCAAGGAAGATGTTCAATGCTTCAACCAAAGGGGTACCACAGGAGTCCGCGACGCGTGTAAAGAGGAAACGCTCGGAAGCTGGCAACAGGAATGGGATAACTCCACTAAGGGTAGATCAGGCCTGCCCAACCTTATTGGCTCTTTTTCGACATAAATGGTTGCTGCGTTCGCAAGAACAAACCAATATGAACAAAATTATTCTCAAATGAAAGCATTGTAGCATATCTGTTTATTTATTTATTTATTTTCTTCTTCATCAACAGGCTATTGAGCCCCAATGATGGTTATTAATAATTGGTTATAATACACAGACTACAAACAAAAAATATTTAAAAGTCACAACACTTAAAAACTATCTGAAAACAGTAAAAAATCTACCACGAAGCACGTCACGTGACACGTTAAAATCGAATTCTGCATCTACTCTGTTGAACGTCCTTTGTAGACCGGTTATGGCGCAGTTAACTCCGTAATTGGTACGTTGGGTTTGTGGCCGAAGCATTGAGGTGATACGCAAAGCTCTTGGTCGTATGTATAAATTAACCTGCTGTAGGATTTCCGAGCAATCGACTCGGCCCTGCAAAACGTCAGCAACCAGAAGGGCCTTGGCAACATCTCTGCATGTTCTGAGAGTGTCTAAGCCAATTAGGCGACATCGGCTTTCATAGCTCGGGAGGTGAAATGGGTCGCGCCACGGCAACCGGCGAAGAGCGAATCGAACGAAACGTCTTTGGACAGACTCTATCCTTTCAGCTCCATTTTGATAGTATGGACTCAATATAGTTGAACAATACTCCAAAATTGAACAAACCAACGCACAGTAGAGCGCCTTCAAACAGTGAATGTCAGTGAACGTCTTGGTCACTCGAAAAATAAATCCAAGGGATGCTGAAGCTTTGTGCAACATGTACGACAAGTGATGTCTAAAAGTCAGCTGACAGTCAAGTATCACTCCAAGATCCTTGATTCGATCAACTCTTTCCAGAATGACGCCAGAGAAGGTGTAGTTGTACAATTTCGGGTTTTTCAAACGGGAAAAGGTAATAATCGAGCATTTCTCTGGGTTTACGGTCATACGATTACTGTGACACCATTGAGCGAAAGCGTCTAACTGCTGTTGCAAAAACCAGGCATCGGCGTCAGAATTGATTTTAAAATACAGCTTGAAGTCATCAGCGAAAGAGAGTTTTGGTCCATCTAGAACGGTGTTGACGTCATTGAAATACAACAGGAATATCAACGGTCCAAGATGACTGCCTTGTGGAATACCGGATGGAATCGGAAAATATGCTGATTTAGACTCACCAATGACGACTTGTGAACGACGCCCACTTAAACCAGCTTAAAAGTGCACCGTGAACACCAAACCTTTCGAGCGTCGCTACCGCGATTTCATGATTGATTTTGTCGAATGCTGCAGTTAGGTCCAAATATAGAACATCTGTTTTAGCGTTGGGCGATTTTGAATCGATGTTCCGAAAATCGATGTTTGCTTTCCGATTAATCGATTTTTAGAATCGATGTTTGGAGCATTCAAAATCTTTATGTTGCGGCAGATCCTCCAAAAGTGTCGCGAATATCAAGTCCCTACGCACCACCTATTTATCGATTTCAAAGCGGCCTATGATACCATCGACCGCGAAGAGCTATGGAAGATTATGGACGAGAACGGTTTTCCCGGGAAACTGACTAGACTGATCAAAGCTACGATGGACAGTGTGCAGTGCTGTGTGAAGATATCGGGTGCTTTATCGGACCCGTTTGAAACACGCAAAGGACTTCGACAAGGCGATGGTCTTTCTTGCCTCCTGTTCAATATTGCGCTAGAAGGTGTTATGAAACGGGCGGGCTTCAACATGCGGGGCACGATCTTCAATAAATCCAGCCAGTTCATTTGTTTCGCTGACGACGTGGACATTGTCGGAAGAACGTTCCAGGTGGTTGCTGAACAGTATACCAGGCTTAAACGTGAAGCAGATCGGGTTGGATTGAAGGTAAATACGTCGAAGACGAAATATCTGCTGGCTGGAGGAACCGAGCGCGATAGAGCTCGCATAGGCAGACGCGTGACGATCGACGGGGATGAGTTCGAGGTGGTTGACGAATTCGTCTACCTCGGATCATTGATAACGTCGGATAACAACTGCAGCAGAGAAATTCGAAGACGTATCATCGCCGGAAGTCGTGCTTACTATGGACTCCACAAGACCTTGCGGTCTGGTAAACTTCACTTCCGTACTAAGTGTACTATGTACAAGACGCTAATAAGACCGGTAGTCCTCTACGGGCATGAGACGTGGACAATGCTCGAAGAGGACCTGCAAGCGCTAGGAGTTTTTGAACGACGTGTGCTTAGGACGATCTTCGGCGGAGTATGTGAGAACGGCGTATGGAGGAGAAGAATGAACCACGAGCTTGCGCAACTCTACGGTGAACCCAGTATCACGAAAGTCGCCAAAGCTGGAAGGGTACGATGGGCGGGACACGTTGTGAGAATGCCGGACAACAATCCCGCAAAAATGGTGTTCAACTCAAATCCGGCCGGTACAAGACGAAGGGGAGCGCAACGAGCTAGGTGGTTTGACCAAGTGGAGCAGGATCTTGGAAGTGTGGGGCGATCGAGGAATTGGAGGTTAGCAGCCATGGACCGAGTTAGTTGGCGTAACATTGTGGCGCAGGTCATGTCTTGAAGGACGTAGCGCCAGCAAAAGTAAGTAAGCATTCAAAATCAGGTGAATCGATTCTCTTCATTCGATTCTTTGATTCGATTTATTTTGTTGAAATCGTGAAATATTTCTTTATGAGTTTGTGGAAAAGAAACCATATTTTGAACTTATCTTGAAGTAGTAAGTCTGTTCGATTGATTTTAGAAACTTATTTGATTGAAAGATGTTGAAATCGAATGCAGATGCATTTGGTTTCATTTCAAGCTTTATAAATGTTAATTTTCATCCGATTCGAATTGATTCGAAAACATCGATTCAAAGGATTCGATTAAATCGGTGAATCGATTCGGCAGTTCAAATGTGAATCGATTCAGTAACATCGATGTTCTGGACAAATTTGCCCAACGCTAATCTGTTTGTGATTTTAGGCGCATGCTTTCAGCCACGTATGTGGTGAGACATAATAGATTAGACGCGGTTGATCGTCCGGAAAAGAATCCATGCTGATTAGGGCTGATGAATTGCTTGCAGTGAAAGAATAGTCGGTCTACTATGACCAGCTCGAAGAGTTTGGAAACAGCACACAGTGATGATATTCCACGATAATTTTCAATATTCTTCCTGTCTCCCTTTTTGTGAACTGGAAACATATACGCATTTTTTCAGCACGCAGGAAACACTCCAGATGATAGAGATTTGTTGAAAATTGTTCGCAGGGGAACGAGTAAGCAGTCAATGCAGTTCTTCAAAAACAGGGAGGGAATTCCATCAGGTCCTAGACACGTTGAAGCTTTAAGCTTACTTGATGCTTCTACAATGGATTCGTTACTGACAGTCACATCGGGCATTACTAAACCGGTCAACTGAGTATTAGCTGATGCTGATGTTATTTGCTGGTCCGATAGAGCTTCGTTAGAGAAAGTGCTGGAGAATTTAGAAGCGAACATATCGCAGATGGCTTGTGGATCAGAGGTTACTGTATCGTTCCATTTCATCGAAGAAGGCAATCCGTACTCGTTTTTCTGTTTTTTAACATAATTCCAAAAATATTTTGGATTATTTTTGAGTCGTCGTTGTATGCCGGTCTGATACCGACGAAAACAGTCTCTACTTGCACTTTTATATAGACTATTGAGTCTGACGTAATGGTCTCTTTGCTCCTGACTTTTATGTTTAGAATACCGTCTCAAAGCAGCTTTCTTCTGTCTTTTTAGATCTCGTAGCTCAGATGTCTGCCATGCTGCATTGGACACTGATACAGTTTTCTTGGGTACATGTCGATCAATCACATATGAAAGAATATGGGAGAATGTAAGTGCCGCACTATTGACATCATGCTCATCAAGGATGTTTGCCCAATCAATCGTCTGAAGAACGCGAATGATGCTGTCATAATCTGCATTTTTGAAGTTGTAAAAGACTGAAGAAGGGATCTCTTTGCAATCTTCGATAATTTTACTATTTATACTAACAAGCAGCGGAGGGTGGTGTGGAACAAATTTCACCAGCGGTGCTGGGGCTAAAGCTATTGATGGAGCAACATCGCGAGAGCTAACAAAGCACAAATCGAGACTTCTGCCGTTTTCGTTCACGATATGGTTAATCTGCCGTAGCGTAGCAGAACTGTAACCGTCAAGAAATTTATTCGAAGCAACATTAAGAGTCGAATGACCAACGTCCGGGTACAGGAATCCATTATTGGAAGATTTCCAGCATATTCCAGGCAAGTTAAAATCACCAATAATCAAGATATCGTCCTTGGGCGAAGCCATGTCTACAATAGATTGTACTGAACTCATGTGTGCGTCGAGCAATGAATCATCACGTGTTCTATCAAGAGGAACATAGATGGCACACGTATAGAGGCTTCGGTCAGCTAGTTCGATCGCTAACCACAGCTGCTCCACGCCATTCCACGCGTCATCTTCGATTAAATGAGCTTTGATACCCCGTCGTACAGCTAAGAGCACACCGCCACCGCGCGCTTTGTTGCTGTTATGTGGACCACGATCACAACGCAATACTTCGTACTGCTGGTCCAGTACTTGACTTGAAATCGTATTTGCAGAGAGCCAAGTTTCATTTAATACAAGAATTTCAAAACAGCAGTCTGAAAAATGCAGTCAAATAATCCTCCAGAGACGAATTTAAACCGCCAATATTCTGATAGTAAATGTTTACCATACCATCGGCTAAACATGTCGAGGTTGTGATATTAGCAAAAGGGGCTATAACTGATTCTGACGGACGAGTATCGGCAGGCGTGTGAGGCACGACAATATCCATGGTGCGGTTCTCAGGAACAGGTGCATCTGCTTCAGGGAACGAGGAATCTGCTCTATCGATACACATAGCTGCATTCTCCAAACGATTGTCATCCGAAATCGGTCGTGTTGGACCGGATATAGCTGGAGCTGCCCTGAAAATTGGAATGCTTTCAGGCAGTGACGTGGTCGGAGATTTAATATACCGTTTTGATTCATATTACGGACAGCTTCAAATTCCGGACACTCTCGTTTGTATGGGAAACATTTCACACGAAATGTTTCAATTTTCGCCGTCCAAAAGTTCTCATTTTCGAGGCTCGTTTTATTAGGTTTTTTTTTTCCACAAATATCATTGCAAATTTATAATGCCCAACTACCTTAGACGTCTCTTAAGTGGTTGGACGATTTCAATTGATGATTTGACTATTCCATTAATGATTATCATGAGCTGTCCGTAATTCGAATCAAAGCGTCCGGAATATGAGGCAAAAGTGAGGGAGCGTCCGGAATAAGAATCATGAAAAGGCCACACGTTTCGATTTATTTAAAATTATTCAAGTTGCGGACGCGTATTTTTTACCAACCATCCGAAAGTTAAGGGCTTCCGACGCTCGATAACGCTAAAAAATCATACAGAATGATTTATTTTGTATGGTGCAAGCTGGGGTACCGTTTTGATTCAAATTACGGACAGCTTCGAATTCCGGACACTCTACTTTGTATGGGAAACATTTCACGCGAAATGTTTCAATTTTTGCTGTTCAAAAGTTCTCAATTTCAAGGCTCGTTTTAGTAAACTTTTTCCATAAATATCTTTGAAAATTTATAATGCCCAACTACCTCAGATGTCTCTTTGGTGATTTAACGATTTCGATTGATGATTTGACTATTCCATTAATGATTATCATGAGCTGTCCGGGATTCGATTCAAAGTGTCCGGAATATGAGGCAAAAGTGAGGAAGCGTTCGTAATAAGAATCATGAAAAGGCCACACGTTTTGATTTATTTAAAATTATTGAAGTTGCGGAAGCGTATTCTTCACCCACCGTTCGAAAGTAAAGGGCTTCCGACGCTCGATAGCGCTAAGGAATCATACAGAATGATTTATTTTGTATACTCTATGCTGGGTTATATTTCCCTGAGTCCTTAAGTGTCCGTAATATGAATCAAAACGGTATACTTCACCGAGGCCTTAAGTGTCCGTAATATGAATCAAAACGGTACTTGCCTTCATTGGTGGTTTGGAAGACCCCTGCGTCCAACCCAAACACAGGTCCGGAACGACTGTTGTGCGCTGGCAGGATTGGCACGACTGTGCTGGGTGGCTTTGGGGCTTCCATGGTACTTGTTGAAGGCTTGCGTTCCGGTGATAAATGATTAGCTGGTCCCGAAGAAACTCCGTGATTACAACAGGGTAGAGTAGATGAGCTGTCAAGGTATGATTTGTCACGCAGAATATGTATGTCATTCGATTCCAAATAATACTTGCCTTCGCAAGCTATCTGGAGGACCTCGTCACACACCTCAACTGCAGGATCGAGACGACTGTGATGATCGATGTCAGCAAATGGCAGGACTGAGTTGAGGGGATCAGAGGCTTCCAAATGGCTTTCTACGATGCGTCTCGATTGTAATCCGTTCCATACGCTTGGAAATTGCTGCCGTACTGAACCAAGGTAGTTCCGAGTTAAGCTGCTTCTGATGTTGATGGTGGTGGGTAGATTATTGCATTGCAGTTATCTGAGTGACTGGAGTGGACAAAGTAGGCGAAGGTGTCCGGATGTCTAATCGAGGAATTTTTGGAGGTCCCCAAAAATCCCGTTCTGTTTGCTGGTTTTCAAACTCCCTGAAGAAGGTCCCTTTGGGCCAGACAGAAGGGTCGAGGGCAGTTTCCTTCAGCTCCTTCTCAATCCCAATTTTAAATGAGATGAATGCGAACTGGTTCAAATCTGCGTCCTTGCGTTAGGTTGTTGAGTTTGTAGACAATTTCTGACTAGTTCGGTAACGTCATCCTCCGTGACGTGACGAGCGATTCTGGATAAATATAACCAGAATTTTTCTGGTGGTTTGGCAACGGTCTCCACAGTCAAGCTCCCCTTTTCAATGGATTTGGTGCCACAACAAGTCTGGAATCGGGGCGAGCTTTAGGAGTAGCTGTGTCGCGGGATCGTTTAATACTCGGCCATGAAGTACGAGCTCGAACCTGACCAGAAAAATCGTTAGAAAGCTTCTTATCGGTCAGAGATTTTGCGAGCTCTTTGGTTTCCAGAATCTCGTCTTTCAATACATTCAGAGATTCGCGAAATACATCTGAAACTGTTTCTACGACATCCTGCTTCGTTTTCAGTGGATTTTGCTTCAAATATTCAAAATTATCGATGCAACGGTCGCAGAACCATAAGATATTCTTATGCGCTCGTACGAGGTCCATATTAGCTCTTTTCAGGCCGATACATTTCAAGTGCGCTAATTGATGACAAAAACCACTGCACTGTATGAACTCAATGGTTTTGATCGGCTCAGAGCACTGCTTACAATTTGAATTCATTTCGATACCGGCCAACAGATGGAAAGTTGCACAAGAAGAGCTTTGCCGTGAATTAGTATTGGTGCAAATTGAAGTTGGTTTCCACCAGATGTCGCTTCGGAAGAGAATACGAATACAGCCAGAGAGGTACGTCCAGATCGTAACGGCAGCGCACAACAAAAACACTCCTAATGGACCGAAAATTAGATATGTTTTTTCTCACTACGACACGTCGAACGAAGAAAGCCGGTCTTGAAATTAAATAGCAACGAGAAAGCAGTTCACAACAATAATAACGACAAGAATTGCAGCGCCTATGGCGCGCCGACCAAGAGTTGGCTGCAGAGGATTAGCCCTGCCGAGGCTGGTCCTTTGTAACATTGTTTAAGTCGGCTAGGAGAAGCAGTTTGCCTAGGCTACTTCTGCTACACGTGTTGTGTTATATGCACTGGTCCCTCCCCGAAGAAATACCGTAAGGTGGTTCTGGGGAGATAAGGGTCTGAGTCCAAGGGTCATGTCGATGCACTGTTCACCACTTGAGCAATTCTCAAAGAATTACTCAAGCACATTGCATAGGCCGGTTTTAGCGGGTCATCCCCGCATACCCTGAGTTACCTTCTCAGAGGATCTGTTTGCAGATTTCCCCCTTGTAAAAAATAAAACAAAAAATATGACCCCACTTTTGACACCGATGGTACTGAGTGGAGTTCTGGAAATTTCCTCTAGGCTTCTGGAAATGTTTCCATGTCACACGGACATCGTGGATTCGTTTTCCCGACTAGAGGCTTGTAACAAAAATATAATACAATTTTATCAGAATATGATATGCTTCCTGGCGAATGCCTGATTGGGCCCTTTTACGGGTTTACTTGGACGGGAGGAAATCAGAGTAAATCATTTGTTCTGGGAAAAATTCATATATGACGTCCATCGTTTTTTCGGGATTTCTGAACTCACCCTCCCCCCTCTGTCACGCTTTTTCCAATACCTAATACATGCACCCACCCCTCTCCCCAAAACTATAGACGACTTCCTAATTGTTATCTTTTCAGGTAACTTATAGTCACTTGAGAGAGCTTTCAAGACAACCATGAACAAACGTTCAGTTTTGTCGTCATAAGTAAGCAATTTGTGTTTCTTGTCTTCAAAATGTTTGGGGAGAAGTACACGATCTTTAATTGTTTCCGGCAAAACACGACAGTCTCTTTGCAATTCGGAAGGAAACCTTGATTTCCCCTCCTGCCTAAATCTTCCAAATTCGGAATAATTTAACACGATATGCGGCACTCTTTGCGTATTGAAAATTGGTAATTTATTGTGAACATAATCGTAGCCCTCAGATTCCACTCATCCAAGCATTCCACATCATTGAATCGTTTCCTACCTCGAAAATCAATATTATTACACCCTTTTCCTTGCATTAAATAAAATGATTTGCGGTGTGAAATACCATCTGCGAAGCGCGCAGATCTCAAACCCGGGATGTGACGAACAACGTACCTACAACACTAAGCTATAAAAGAGCTTGTTTAGCAAAAAGCCACTTCACTTCACGCAAGTTTGTCCCGTGATTGCTTTACGCTTCAGTGCCATCCAAAGTGCAATTCTGCAATATAGTCGTCTAAATGTGTGCTACCGATGGGCGACCTGTGCTTATGTGTATTGATAACGGCCCGATACCTACAAATTGCAACCATTGCAGTCATCCAAAACTAACTAAATGAAAATTCCAAATCGATACAAATGTTAACAGAACAAAGGGGGCGGAAAAGCCGGGAAACGGTTGAACCGGATTTTCTCTTCATTTCGAACGAAGCTTGAAACATAACGCTTGGTTTAACATTTCGAATGCTTTTTGCAACCCCTTTCACGCGGCGGGTGGGTGCCTCATTGTACGAAAAACGAAGCCAATACAAATATCAACTCGCCGAAATGTTTTACCTGGCGGCCAAAGCTTCACACCCCGACACGATCCCACCACTATTGAGAGGCTTTCGAGCGTGAGAATTCATTATTCAGCTGCAAAAACCCATTAAACAAATGAGACTCCCCGTGACTGGTTCGGTGAGTTATACAGCTTTTTCTGAGCAGCACGATCAAAGGGAAAATTTTGAGTGGATTGTGCTGCATTTCCGCATCGGGTGCCAAACAGAGACGCCATGAAGGTGTTACTATTTATACGTACTACTTTCCACTCAATGGGAACTGTTTAACCAAAGTTTCGGCGGAACACAATCTGCTTTGCAAAATTACACGAACCTGTCGTGGATGTTTGTGCACTGTACAAACAAAAGAGTTGGTGCATCGTGATTGAAACTCCTAATAGTGATACCTAGAACTAAATGACCTACAAGCTCTATGGTGTATTTCGTTGAGTAGTGTGTGGTCTTTTGTTTTTGTTGCATGCTCTTGTAGAGTGAGTGACGGAATCTAGATGGCTAATTGGTGAGCTCGTTTCAAACTTATGATAACAAATTTCTATAGTGGCTACTTTACGTTTATGTAATTTACAAATAAACTACAAGTGCCGAAATAACCCCTTATCCTGTTTAAACGCCATAATATTATATTTCCGTCATGATTTTATTACTTTTCAATAAATTCCACTTTGGACTGTTTGACATCGGCAAAACTCACCTCCTCTATTCTATGACATGGCCTGGGTGCAAAATTTCCACGGAGCTGTGACATTTTTCAGTCAGGTGAAAATGCAAATAAATCTTCATTCGGGGTGCTGGCTGTTGTAAGTCGGTAAGTATTCTGGTTCGGTTGGCATGACAATATGAGCCTTTTTTCGACTGTTCCACAGGGCCGCTGAACCGATTGCAACCACCGGGTTGGCTCCATTTCGAAGAATCGGGTGAATGATGATGGTTTATGATGTAGAGAGCAGCGGCGGTGGTGGCGTAGCGTAGGTTGAATTCGAATGAACAACGTCGACCAGAGTTGCTCTCTGGAAGGCTGCCTCCATCAATAGAGTACGGTGGTGCAAAAGTTCAACCTTAGTGGAATGGTTAATATTTTCAGAATGACTATAATGTTTGAAAAAAAAAACAATACATTAGAGCAACATAAGCTAAGCAGAATTTATAATGCTTCTTTGAACTTTTCGGTTGTTGTAATCGGATATATTCATTATTTTTTTAAGTAAACTCCTTTTCTTAGAATATCATTCAAATCACCATGACAGTTACAACATTTGTTTTGAACCAAGCTAGAAATCTCTAAACTTTTCGCCCCATCTTACGCTAGTTGGAGTGATGCTAGATGGGGTGCAGGTCGCCAATGGGGTTTGTCGGGTTTCAGAGGCTTTTCGCGTTCCGTTATGCATCACTTACTCGATGCGGTGTCGTTTGGGATTTGGATTGAAGATTTACACCCGAGTGGAGAGAGCTACCGGTACGCTTCACATACCTTACCTATCTCAATGATTTGCGCTCGCCCTGGTAAATATCCGGAACATTGGTTGTCATGGTTTGGTGAGCTTCAAGGATTGACGGTACATGAATGTAGGAAAATGTGCAAGTACCTGCACAATAATTTGACGAAATTTAAATGTTGGAAAGGTATCGTCAGTTTCGAGCGCTCATTGAAACGAATTCTCGAAACTCTGTTTCAGTGCACCTTTCGAAGTGACAATGAACCTTTATCTATATTGAAAGTTGTCCCTGGTTTCAAGCAGTACCACAGCATCACGGTGTGTTTCTCAATAACATGAACACCGAGTATGATACTTTTGGATTTACAGCCACTCCGAAGTTACCTCAAACGTTAAGCATTATCCACTTGATTTTACCACCTACACCCTCTTAAAACCATACGTGACACAATAATGCCGAAGCAGATCGCAATTTTAAACTTTGGCCAACAGTTTCCCGTCTTCGACCGACAGACCGTTAAAGTTTTCCTATTTCTGTCTCACGGCACATATGTGACTGACTAACTGTAAATTGAAACTTCTCGTTCAAAGAATGCTCGGCTCCATCCGGGCCAGATGGGACATACAAAACAGAGAACCACTCTTCCAACACACAGACCCAAAGCGACATGGATTGAAATCCGAAACAACCATGGCTCCCAATAAATACCGGAACTTAATCCTCATCCATTAACACGTCCTATGTCGCACGCAGGAGTAACTGGGCTAAATTATGGTACGTAAGTCGAAAACTGTGTTTGGTCATTTTTGTATGCCTTTTATTTTTCTAAGATAG
Source organism: Aedes aegypti (assembly GCF_002204515.2). Lineage (NCBI taxonomy): Eukaryota > Metazoa > Arthropoda > Insecta > Diptera > Culicidae > Aedes > Aedes aegypti. The sequence goes on along the minus strand of NC_035108.1, from coordinate 123,464,039 downwards.
GGTGCAGAGCTACTTGGGTACTTCCTTGATCCACTTTAGCATGGGGGGTTTTCTCGTCAATTTTGTGTTGCAGATCTTCCTGATATCATATCGAAGCCAATTTATGAATTGCATGACTTGTAAATCATAATTTGGGAAGTTTATCCGGGTAGGGTGCATGTAATTTGGTCATGGTCATGATCATCTAGAAACTTCATGTCTTCAGCAAAGTTGTTCAGAAGCTTAACAGTAATTTGAGACATCACTGTCTAGTTAGTATACCTAAATGTATTCAGCGATTTAGTCAGCTATACTTTGCAAGTTCTATCTAAATAGTTTATGTAAAATAAATAATCACAACTGCTTCTGAACAACTTTGCTGAAAACATGAACTTTCTAGTTGGTCAGGATCGTGAGCTAGAGTATACTGGAATATTACCAAATTACATAGACACTAGCGCCACGTAGTGGCAAAATTACTAGCTAAACAGTGCTGTCCAGTGTTGTAAGCAAGCACGGTAGTCAACACGTTTTCGCTGATATTCTGCAGCGTTTTCCCTTACACATGCACAACACGAGCGATCAAACGAATGTCGAAAAGAAAAATGTCAAATGAATGCCACTGACGACGCTAGCTTCGCCAAGAATCATTACGGTTATTTTTGTTTTTTGTTCTGCTTTCACTGTATGTGTGTCACATTTGACATAATAGGCAAGATCAAACTATTCACGATGTTTATGATCCGAGGTCTGTATTCTATGCAAAACTTGTGAGTTATGCAAATGTCATCGTGTCAGAGGGCATTCAATTGACACTTTTTTGTATTTTTCGACGTTCATTCTAAAGCCCGTGCTGTGACTGCTGACCATGGCAACGAAACGAATGTCATACAAAGTGTCGCATGTTTATAGCATTGGTGCTGTTTCAAATTGCTGTCAAGCTTCTAAACAACTTAAATAAATACCAAAACTTTGCAGAAAGTAAGGATTCCGAGATACTGCATCATAAATATTATAGTTTCAAGGTTATACTAAACTTTTCGGGGTGCTGCATCTTCGGCATTGGAAAAGTACGAACATTCTGCATCGGTCCACAACTTGGTAGAAAAGATATATAACTACAATATATAATCTTGACGATGCAGCAGAAATTTATTAACGAATTGTCCGAAAATATTTAAAATATCGCATTTTGTGCGAATTTAAAGTGGAAAGGTAGGACGAATTGTAATCAACTTCAACACAACTTTTTTTAGGAAGATATTGCCATATCTCAAGCTATATGTAATATTGAAGGCTTCCCGACGATAGGTTCATAACAACATAACAGCTTATGTTATTATGATTAACACATTTTCGGATTGATATCATAACAAAGAGGTATATGAATTGTAACATAAAAATAGCTGAATATGTTTCAATCATATCAAAAATGTATCAACCCCAGTAATACGATATTGATTCAAAGCATCAAATGTTTAGTACTGGCATCAACGAGAGAATACGAACCGGGACAATCGGCGAAGATCACAGCGACGTAAAGGGACTAGCGATTGGAAGCTCGGTACGTGGAACTGTAAATCTCTCAACTTCATCGGGAGCACACGCATACTCGCCGAAGTGCTGAAGGACCGTGGATTCGGCATCGTAGCGTTGCAGGAAGTGTGTTGGAAGGGATCAATGGTGCGAACGTTTAGAGGAAACCATACCATCTACCAGAGCTGCGGCAACACACATGAGCTAGGAACAGCTTTTATAGTGATGGGTGAAATGCAGAGGTGCGTGATCGGGTGGTGGCCGATCAATGAGAGAATGTGCAAGTTGAGGCTCAAAGGCCGGTTCTCCAGCTTTAGCATAATAAACGTGCACAGCCCTCACTCCGGAAGCACTGATGATGATAAAGACGCTTTTTACGCGCAGCTCGAACGCGAGTACGACAGCTGCCCAAGCCACGACGTCAAAATCATCATAGGAGATCTAATCGCTCAGGTTGGCCAGGAAAAGGAACACCTGGAGATCACCGCAGCAGACAGAATAACAAATCGACCACGTTCTGATTGATGGGCGGCACTTCTCCGACATTATCGACGTCAGGACCTATCGTGGCGCTAACATCGACTCTGACCACTATCTGGTGATGGTCAAACTGCGCCCAAAACTCTCCGTCGTTAACAACACAGCCAATTCAGATTACCGACCCCAGTAAAATTTTACTGGGTTTTGGAACTACGGTTTTTTTCGGTAATTTTTACGATTACCGAAAAAACCCAGTAAACCAAAATATGTTTTGATTGATGAAAATTACTGACTTAGTCAGTAAAATTGATGAGTGTTTTTACTGGCTTTCCAGTTTCCCATGCTTTTGCTTATCCGGATACTGTTTTTTTTTTTCAGAAATCAATACAAATTAAAACCCAATCGACATGAACATGAACATCGACATGCATTTTTCGTACGAATAAACATCTACGGTATGCTCATATCTCAGTGGAAGTAATCGAAAAATGTGTGACAAAATCATTATTTGGTTAGTTTGCATACAAGAGGCAAGCTCAAGGATGCAGATGAATTTACCTCTTGTATGGAAAACAACCGAATTTACCAAAGTAAGCAGTTAAATCGTCCTGAGCCTTTTTGGTTGCTTAAAAGGGTTGAGTTTCTCACTAAATTTCGACTACTTACCACGAGAAAGCGCAAAATAGATGCAGGAAAAGTTTGGTTGCCATATCCGTGTCTCCCGGCGCCGGACGATTTTACAGCAGGAGATTCTCATTTGACACTTGCCCGCATGCGCATCAGTTTGTTTTGATTTGATTTTAACGACAAGTCAGTAAAAAACATCAACTACTGAATAGTCGGTAATTGTTTTTACTGACTTTTCGGCCTGTTCGGTAATGTTGCAAAATTGGGTCTGACAGCTACCGTTGTTCAGTAAAAAGTAAAAATTATTACTGAACCTCAGAAGTTTTCAATCAAAAAGCTGAAAGTTCGGTTTTTTTTTTATGATTTACAATTCGTACCCAGTATAAAAATTACCGAACAAGCAAATCGTGTTTGAGTGTGAACGTACGGTACCGACGGCCGCCCCGGTATGACCTAAAGCGGCTTAAGCAACCGGATGTCGCAGCGGCATATGCGCAGCACCTCGAGGCTGCATTACCGGAAGAGGGTGAGCTGGACGAAGCCCCTCTTGAGGACTGCTGGAGCAACATAAAAGCAGCCATCAACGATGCAGCTGAGAGCAACGTCGGGTACGTGGGACGGAGTCGACGGAACGATTGGTTCGACGAGGAGTGCCAGGAGGTTTTGGAGGAGAAGAATGCAGCGCGGGCGGTCATGCTGCAGCAAGGGACCAGGCGGAACGTGGAACGCTATAGACGGAAACGGCAACAGCAGACTCGCCTCTTTCGGGAGAAAAAACACCGCCTGGAGGAGACATAGTGCGAGGAGATGGAACAGCTGTGCCGGTCGCATCTCGCATCTTGTCAACGCATCCCGGAGCGGGTTCGTGCCGCGAGCCGAGATGTGCAGGGATAAGGATGGGAGCATTTTGACGGACGAGCGTGAGGTGATCGAAAGGTGGAAGCAGCACTTCAACGAGCACCTGAATGGCGCTGAGAGCACAGGCAATGAAAGATGGGACAACGGAGGAAATGCTTTCGTCAGTACTGCAGAGGATGGAAACCAACCAGCCCCCCATTTTGAGGGAGGTTAAGGATGCCATTCACCAGCTCAATAACAATAAAGCTGCTGGTAAGGATGGTATCGGAGGGTCCGGAGAGGCTGGCCATTTGTCTGCACCGGCTGATAGGCACAATCTGGTAAAGTGAACAGCTACCGGAGGAGTGGAAGGAAGGGGTAATAAACCCCATCTACAAGAAAGTTAGATTGTGAGAACTTTCCAGCGATTACCATTCTAAATGCAGCCTACAAAGTATTATCCCAGATCATCTTCCGTCGTCTGTCACCTGTAGTAAACGATTTCGTGGGAAGTTATCAAGCTGGCTTTGTTGACGGCCGATCGACAAAGGACCAGATCTTTACTGTACAGCAAATCCTCCAAAAATGTCGTGAATACCAGGTCCCAACGCATCACCTTTTCATCGATTTCAAGGCGGCATACAGCAGTATCGACTGCGTAGAGCTATGGAAAATCATGGACGAGAACAGCATTCCCGGGAAGCTCACGAGAGTTATAAGAGCGAAGATGGAAGGTGTGCAAAATTGTGTGAAGGTTTCAGGCAAACATTCCAGTTCGTTTGGATCTCGCCAGGGACTACGCAAGGTGATGGACTTTCGTGCCTGTTGTTCAACAGTGCGCTAGAAGGTGTTATGCGGAGAGCCGGGCTTAACAGCCAAGGTACGATTTTTACGAGATCCAGTCAATTTGTTTGATTCGCGGATGATATGGACATCATCGGCCGAACATTTGAAAAGGTGGCAGACCTGCACACCCGCCTGAAACGCGAGGCAGCAAAAGTTGGATTGGTGGTGAATGCGTCCAAGACAAAGTACATGCTAGCTGGTGAGGCCGAGCGCGACAGGGCTCGTCTAGGTAGCAGTGTTACGATTGACGGGGATACGTTCGAGGTGGTCGACGAGTTCGTCTACCTTGGATCCTTGCTGACGGCTGACAATAACGCCGTGAAATACGGAGGCGCATCATCAGTGGAAGTTTGGCCTACTGTGGCCTTCAGAAGAAGCTGCGGTCAAAAAAGATTCACGCCCGCACCAAATGTAACATGTACAAAACGCTCATAAGACCGGTAGTCCTCTATGGGCATGAAACGTGGATGATGCTCGAGGAGGACTTGCAAGCACTTGGAGCATTCGAACGTCGGGTGCTTAGGATGATCTTTGACGGTGTGCAGGAAATCGGCGTGTGGCGCCGAAGGATGAACCACGATCTCGCCCAACTCTACGGCGAACCCAGTATCCAGAAGGTGGTCAAAGCTGGAAGGATACGATGGGCAGAGCATGTTGCAAGAATGCCGGACAGCAACCTTGCAAAGATGGTTGTGTTCGCGTTGGATCGGGTTGGTATAATGAGGCGTGGAGTGCAGCAAGCTAGGTGGGCGGATCAAGTGCGTATCGATTTGGCGAGCGCGGGGCAGAACCGAGGATAGAGAGATGCGACCACGAACCAAGTATTGTGGCGTGAAATTGTTTTTCAGTGCTATCTGTTTAGATGTTAACTAAATAAATGAAATAAATGTTATGGAATATTGATTTTTTTTTTCATAGACATTGGATTAATTCATGGCCTTCTTATGTTTACTCACAAGCAAAATATACCAAAAAAAAATATCGTAATTACTTAATTAATCAAGGTTAATCAGCATCTTTACTTAAATTTTCTTATAATGTAATGTTAACTTATACTTAAAAATGTGTTAGAAATCGTATAATATATGCTTTAAAAGCCTATACACCTGGTAATTTAAACTTCTTTAAACATTTGGCCATGAAATTGGTCCCGTTACTCCTACGTGTGTCGGTTGAGACATGCCAGCCAAGGATACAACTTTCATCTGCTTGGTATCAGCGTCGAATCTTTGTCACCACCTGTCGGAGCAGCTGTGCTTGGCCCTCTCGGAAGCATCAACAGTTTCTCACATCGCCGGTGTCGTCGGACTTGTCTTGGTGCAAATCTGAAAAGGTTGGGACAGAAATTTACAACATTTGACCCACAACTACCCCGTTACATCTCCTCCCAGGAACCCGAAAATTGTCCAATGCGATGCGGTGCCAAAAAATCCTTTCATAAAACAGGATTGGACAACTACATACGATTTGTTGGCTACATGCTTTGAAAGGGGGGTTCGCTCTTTTGTTTCTGAGCCCAAAAGCACCCTACCCAAAAGGATCAACTGGTTTTATGTTTCGGGCGAAAGTGTTGAATGGGCTGGTTGACCACCGGAAATGAACTGATACAGTTTACAAGGGATGGATTGCCTTTTTGCAAACCAGATAACAGAAAAGACATTTTTCGGCATGTCCTTTTGTTATTTATTTTGTTTAAGGTAAAGATGAATCTAAGCCAAGCAAGGAATTTAAATTGCTCTCTTTAAATTCCTTGCTTGGCTTAGGTTCAACTTCACCACAAAATAAATAACAAAAGGACATGCCGAAAATCTAAAGAAACAAATAGATCTCTGCGCAGTCTATATTGGATACAACATGACCAACCTTAAAATTTGTTTGTAAATCAAAAGTTTATTTTTAAGACAAATTTTCGATTTTCGGCTAATAAGTAGATACAGACATTTTATATATTTGTTACATTTGAATTGAATGCCCTCAATGTGATTTTTGAAAGTTTAATTTTATTAAGCTGAGCCCTATATACTTAATTTCATCAGACCAATTTATTGGAACTCCTCTCATCGTCACAACATGTCTTCTTGAAGGTTCCAAATAAAGAGCTTTTAGTTTATGTGAGAATATTATATGTTGAGTTCTAGAAGCATTAGGAAAGGCAGTCAGTCCTATTTTATACAACAATAACTAAATGAAGGGCCTTACTAATAAAAACCACTTTGTAGAAGACAAATTTTATTTAAAATGTCATTCCAATGCTGTAAATGCACATTTTTTTCGTGAATCTGCTTTCTGAAATACTGTGAATATCTTCTAATTTCAAGTTTTTTTTATTCCGAGCGGTATTTTGTGTAAAAATACATATAGTTTTGAAACCAAACTACATTTTAGTCAGGTCAAGCTGATGTATCATACATTTACCTCGAAATACTCGCATTACTCTGATCATCAATAAACTATAGTAGCATATCGATAATCTGATTATTACCATCCTAATTTCCTTCTAGGAAATATGTTGCAAACTGGGCAGGATCCGTGTTCACCGCTCCGTAAATGTGCCCCCATCGGATCATCATCTTCCTTTCACCGCCAGCCAATGCCCATTATAGAGTTTCGCGAAAAGTCCCAATTCCGAGAGGATGTGCCGTCTCTGTCGCATTTGCTAATCGGATTGTGAATTATTAAGGCCCCGTTATAGGGTGCCCGGAGATGACGCAAGTCCCGATTGGTCCTGCACTCAAGCCTGTGATCCAATTTAAATCGTTCGATTGGTTCGCTGGTTCAACGGTATAAACACGCACTAATTTTCCACCGGATGACCAGACTCCTGGGAGGGGCTCTATGTTTGACGTGATGGGAAAGCAAATTCCAGTCCGTACCGTTCTGATTCATTTTACGGACATTTGAGGTGTCAGTGAAGTACAACTCTTCTAAAATCATACAAACAGATCATTCTATTACGTTATCGAGCTTTGAAAACGCTCAACTTTAGAACGGTAGGTAAGACTTAATTCTGTCCGGAATTCAAACCAGAACGGCAAATAGATGCAACGACAGTCCGTGGCAGAGGCGTGAAACGTGCTGAACAAATGTTTAGTCAGACAATGCAAATTAGAGGGCAATGACGACGACGGGACAATTTCCCGCCAAAATGTGTGCGTGTGAGGCAATTCTGGCAGGCAGCGCTATTAGCGGATTAGTGTCCATATGAAGAGCGGGAACGCGCTGATGTTGTTTAGTAAATCTTTCATACAAATTTGCGTTGTACTTACCTAATGTATAGGTACCGTTAAACGGGGTATCTTTGATAATGCGAGTAACTTTGATAGTGCCGGACCCACAACATACTGAATGAAAAATATAAATCTTTAGAACATAATGCAGAAATAATCAGATTTCCTTAAAAAAATATATCAAAATTACCCCGTTTTACGGTACTAGCATGTATGCAAGCAACCAAAGCTATGACGGAATGTCGGTTGATGTGCTATGTGCGAATCTACATTTTATGTACCGTTGCGTTGTGCTGGCTGTGGTAGAGGGCAGCCTGTTTATCATTTGCAAAATGCATGTTTACACTCGGGAAATATTTGGCAGAATGCTGTTTTTCTCCTGGTAGTGTAGACAGGTTACAGCGTTTGCAGCACATGCGGGCTAATTACGAGGAACAGTGTGTTTTTGATTATTCAACAATAAAATTTGATGAATATTTTTCTGTTGTATCGCAGAGTAGCAGATGACTTGCACGATTAATGGGATAAACTATAAATTATATGACTTGAATTTGATCCTGGATGTATCAACATGAGATGATTGATTTTGTTTATAATTTTCGCAGAAATATCGGTGTCAAATCGTAAACGGGATAAACAATTGTTCCTATTCAATTGTATTAACTAATAATTCGAAAATGTTTAAATTACGCTACATGTCAGGAGTCAGGAGCCTTGTAAAAAGAATTTATAGAAAGATTCTTCAAGAAGGGTATTGCTTAAAATTTGTCCACAACCTTAGAAGAAACTTATCCAGGAAGCTTCAAAGTTATTTCTTTTATTCGAGAGTTGCGGCAAGAGTTTGTCCAGAAGCTCCTCCAAAGATTGGTCTTACCACTTTATTAAATCGTCTTATTATTAAAATTTTATTTCCTTTGTATTTCATAAGTTATTTTAGGAGAAAATTTTTGTCCGTCAATTTCTGTTGACAATCACCTTTTTAAGGATTTTACAGAAATTAAGCTACAAAATATGTCAGGAGATTCCATAAGCTCTAGGATGATCACCGAAACGGAAACATAGCAGTCAACAAAAACAGCTTTGACAAACGAGAAAATCCAGTTTCAGCTTAAGTATTAATGTTTAACCCCTCTACCGGCAGCTTCATTTTTCACGCGAGAAAAAAAATTCAAATCGCGATAATTTTTTTATTTCTTGGTATTTTTGCACCATTTTTTCACAAGTTGTCAAAAAACTCTTCTAGTTTCAGAATCTGTGTCAACATTGATCATTGAACATCTGGATGCAGAGATATTCCGAAATTCCTTGGGGGACCGACGTGTAACCATAAGCCACGAATATAACTCAGGCTACAGAATTTTTATCGCATTCGGATATTCAATCTTCGGAACAATACATTAATGAAAGCAATTTGGTGCAAGCAATTTGGTGCAGCCGTCTTTGAGTTATGAGCTTTTATGTAGCTGGTACCACGCTGGCCAAATAAAGATCTTGAAAACTTCAAAAAACCGCATATCGTAATTTTCATATTTCTCTAAGAATCAAAACCAGATCACCAATCATCAATATTGACACGGATTCTTAAATAAGAAGAGTTTTTTGAGAACTTGTGAAAAAATGGTGCAAAAATACCAAGAAACAAAAAAGTAATCGCGATTTGATTTTTCTTCTTGCGGTAAAAAATCAAGCTACCGGTAGAGGGGTTAACTGACAAAAAATGAAAAATATAGTATTTATCATTTAAAATTCTTGTTTTTGGACAGTTTTGCATGAATAACTAAGGTAAAACTATTTTTTGAATTGAAAAGTTTAAAAAACAACTCAATTAGCTTCAAGAGCAAAGATTTTTTAGTAAAAAAATAAAAATTTCAAAAATAAATACAGTCATCTCTCCCTTATTCGATATTCTGTATCTCGATATTTCCCCTAACTCGATGGAATGCGTGGTCCGTTCAATCTAGCATGCTTTGATACCTCTGTAACTCGATACCTCTCTAACTCGATGTTCCCTAACTCGATGCTATCTGTTTCAAATTCCCAAGTAAGTTTACCTCTCTAACTCGATATTTTCATGAAAAGTTCCAAATGTCCTCCAAACGTTAATAAATTTCATGAATTTGATTATTATGATTAAATTGATAGTAAAATTAAGGTTTACAGGCAATTTATGGGTGCTAAAATTTTCAATTTTTGCAGATTGGTAAAAAAGTGTCACATAGGTAAATGTAGTAAAATTGTTTTGTTATTCACGTAAAAATAACTATTCAGAATGTATTTTGTCAAAATAATAAAAAAAATGAAATTTTGAAAAATATGTGTTCTGTAGCTCGATACCTCCCTAACTCGATGGTCCCTTCAATATCGAGTAAGGGAGAGTTAACTGTAACTTGAAAATTCACTTTTAAGTCGCTTGTGCCACCTCTAAATTTTAATATTTCTGGCTCTAAATTTGAGGTTTTCCTTTTTATCTGATTTGAATTCAGAATTGCACACGAATTTTCGGTTTTGAGAACTTCGGAAAATAAGCTGCACCCTAATCTCCATCCAAACTGTTTTATTTATCTAAATTGGTTGAGGTTCTGCCAAACAGCACCAAGCGCATTTTTTTTTTCAAAAATGAGTTATTTACACAAGGAGATTATGATTATCATAACCTTTTCACATTAAAAATGTGAATAATGTGTAAATTCAGAATTTTACTCTGGCAGGGTATGTAAAACTAAAATTGTTAAATAAATTAACTAATTACGCGTATTAAAGATGGACAAACTATGGGTGAAATTATGAAAAAAAAATCCACGTGCTCGGCTGGGATTCGAACCCAGGACTCTTGTATGCTAGACGAGCGCTTTACCAACTATCGCTAAACATTACCTAATCATGGAACGGCTTTTTGCTTTATTATTTTAAGTAGATGCTATTGATCTCCCTTTGCTCCTATTCGCAACCCGGTGCACGCGCCTTGTTGGGTTTCGAAAACCTCGTAGAAGATTACGAACCGTCAATGGCATTCCCAATTACTACCCCACATTGCACATTCAAGGGTCTGATTGTGTTCCTAACCCACCCTCAGCATGAAATTATATTTTCCCGAAGTGAAAGTAATTTTGATGAGTGATAGCCTAGTTCAGCCCAACTGCATAGTACAGTAGTTTAACCAGAATCTTTAGGTCAGAAGATAAAATCTAAATTTTGTAATAAAAAGGTTGCCATTGCTTTGAAATTCACCCAACATCTAATCAAAACTACTAACAACAGCGATCAATTATCAAAATTCATCGCTCCCTGGAAAATATAATCCCAAGCCCAGGGGGTCTCACAAGAAAATTGTATCAAATCAATGTATATTCCAAACCCATGAGAACTAATATGCATTTGCACGTATAAAGTTTGTGTTCAATGCTCATTCCAATTGAAATGTGAAACGTAAAAACACCTATAAATTGAAAAAATATATATACATGGATAATGTCGAGCCCTCAAGATACCGTAATCCGGGGGCAAATTGATCACTGGGGTGAATTTGATCAAGTCGGTACCAAATAGCATTTCCTTTCAAGGATTATTAATACTTCGTTGACATCACATACATTCAATGTTTTCTAGTTTATAAATGTCTAATGATGATTTTAAACTATTTTATGATTATTATGGTCAGTTTTGCATAGAAATATTCACAGTTTTTGAAGGTCTAATGAATACTGTTGGAAATGTTGGTACTAAACAATCTGCTGGTGCTAAGCCTGCATGAAAACTTTGAGTGTTAAAAATGTTGTGTAAGCTTCAGTGTGAACTGCTGAACTCATTTTTGAAATCGTATAGTATAACAAGAATAGTTGTATGCTCATAAGCCCGTTTATTGTTGAACGCTTATTTCAACGGATTTTTTTATTTCATTTCAACATGATAAGTATCATCTTACTAAAAAAAACTCATACTTTTGATTAAAATCAAGATGGTGCCACAATACAATATGGCCACTAGATTTTTTACCCAAAATTAAATCCCATTTTACAGTTTACTCCAGGAAAGAACCCGCGATTGAATACTTATTACTTTATTGTACGAAATATGTTGTGTTCATAAATTTATAAAATCGTTCATTTCAAATTTGCTCAATTAGTTCTTGCAGCTGTTTAAACTCAGTTCTTTCTTAAGGAAGTTTCATATATGACGTCCACTATTTTTCGGGATTTCTAGACCCCCACACCCCTCTGTCACGCTTTTTTTCAATACCTAATACATGCACTGTCACACTTTTTTTTCCTCTCTCAAATGATGGATGCCATTTTTGGGTGACCCCTTAGTTAGCTTTTTGATGGTGATCGCAAAATTAAAAACAAATGGTGCAATAATGGTGAAAATTATTTTTTTTTTTTTCTGATAAAATTCGAGATGACCAAATTTAAAATGACCCAAATTATTGCATATGAAAGCTACATACTTTCTCAGTTTGATTTGTATTTTAGGATATATGAAAAAAAGATACGTTCTCCACGTACCTGAACTATCAGATACCTGAAATGTATCAATAAATGAGCTTCTCTTCAAACTGCTAGCTAGCGTAAAACGGATCCACTAATATGCCTGCTTCCCCCTGACGAGATTTCCGAACAAACAAATGTCATTGATTGAAATAAATACCATAAAACGGGGTAAATTTGATAGTGCGAGACCCACAACATACTAAAGGAAATAACAAAGTTTCTGTTAATCAGTTAAGCAAAACGAATGTAAAAGTAAAAAGTATTAGTATGACACTTCACGTCAAAGTTATTTTCGTTGGAATCAAGAACATTTGAGGATTTATATACAAATATTAAAAGTTTATGAGATTTTAGCATTTTTTAAAAAGCTTACAACGATCTGTTCCACGATCACTATTTAATGAGTTCGTCACTTATGCTTGACAGCCTAGTTATAGAAGAACATGAATTCGGTCTCAAATCTCTTAGCGAATACCTTTTTTACAAACTGGGACCATTTTTGTAATCGAAGTCAGAAATTTCCATATAGCCTAGAGGTATGCAATGCACTCTAAATGCTCCGTATTTCATTCAATTTTATTCGACTATCAAAATTACCCCAAAACAGAAAACCGACTTTCGATTATATGAAAAAAAATATATATCCATTCAGAATAAATCTTTAGAAAATCTATCAACTGCAATCGATAGTTAGGATACCAGTTCTTGTTTAAGAAATATAAACTGTAATTCTTTGAAACAGCATGCATAAAAATTCAAGTTTTCTTCGAAAAAACTATCAAAGCTACCCCGTTTTACGGTACGTCTCATGATGCCACTTATGTGGAATTGCTGAACAGATTTGCCTGCAATTCTTATGGGAAAGGCTGCCAAGGAAACGAGGATGCCGACGATAGTCACAATTACATGAGACATTTGAAGTATTGTAAAAAGTTTCTTAAAAGTTTTCAACAAGCCTGCCGGTGTGATCGAAGACAGGATTGAGCAGCGCATAAATGAAACAAACATTTAGTTTGTCTGCGTATGTCCGAGAAAATTACAAATGAATCGTGGCATCGGCTTAAACTGCTGAAAATACGTTAACTCCCTTATATTATTTTTTATTTTATTTTATTTTATTTTATTTTATTGATGTACAAGTCAAAAACTATTTTATTGATGTACATGTCAAAAACTCACACCTTCCATAATACACCGGGGGTTTTGGAGTTTGAGAAGTAGACAACGCAACATCTTTGACCAGAAGGTTCTTTAAGTTTTGCTTTTACTCTAGACTTGCCCTACACGTATGAATGATGCAAGGTCGAAAGAACATGAATCAGTCATACATATAACGGTAGTGAAGTGTTTTGCCTAAGGATATGTGAAAGGAGGGATTTTGTGTGGAGTTTTGTAAATCGCTCTGTGGAACAAATTTGTTATTTGTTAAATAATAAGTTCATTTGATTTACCTTTCAATTAGTATTCAATGATTACAGAAACTTTATACTTAACAAAGGCGTGGAGTGCAGCAAGCTAGGTGGGCGGATCAAGTGCGTATCGATTTGGCGAGCGTGGGGCAGAACCGAGGATGAAGAGATGCGACCGCAAACCTACGTTTTCTCGGCCATTACGCTGCCATGATAAGAGATGCCTTTCCTCTTCGATGAATTATTCCTCGAAGCGGGTTAGATATGAAAACAAGGATAAAGAGAGAAGGAATGTTAGTGATTATTACATGCTTTACGGCAGTATTGGCGTACATTGAAGTCATACAAAATTCGCTCTTTGGATTCCCACGATAACTATCCCTGAAACTAATGATAAACAACAAAAAATGAATCCAAAAGAGTGAGAACCTTGATGTTTCAATGTATGACAATCCAGCTTTATTGCATGTGAGAAGTTCTTGGTGATATTCTTACAACGGCCATTCAGAATGGTTCGACGGATGTAGATAAAGATCATTATGATAAAATTAATGCGACGACATGTTAGTAAACTCAAAACGATTATTATATTTGCAACTGTTAATTCAAATAGTTAAGCTAAGGGTCGGTTATTGCATATAACTTTATAGATAAGCAGCAGTAAAGCACGAACGCGAATCCATCCCATCTTCAAATGCACAACACTTCATTCTGGAATTTTAGAACGTCCATGTTATAACTTGTTCACACAAGAAATCTGCCTCGACCGAGTTGGCAGAACGCGCCCATACCCCTTTCTGAACCAAAGGACAGGGAACTAATACCATGATACCTTAATTACAAATACAAAAGCTACTTCTATGTTATTTCCACTACTACGCTCACGATAATTATGTTTATGATCGTTAGAATAAAAACGATAGAGGTTACTACTACATAACAGAAATACTACCCAAAGAACGCTATTGTCGCCAGTGTTGGTGTGATAAATGCAAAGTAGTACAAAAATGCGTAGAGGATTAAATAAGTTATTAATTACAGCATTTTGTTCAACATTATTATGTTATATTATGAAAGATATTTCAAAATGAAACATTTCAGTAACAGCAGTGCCCTCAGTTTTCTAATTATCATACATATATCAGTAACATTACTAAACTATCTCTAACACCGCTACAACCTACCTTACTAAATAACGCAATACCGTAAAATGCCGTAATTCAGAACATTTTGGAATATTTCTCAAAAATCGTAAATTATTGTTAATGACAATTTTAATTGGATTATTATGCATTACCAGCATATACAAATAGCGGTATGGACAAATTTCAAAAATTTTCTTAAATTTCGATTAATTTTGGACCAAATATGCGGATTTAGGCGATGCGCTGAATTACGGCACCTTACGGTGTTACTAAGGTAATAATTACTACATTGTTAGTAAACCTAACATAAATGTCTATTTTCAATGACCTGTGAGACGCAGAGACCACCCGCACCCACTCTTGCGCCTCGTGGTCTACTGAAAAAGATTTATGTATATTGAACTAATACTACTATTAGAAATAGTGCTACTGATGAAGGTGATCGTTGGTTTCCCAGTCTTGTTAGTGATTTGAGTGTTAGTAGAGACTGGTAGTGAGCCCTGCCGGTTCCTCCAGCATTACGCGTAGTTATCTGGTGTTAGATCATGCGACAGTAACTAAACTCATGCTGAAGGTGTGATAAATCAAGTGTAAAATATATTTAAGCATTGAAACACATGTCATTATTTAATCTAAAACTATTAGACTAGCTTACATTTTATAAGTTATAATTACGATTATTTTCGCGATCAATATATTAGTATTAGTATATTTCGCAATATCAACAATATGCAATCACTTGATAAATCACCGTCAATCCCATCACCTAAGGGCAGGGTAACTCCCTTATATTATTTTATATAAAAAATATTATTGAAAAAATAAGTTCACGAAGTTCAAGGTTTCTTAAAGCAGGACATCTAGAAAGTTTGAATTTTATTTTTGGATTAAACAAGAGGTTCGAGTTTCAGCCAAATATATCGCCTAATTTTAAAATAAAATGTCGCTCTTGAAGTGATATCAAATAGCAAAAAAAAATGGCAATTGTCCTGGATTTCAAAATATTACGCTATTGTTTATCATAATAGTTTGGCGTTGGATCAATTAGTAGATTTTAGAATTATTAATTATTCATTACTGCAGATTTTCAAACTAATTTTAGCAAATACCGTTTTTGATGCGTACTTGATAATGAATTTTTGTCACTATCACATGAAAACTATTGGCCCAAAATGAACCAGAATACGAGCTGATTGTCTTTAGAACATATGAAATGATTTTTTTCTGCTTTAAAATCTAATGTATCTCATCAAACTTCAAGAGTTACTTGAAATGATTCGATTGATATTGTGTCAAGCTGAAGTAATGTTGTAATTTCAACATAATTTTTCTTTTCACGCGAAAAAGTGATTTATACACACGGATTTTTCGGTGAAACCAATTGTTTTCAACCAAACTGTCAAAAATTCACCAAAGGCAAAAAATCACAAAATTCTGTGGAACTTTCACATTTAGTTCGTTGGACATGAAACAGTTTACTACTTTCACCAAAAATCTGTGATATCAATTGTCGGCCATATTGACAACCGCTGGCTGATCCAGAATACTTCTTTCATCTAAGAACGTTAAACAAAGTGAAAAAATAGTGTTGCAATTTCAAAATGTAACTAACTACCGTGGATAGAACTTCCAAATAAGTCTAAAGTGGTTGATATTTCTGTAGTTATCAGTTTTATTGTTAAGTATGAATAAACATGATCAGTGGAAAATAGAGATGAAGTGTTTTCACTTTCTAACGGTTTTTGAAATTCCAATTTTTGCGTTGGAGCCTCTAAGTACATCTGCGTCGTTCATTGTTTGAAAGCAGCACCACTTCGAGGTGATAGGAATAAAATCAGAACCCCGAATATACGAAGTTAAAATACTTTTCCTTTTAACAGGAACTCTGTAAACATATACCGACTCATCCGGTGAAATGCATATTGAATAGCCAATAAATCACAGTAAATTTGTAAAACAGTACCGAACTGTTCAGTGAAACATCTAAAAACAATTATTAAATTCACATAATATTTGTACAAATTCACCGAACACTTCGGTTCTTTTGACAGATGAGCTTTATCAAGTTTTACAGATCGTTCTGTGATATAAGAAATCACCGAACGGATCAGCGAAAATCTGCTGTTGAGATTTCGGTGAAATTTCACAGAAATCTGTGATAAATTCTAAGTGTGTATAGCAAAGGAAAACCAGAATTTCAGAATTCAGTGGTGACAAGTGGTCGTACAGCTCGAAAATTTCAATTAATTTTCTACAAGGCGTTCATACAGCTTGACAATTTCGATTGGTGTCCTACAGAGCGTAAAGATATACCTGGTCTATGTGGATTAAGGTCAAATTTCAGCAGGGCGTTGATGAAGCTTTGAATTTTAAATTATTGTTCTACAGAGAATTAAGATGAGCTATCTGAAACAATATCAAATTACTCCAGCGCGTCAATACAGCTCGGGTTGATTTTGATTGATGTCGAAGAGGGCGTTAAGACGCAGCTGATCTAAAATTTATTCTAAGGCATTTATACAGGTTGACAATTTTGATTGCGTGGAATTAGGTCAATATACTTCAGAGTGTTGATAAAGTTTGAAATTTTTAATTGATGCCCTACAGGACGATGATATGTAGCCGATCTACAAATGATAAAACAAATTACTCCAGAACGTTGATACTGCTTGGAATTTTCAGCTTAGGTCCTACAGGTCTGACCTAAATGAGACATGGTCAAACTTCATGACGTTAATGAAGCTTAACAATTGTGATTGATGCCATAAAAGGCGTTAATATGCAGCTGAACTGAAAAGGCTATCAGTGAGCTGAAGAACTGTAAGGCTGCTGGGAAGGACGAGATCCCGGTCGAGCTTCTCAAGCACGGAAGCGAGCAGCTTTACCAGTCGATCCACCGAGTACTTCTGAAGGTATGGGAGGACGAAGAATTGCCCACCGGCTGGTTGGATGGCCTCATTCGCCCTATCTACAAGAAAGGGCACAGACTGGAGTGTGCCAATTACAGAGGAATTACCCTGCTGAATTCGGCGTACAAAATTCTGTCGCGCATCCTGTTTAACAGACTGAGACCGCTCGAGGAGTCCTTCGTCGGCGAATACCAAGCTGGTTTTCGTGAGGGCCGTTCGACAACGGACCAGATGTTTAGCTTGCGAATGATCCTAGACAAATTCCGGGAGTATAACTTGCAGACTCATCATCTGTTTATTGATTTCAAGGCGGCGTATGACTCAGTGAAAAGAAATGAGCTTTGGCAGATAATGTCTGAAAATGGTTTTCCGGCGAAACTAATTAGGCTGATACGTGCTACGCTAGATGGTTCGAAATAAAGTGTTCGTATCGCAGACGAGGTGTCAACCTCGTTTGTGACGTTAGACGGATTGAAGCAGGGAGACGCACTTTCGAATTTACTGTTCAACATTGCACTTGAGGGTGCTATTAGGAGATCTGGCGTGCAAAGGAATGGCACTATTATCACAAGGTCGCACATGCTCCTTGGCTTTGCGGACGATATAGACCTGATTGGAATCGATCGCAGGTCAGTGGAAGAGGCCTTCGTGCCTCTGAAGAGGGAGACAGCGAGGATAGGCCTGACCATCAATTCTACCAAGACGAAGTACATGGTTGCAGGTAGAGATAGAGTCAGGCATGGTGGTGTAAGTGCTGAGGTAGTGTTTGATGGGGATGTGTTTGAAGTTGTTGAAGAATTTGTTTACCTTGGAACACTTGTGACATGTGACAACGACGTTTCCCGCGAAGTGAAAAGACGTGTTGCGGCTGCGAATAAGGCCTTTTACGGACTACGTAACCAGCTTAGGTCCCGCAGCTTGCAAACCGAAACAAAATTCGCCCTGTATAAAACATTGATTCTTCCGGTGGCTCTCTACGGGCACGAAGCGTGGACGTTGAAAGAGTCAGACCGGAAAGCTCTCGGTGTTTTCGAGCGTCAAGTGCTGCGGACAATACTCGGTGGGAAACTCGAAAATGGTGTGTGGCGTAGACGCATGAATCACGAGTTGTATCAAGTGTACAAAGATGCGAATATTATCAATCGTGTAAAATACGGCAGACTTCAGTGGGCTGGTCACTTAGTGCGAATGTCGGAAGAAAGAATTGCGAAAATAATATTCAGCAGGGAACCAGGTAGAGGTCGGCGGCTTCGGGGAAGACCACGAATACGCTGGCTGTACGCAGTGGAAGAGGACCTGGCGACCCTAAACGTTCGGGGCAACTGGAGAAGTTTTGCCCAAGACCGACGAAGATGGAGCTCTACAATACGCCCGGCAATGGCGTGATGCTACGCTGTAGCCATCAAGGTATCAAGGTAGGTATGCAGCTGATCTACGTAGGATAAGGTCACGTTGCTCCAGGGCCTAGATACAGCTTGAAAGTTTTTACATGGTGTTAAGATGCAAATGATCTACATAAGACAATGTTAGATTATTCTAATGCATTTTAGAAAAGCTTTTATTTTACAATTGATATCCTTCAGGGCGATATGATGCACCCAATCTTCTTGAAATAAGGTCAAATAACTCCTGGTCGTCGATCCGGCTTGGAATTTTTAATTGATTTAGGGCGTAGAGGCGCACTTTATCTACATAGGATAAGGTCAAACTTGTCATAGGTACCGCTTACAATTTGCAATTGATCTTAATCATGGCGTTAAGATGCAGCTGATCTACATAACACAAGGTCAAATAATTTCAGTGTGTTGAAACAGCATGAAAATTTCTATTGATTTTCCAAAGGGGGTTTAAGATCCTCTAGATCTTGCAAAGATATATGTGAAATAAAGTTAAATTACTCCAGGGCGTTGATATAGCTTACCAACTTAAATTGATGTAGGACCAATTTTAATTTGATATATGACGTTCAAATACACCTGATCCATTTGGAATACTGTCAAATTTCTCCTGAGTGTTGGTACATCCTGTAATTTACAATTGACGTTCTATAGGGCATTAAGATGCATCTAATCGACAGAGGATAAGGACAAATTACTCCAGGGCGTTGATACAGCAACGAATTTATTGAATGATGTCCTACAGGGCGTTAAGATACAGCTCATCTGTTTGAGGCCAAATTAAATTACTCCAGAGCGTTGATACAGCTTGACAATCTCGATTGATGTTATACAGGGCTATGAGGTGCGCATGATCTACATAGGAGAAAGTCAAATAACCGTAGGGGTTTGATACAACAAGAAAATTCGATTGATTTGCTATAGGGCGTAAAGATGCTTCAGATCTCGCCAAGATCTTTGTGGCATCTTACTCCAGGGCGTTGATACAGCTTTTAATTAACAAATTAAATCCTAAAGGGAGATCACATGTACCTGATCTACTTGAAAAAAGGTCTAATTAATCCAGGGCGTTGATCCAGCTTAGAGTTTACAATTAATGTCCTACAGGGCGTTAAGCTGTATCTGATATACATGGAATAAGCTCAAATTACTCCAGGACGTTAATACAGCATGAAAATTTCGATTGATTTTTTACAGGGCGTTGAGACGTTCCAGATCTCGCAAAGATCTATGTGGAATAAAGTCAAGCTACTCCAGGGCGTCGACATAGATGGATCGATTTATGTCATAGAGGGAGTTAAGATGCATCTGATCTACGTGACACAATATCAAATTACAGCACGGCGTTGAATAAACTTGGAATTTTCAATTGATGTCATGCAGGGCGTTGAGATGAATCTGATACATCTACATTAGGGTGCCAATGAAAATCGATTTTTCGAATTTCAAAAAAAGGTAGTGCTCAAAAGTTTTATCTCCTCGAAAAAAGTCCCCACGCAAAATTTGAGCTCAATCGGACTTCATTAAGTGGACCCCCAAAGCGGTCAAAGTTTGGCTTTTTTGACCCATGAAAAATCTCCCAAGGGGGGGATACATGAAATTTCCGAAATCGAAATTTTTTTTTTTGATGCCAGATGTCTTAGAAATGCATGAAACGTCGAGATCTGGTGTTATCTGTAAAAAATTTTTTTTTGAAAAAATCGAACTTTTGGGACTTGGGGGAGTGAATTGAATTTGAAATGAACGATTTGAATTCAATTGCTGGGAAATTCAAGGCAATAGTACTGAAACGTATCCTATATCATTGTTGGCCACTGAAAGCATATTATATGTGATATTTCATTAGGGTGGTTCATTTACTTTCCATTAGGGTGGTCCTTTTTGTTGAAAAATAAAAAAAAATGAATTTCAATTGAATATTGAAGACAATAGTATTGGAACATCTCTCACATTATCGTAAGCCATTTTCTACATTTAATATGTGGTATTTTATTAGGGTGGTTCACTTATTTTCCATTAGGGTGGGCCTTTCTGTCGAAAAATCATAATTTGAATGGGATATTAAAAACAATAGTATTTTATCACCTCTTTCATCATCGTAGGGCATTTCCTTCATTAGATTCGTGATATTTTATTAGGGTGGCTCACTTATTTTCCATTGGTGTTTGCCGAAAATTAAATAAAAAAAATCAAGAAATTTTGAATTTGATCCTTTTTTTTAGCACAATAGTATTTTAAAACCTCTTTTATAATCGTAGGCCATTGTCATCATTTTTGTTTAGAGAGGCTTTAAATTCCTCTGAATTCATTCGCCTCTAGTGCCATTTGATATGCGACATCATCGTAGGACACTGTTAACATATTTCATTAGGGAGTTTCTCTCATTTTCCATTAGGGTGCATCATTTTTCGTATAGTTTGAAACCATGATTTCTCGCAAAATTCTCGTCCACTTTCCTTAATTATGGTGTCATTGTAAAAATTTCAACCTTAATATCTACAGACCGAAAGATTATGGTGGGGACTACTACATAATATTTGCGTAATGTTCGACGAAAAATGTAAAGGTAACTTAGCTAACAACAAAAGAGTTTTCTAGAAAGCCTCTCATTGTTAGAAAGGTCCTTTTGAAAAGTTTTGCGTGATTTTCATTCGGAAAGCAACAATTCACTAAGCTGAACCAGTTCGGAGTCCTCGTCTCATACAAAATCCGCTTGCTAATTCGTGATTTCAGATGCACTCATCTCAGAGATCAAGCATTGAGCCTCAGTGACCTTTCCAATTCAGTTTTGTACCATCTGTGCAAGCTCACAAGGGAAGGTCACGATGGTGTTACACGGGGTTTTCAACCGGACTATTTTTGTTAGATTATATATGTCAAAATATGAAAAACCCCAAAGCCTTTCGGGTGATGGACCAGTGGTGTAGCCAGGAGGGGCTCTGAAAGGGGCAATTTTGTACGTATATTATATTATTAAGCTAATTGGCAATTAACCAAAAATATTTTTTTAGTATCTATTGTGATGGCAGAGAACAGAATTGACATTAATGTATGTTTAAAATGTATTTTCCATGCCATTGGCGTAACTAACATGGACTATGGACACCAAAACAAATTTGGT
This sequence comes from Aedes aegypti, assembly GCF_002204515.2. Lineage (NCBI taxonomy): Eukaryota > Metazoa > Arthropoda > Insecta > Diptera > Culicidae > Aedes > Aedes aegypti. Next base: position 123,442,039 of record NC_035108.1, on the reverse strand, counting down.
TTTATTAGAATAGTATACAAGTACTAAACCCATCCCGATTGCGCCTATGGCATGGAAAATACATTTCAAACATACATTAATGTCAATTCTGTTCTCTGCCATCACAATAGATACTAAAAAAATATTTTTGTCAAATTTCCAATTAACTTAATAATATAATATACGTACAAAATTGCCCCTTTCAGAGCCCCTCCTGGCTACACCACTGGTCCATCACCCGAAAGGCTTTGGGGTTTTTCTTATTTCGGCATGTAGAATCTAACAAAAATGGTCCGGTTGAAAACCCCGTGTAACACCATCGTGACCTTCCCTTGTCAGATAAAAAAAATCAGAGTGATTGGTGAGAAGGTTCTAAACTGTAACCCCGGGGCCCTTAAGATGGGGAACTGTTAGATTTTGCAATGGTTCTAGTAGCAATAAGGTAAGCAACGAAAGGGAGAGGAAAGGAATTGTGATATTAAAAAAATATCATGTTGGTTGTTTTTGGTACATTACATCGCATATATTTCCTAAATTACATCTGATTTGTTTGGACTTTTATACATTTTTCGATGTTCTTCGACTAATTGCAAAATGTACTGTTTCTGATTTTCATCGGTTGACAATTTCGAATTATATGTTTTACTTAATGCAATACCTCGTTCCGCATTGTCATTTACTACTTCCAAACTTTGAATACGTCTTTTGGCATCTTCATATACTTTTTTGCAATTCCACTGCGTAATATCAGTTTCCAACAAGGATTCCGGAATCTCTAGAGCATGGAACAATTTTTTAGTATCCTGACATCCTTGTACAAACGAATGTAGCTCGAGTGTTGAAACATCGTTTGATTCGATTATGGATTTAGCAGGTACAATATTTTGGGTATCTGAAAATCAAAATATTATTAGAAAAATAATAATCTCGGTACAACAAATTAAACAAAGTCATACCCGGTAAGTAGGCCTTGACCAGGTTAGACGGTTTTTTTCTTCGCTTGTCATTTTTTTTCCATTTCAGATCCGAATTTTCCGAAGCTTTGAATTTCAATTTGGACGATTGGCTTAGAGGATTTTCCCAGTGTGAATAATTCAAGAGCTGCCTATCAAGTTTTTGGAATTCAAGTTTTCGATCACTTTTATCGTTATTGGAGTTTCGTTCGTTGAAAAACCTTGAGTATAATTTTACTTTTATTATTTAATTCTTTTCCTATTATTGTAGTTCTCATTTGACATAGTTATTTCTATCTGTGTGAAGTTTCCATTATGGAAACTGACGGGGATGAGGGGGGACCTAAAGAAAATTCCGATTGTTCTGAATCCTCTTCTTTGACCAAACCATTTCGTGTGAAAGTTTACCCTTCTAGTTTTTCTGGGCCTTTTGTCGTATATTTTCGAAAAAAGGAGAAGCCCATTAATGTTTTGCTAATTTCCTCTGAGATTTATAAGAAGTATAAATCTGTAAAGGAAATCAAAAAAATTTCATTGGACAAGTTAAGAATAGTTTTTGGATCGCGAGATGAAGCAAATGCTCTCTTGGAATCCAAATTATTTTTTAATTCCTATCGCGTGTATGCACCTTGTGATTCATGCGAAATTAATGGAATAATATATGATGAATCATTGAACTGTGATGACATTAGAAATCATGGTTCAGGTTTTTTTAAAAACAAATCCATTTCTCCTGTCGAGATACTGGATTGTGTCCGTTTATCCAAATTATTTATTGATGGGAATGATACCAAGTATGTACATTCTAATTGTATCAAGATTACGTTTTCTGGATCTGTACTGCCAGACTACGTTAATGTTGATAATGTTATTTTTCGCGTGAGACTTTATTACCCAAAGCTCATGCATTGTGATCGATGCCTTCTTTTTGGTCACACTTCGAATTTTTGCTCTAACAAACAAAAATGTTCGAAATGTGGTGAATTTCATTCGTCATCCACTTGTAAGAATCAATCTAATTTATGTATTTATTGTAAACAGAAACACAATTCTTTGAAAGAATGTGCTGTTTATATTGAAAATCAATCAAAATTCAATCAAAAAATAAAAAATAAAAATCTCTTGTCTTATGCTGAAGTAATGAAATCCACTGATAACATTGCTTCTGCAAATACTTTTGAAATTTTGTCAGATGATGATGGTAATATAGACCATGAAAATTTTGGTAATTATGTGTACAAACCTCCTAGCAAAAGGAAAAGAACGACCAACAAAACTTCTAACAACCATAATCAATTATTTGAACCTCAACCATCTACTTCTTTCGATTTGCACTTTCCATCCTTGAATGATACTACTTCTTCTAAAAATATTCCAGGATTTCGTAAAATAGAGACTGATCCTACATATAACAATAAAAATCAAAATTCAAATAATTTATCGGAAAACAAAGCTAAAGTAGATACTGATAACTCAATTTTGAACATTTTAGAAGAAATAGTAGAATTTTTAGGATTGAGTGATTTCTGGAAAAAAATAATTAAAATATTTCTACCTATTTTGGCTTCTTTTTTAAATAAATTGAATTCTTTTGGCCCTCTTTTGTCTTCATTTTTCTCTTCGTAATGGCTCAAATAAATAATAATGATATGAATATTTTACAATGGAATTGTCGTAGCATTATTCCAAAAATTGATAGATTAAAAGTTTTGATAAGCAGTTATAATATAGATTTGTTTTGTTTAAATGAAACTTGGTTAGTGTCATCCAAATTCTTCCATGTGTCTAAATTTAATGTTATTCGAAAAGATAGAGATTCTTCGTATGGAGGAGTTCTTATTGGAATTCGTGATAATATAGAATTTAAATATTTAGATTTGTCAATACATTCACAAATTGAATATATTGCTATTTCTGTAAAAAAGGAAAAGTGTGAGTTTTCAGTTGTTTGCTTTTATATTCCTCCTAATACCACCTTTTCTTTATCGCATATTAGAAGTATATTGAACGAAGTTCCTCCCCCATTTTATATATTAGGTGATTTCAATGCACATAATTTTGCTTGGGGTAGTAAGAAAACGGATGGTAGAGGTTCATTGATTATGGAACTAATTGATGACTTAAACTTACATATCCTCAATGATGGATCTTTTACTAGGATTGTTGTACCACCAAATCATCATTCGTGTATTGACTTATCTTTATGCTCTAATAGCTTGTCTATGAAATCTTCTTGGAAAACTATTGACGATCCTAATGGTAGTGATCATTTACCAATTTTAATTAAAATTCAAAATCCTGTCCAAGATAATTATGTTCATAAATTCAATGCTCTTGACCTTTGCAAAAATGTAAATTGGACAAAATTTTCTGATCTGGTATCTCTTTCATTAATTAATATTGTTGAATTGATTGATTGATTTGACTTTATTAACGAGATTTTTAGCCCTGGGCTAGTTCATCTCGGGACCAACGGCTTTACTTCCCTTCCGAAGGAAGTCGTCACTATAACTTTTTACGTCATAAGTGACTATGTCGGGGATGGGATTCGATCCCAGGTCCTCGGCGTGAGAGGCGAGTGTTCTAACCACTACACCAGGTCCGTCCCCAATATTGTTAAATTGTTATCTCCAATTGAAAATTACAATAATTTTTCTAAATTATTAATTGATTGTTTGCACAAATCTCAAATTAAAAAAAATAAATCATGTTCTATCAGAAAAAATCGCCCTTCTTTTTGGTGGGATAATGAATGTTCCATTGCTTTGAAAACTAAATCTGATGCTTTTAAATTATTTCGTCGATCAGGCTCCAGAAACCATTTTTTTCTATATCGTAAAGCTGAGGCACAATTTATAAGGCTAACTAAATCCAAAAAGAGAAATTACTGGAAAAATGTTGTTCAAAATTTAGATAGTGAAACTTCTTTATCTACCTTGTGGTCTGTTGCCAGAAATCTAAGAAATTATGATCCCACCATTCCTAATGTTTTAGAATATTCGGAAAAATGGATACAGGAGTTTGCTTCAAAAATTTGTCCTGATTTTGTCCCACGTTCCATTAAATTTAAAAATAGTTCACTAAATTATTTTCCTGAACTTTGCTGTTCATTTTCATTAGCTGAGTTAAATTTAGCAATATCAATTACCAAAAATACTGCTCCAGGTATTGATAACATTAAATTTATTGTGTTAAAAAATTTACCTGATGATGGAAAACTCCATTTACTTTCTATATATAATGCTTTCCTAACTCAAAATATTATCCCATATGAATGGCGATTAATCAAAGTTATCAGTATTCTAAAGCCTGGTAGAGATCCTTCATCAGCTGATAGTAGGAGACCTATTAGTTTATTATCTTGTTTGCGTAAACTTTTGGAAAGAATGATTTTGAATCGTCTTGAATTGTGGGCCGAGAATAATAAAAATTTTTCATCTTCTCAATTTGGATTTAGGAGAGGTCGAGGTACTCGCGATTGTGTTTCACTTTTAGCTTCACAAATTCAACTTTCATTCAATAAAAAACAGGACTTAGTTTCCACTTTTCTTGATGTTTCTATGATGCCTATGTTGATGTTTCTATGAGCCTATGATTCTGTTCTAATCGATTTATTGTTCGAAAAGATGCATAATTTAAAAATTCCCATTATGATTTCTAATTTCTTATGTAATTTATTTTCTTTCAAAATTATGAACTTTTTTCACAATGGAGATTCAAAATTATTAAGATATAGCTATTTTGGACTTCCACAAGGTTCATGTTTAAGTCCTTTTTTATACAATTTATTTACCAGTGATATGGCATCAATTATTCCAAATGGTTGTTATTTGCTTCAATTTGCTGATGATAATGTTATTTCTATCAGTGGCAAAAAAAGAGAAATCATTAGTCATTTTATGCAATGTGCCTTGAATAACATTGATTCATGGGCTCATGAGAACGGATTTTCATTTTCAGTTCAGAAAACTAAATATATCATATTTTCGAGAAAACATTCGAACAAATCCATTAATTTGTATCTTGATGGAATCGAAATTGAACAAGTTGACGAATTTAAATATCTTGGTATATGGTTTGACTCTAAATTAAATTGGAACATTCATATTAAACAAATTCAAAAGACATGTTCGAAACGAATCAATTTTCTTCGTACTATTACAGGTACTTGGTGGGGTGCCAGTCCATCTGATTTAATTACGCTTTACAAAACTACTATCCGTTTAGTCATTGAATACGGTTGTTTCACTTTTGGAAGTGCTGCACATACACATTTTGTGAAACTTGAAAAAATACAATTTCGTTGCTTGAGAATTTGTTTGAAACTTATGAATTCAACTCATACTTAATCAACAGAAGTACTCGCCGGTGTCGTACCACTTAAAATTCGTTTTCAAGAACTGAATTCTAAATTTTTGATTAATTGTCTCTCGAATAATCATCCAATTATTGATATTTTAAAGTCACTATTCGAAATTAACCCGACGAGCAGAATATTGGAATCTTACATTATTTGCTCAACTGAAAATGTTGCACCAAATTCATATAAAAGTTTTTATAATTTTGATATCAATATTCACACTTATCAACCTTTGATTGATTTCTCTCTATTCCATGAATTGAAACAAATTCCAAATCATCTATACTCTCATTTTGCCAATATTTTATTTATGCGTAAATTTGATGGAATCACTTCTGCACAATTTTATTTCACAGATGGATCCTTAGTTCAAGGCATCGCTGGATTTGGAGTATACAATGAATTTGTGGCTCATTTTTTCAAATTAAAATCTCCATGTTCCATATTCGTTGCAGAATTAATTGCTTTATATTTTGCTTGTAACTTGATAAAGGACTGCCCACCAAATATTTACATTGTATGCTCTGATAGCTTAAGTTGCCTTCGTGCTTTGAGTACCATATCTTTCAATTTTAAAACTCATCATGTTTTATTCATGTTGAAAAAGTTATTATTTGATTTACATTGTCAAGGATTTATCATTAAATTTTTGTGGATCCTTGCTCATTGTAAAATATATGGTAATGAGCAGGCTGATTCATTGGCTAAGTTTGGTGTTATTCGGGGTATAATTTACGATCGTGATATTTTTCATTCTGAATATTATCCTACATTTAAAACACATTCCCTTGATAATTGGCAAACTTGTTGGAATTCCAGTAATAAAGGAAGATGGTGTTATTCAATTTGTCCAAAAGTCAGTCATTCTCCTTGGTTTAGGAATATATCAGCAACTAGAAATTTTATTTGTTCATTTTCACGACTCATTTCAAATCATTATATTTGTAACAGTCATTTATATCGTATCAATATTGTGGATTCTAATTTATGTAAATGTGGTGACTCTTATGAAGACATTGATCATATTGTCCTTCAATGTTCAAGGTTTATTTTACCAAGGAATACATTATTTAACACTTTAATAAATTACGGACATTCAATACCAGTATCTATACGGGATATATTGGGTACGAAAAATTATCAAATACTTAAACATTTATATAGTTTTTTGAATGAGATTTCATATATTATTTGATATTTCTGCTTGTGTGTGTGTGTTTTTTTTTTGTTTTTATTTGCAGATATGAAGATGGACTCTTTTTTGGTAGACCCCCTCCCTCATCCCGTTTTGGAAGCCACCCCACACCCCATTACTTAACTTGGATCCATGTTGCAGTTTATGGCTCTGCTATGGTTAATTTTTACCGTATGAGCCTTTAGTTTTAATTTTTCTGTTATAACGTTATATGAAAAGATAAAGAGGTTTTGTGCCTCTTTGAGAAAGATTTCGAAAGGAAATCACTCAAAGGGGTTTTTCCCTCTTTCAAAATTTTGGTTAAATAAATAAATTAAACAAAGTATTTACCTGATGTATGTAAGGCTTCCACAATTCTTTTTTTATCTGCTACATCCAACTTTTCGTCAAACAAACACAATCCGATGAGATTGCTATCCAAATACTGCAGATGATTCAAGAACCCTTTATGTACTGCTTCGGCAATTTCTTTGTCAACAGCCTCGTAAATTTTAAGCGATTTTAACAAATTGAGGTCATTGTTTGCATACATTGCAGCACACGAAGAAAGAAACCAGTTTCTTAGATATACTTTCACAATGAATACATTAAATCGTGCTAATCCATCTTTAGTTGCCTTAGGTAACGCAAAAGTGTATCGGTAAAGGAACATTTTTAAAGAATAAATAATTTTAGCCATCCATCTTGCATTATGGAAAGCACCAGGAGCTCTTATTTTAAAGTTTTCATTAATTTTTCCACCCATGAATATAATCGTAAGCTGAATAACTCCACGATAATCTTCGCGGTGATGATGTTCTATTAGTTGTCGCTCAAAAAATTCTAATAGAATCACCCTCTCGTTGTCTGTTATTGATGATTTAACGAACGCATCATTCATACCAGAATGGTATGAACTCTTTTCTAAGCGGTGCCATTCCATCTGAAACCGCCTAAAGATCTCAACATTTGGAGATTGTGCTGTTTCAAATTGCAGTACTTTGAATGCCTTGCCAACTAACAGCTCGTGTATGTGATGTCTACAGGGAAGTCCAATAAGCTGTCTTTTAAACATATTGTTTAGATGTTGACACGCTCCTTTCTTTCGACCAGTGTTAGATGCAGTGGTATCAAATGATGTAAACATAACCCTAAAAAACGAACGTTATATTTTAGAAATTATCAATATAAAAATTGAAGCTAAAAAAACTTACCTGTCTTCAAGACCCCAATCGACAACTGCATTATAAACTGCTACTGCTTGTTCTATTCCTGTTGAATTTTGGATGGGGGGAACAGCTAACAACTTACGGATGCCATCACCAGATACAACTATAGCCAATCGTTCAGTTTTGGGGATGGCTTTAGACGACAATATACTAGGAAGCAGCTTTGAATCCCAGTGAACTGTTAAGTTAACCTGTGGCTTAAATGTTGTTTTCAGCTCATGGTGCTTTTGCTTACGATTTTTTTTTTCTTGCATATCTAATGGACTCCTTGTTCAACAATAATGTTGAAACGTCGTGCCCCAAAGATTTCGCTATAGATGAAATTAGAAATACCGCATTCCGATCACTCACTTTGCAGCAGTCCAAAGCAGCAGCCACATCGACAGTAATAACGTTTTTTAATTGTGGTTTAGGAGTTGAAGATGATTTTGAAGGACCTAGAAGAAAATATAAAAATCAAAAATATAAGAATCCATGAAAAACATTTTAAAACATATTTGCAATGTATTCAATTCACACTTACCTGGTATCTGTAAATCTTCGCCGATAGTACCGATCGAAGTAAAGGACTCACTCTGGGTTTGAGATGAGGACTCAAAATCACTACCAGTCAATGTTTTCTTTTGCTGTAGACTTGCTTCTTTCTGCTCACTAGTTGGTGGATTAGTCTCTTCTGTTGCCTGTAGATTAGCTTCCTCCTCAAAATCACTACATGAGATAGTTTCCGATAGGACCAGTTGTTGTTGGAAGAGTGGATTGTTCTCGTTGTTCTTGCAAATACTGAGATGCTTTTTTCTCCTCTTTAGTTTTTGGTTTATACTTCTTCGCGATGTCGAAAAGGTTCCGCAATGAATGAGAGAATTCATTTCTCTTTTCAGTTTCTTTCGCCGACATCCTTAGTATGTGCTTCTGCAAGTTTTTCCAAGTTTCATAGTATCGCAAGATTTTTTGTTTCACTGTCACGTCGTCGATCAAATGGTTCAAATGCTTTTTGTTCCATGATGTCTTCAAAGCTTGTGTTGTTAACTGGGCGCTAGCTCTAGGCTTTTGCTTCTCTGCTCGCAAATGAAACATGAATTTCCGGAATACTTCACTGTATGTCGGCAAATTTGCAGATTCGGGGAACAAAGGTAGATATTTTCCAACTAGCCGAATATCATCCATTTTTAACAAAAAACGCTTGCACACGCCTTGATAAATTTTTTTGACAGACGAATTGCTTTTCTTATTCACCACTGAAATACAATTTATTTGGAACTTCTATTTTTAACACGCTTAGGTATAGACAAAAATCTACCGATTTGATTTTCTTCACTTTAGGTATAACTTATATTCTATGTAGGTAGAAAAAGCAGGAGCTTTTCGCTACATCTTTGAAGAATAAACGAGAACTGATTGTTAAAACTGGAATTGCCTACGTTGTCACAACCGAATCGCGTGTACTATAGCAAGCAGAAGGCAACGTACTTTTGTTTCGGGAATAAAGGAGCCCAAGGCTGAGAATCTCTTTTGAAAATATAATCGTGTACCGTGTATCGTGTAATCGTGTAAACACTTTTGTTGCCCTTCATCGTCGCCCATCAAGCTATTGTCATAATTTGAATACGTCAAAAATTATTTCATTCCTTTTTTATCTGTATTTTGATTATGGCAGTTAGAGTTGTGCTTCACTGAATTCACTGATTATTGTTATTGGAACGTTTTATTTTAACTATTCAAAAGAAAACCTTAATGAAAATATCTTAACGAAGAGTTGCATGCCAATAAAGAATCATGATTCAAAACTATACAAACAAAGTTGATTTGTTAGATCTGTTGAGAATATATTTTTTTTAATTTGCAAATTAAATGATCACCCTCATGCAAAACCGAGGACAAAAGCCCTAATGAAATATCACATATTATATGTTAACAGTGGCCTACGATGACATAGGAGATGTTTAATTACTCTTGTATTTACTATTCCATTCTAATTCTCATTTTTTTAAAGGACCACTGTAATGTAATATAAGTGAGCCTTCCCAATGAAATATCACGAATCTAATGAAGGAAATGGCCTACAATGATGAAATAGGTGATAAAATACTAGAGTAAGGTGGGGCAAAAGTTCGACCTTAGTGGTATAATCAAAGTTTCCAGGAAAACAATAGTAGTTAAAACAAAACAAATACCATACAGTGAACCTTCAACATATAGGCTGTAATTTTGCTGAACAAACTTGTGCAAAATATTTATCCAGTTTTAGTTATAACAGTTTCAAAATTGATTGTCTTAAACGAACTTTTGCCCCACCGGTGTGGGGCAAAAGTTCACTGACTAAAACACAAAATATCGATACTTTAACGACAGGCATACTTTACACCAGCCGTAAACTTAAGTTTGACGAAAAATACACACTTAATGTTCATCAAAAAATTGCTCAAAACAGGGTTTATTGTATTATACTCAAAAATAGCAGTTTTTCGCAAAACTAAATGGAAATGTAAAATTTTGGTGACATTTTTCGCACGATCGGACAAATGTTGCTAAATTTGAAGATAATATGTGGATTTTAGGCAATTTGCACATTTTTCCGTGAGTTTATACATGGGTCGAACTTTTGCCCCTCTGATTCGAACTTTTGCCCCACTATGGGCCAGAAATTGTTTCCAAGCATTTATGCAAAAACGAATACACCTCAAAGCATCCTTATGATAGGCCTAGAAAGGCCCTTACATAAAATATTGAAAAAGATTTTATCTTCAATTGGTTCCATGCAACGAAAGTTTGATTAAAAATTACAATATTCACGTCGAAAAACAACAAATAGCCATAACTTTTCCAAATCTCAATCGATTTTTATGATATTTGGTGTGAAAGTCTCTTACTTGAATAGCATTCGAACCACCATGACATTTATAAGTTTTATTTTGAATTGAGCTAGAAATCTTGAAAAGAAACTCTTGCCCTACTCGAACTTTTGCCCTACTTTACTCTGTTTTTAATATCCCATTCAAATTATGATTTTTCGACAGAAAGGCCCACCCTTATGGAAAAAAAGTGAACCACCCTAATAAAATGCCACATATTAAATGTAGAAAATGGCTTACGATAATGTGAGAGATGTTCCAATACTGTTGTCTTCAATATTCAATTAAAATTCATTTTTTTAATTTTTCAACAAAAAGGACCACCCTAATGGAAAGTAAATTAACCACCCTAATGAAATATCACATATAATATGCTTTCAGTGGCCAACAATGATATAGGATACGTTTCAGTACTATTGCCTTGAATTTCTCAAATCGTTCATTTCAAATTCAATTCACTCCCCCAACTCAAAAATTTTCTAAGTCCCAAAAGTTCGATTTTTTCAAAAAAAAAATTTCCAGATAACACCAGATCTCGACGTTTCATGCATTTCTAAGACATCAGGCATCAAAAAAAAAAATTCGATTTCGGAAATTTCATGAAATTCGATGGCAAAATTTTTCCCATACATTCCATTGGCACCCTAATCTACATCTACATAGGGCAAAGTTACAACACTCCAGGGCGTTTATACAGCTTGGAAGCTCGGATTTTCTACAAGGCGTAAAGATGCTCTAGATCTCGCAAAGATATGTGTGGAATATAGTCAAATTAGTCTAGGGCGTTGAAACAATTTGAACAATTCGATTGATGTCCTACAGAGCGTCAAGATGCGCCTGATATTATAATAAGGTCAAATCACTACAGGGCGTTGATACAGATAATAAATTTCGATTGATTTTCTACAGGGCATAAAGATGCTCCCGATCTCGCAAAGATCTGTGTGGAATAACGTCAAACTATTCCAGGGCGTTCATACAGCTTGATCGATTGATGTCATACTGGGCGTTGAGTTGCACCTAATCTACATAGAGCAAAGTCAAAATACTCCAGGGCGTTGGTACAACTAGGAATCGATGTCTTCAGACTGTTAAGATACACCTGATCTACATAGAATAAAGTGAAACTACTCCAGGGCATTAATATATCTTGTAATTATTAAATGATATCGTACAGGGCGTTGAATGGAACCGATCTAATTGAGACAAAGTCAAATAACTCCAGGGCGTTGATACAGCTTGACAATTTCGATTGATGTTACACAGCGCGTTTAGTTGCTCCTGATCTACATGCAACAAAATGGATCATTGAATGTAGTTTTTGCAAGTGCTTGCCGCATCAAAACAAAGGAGCCACTGTATATGGGATTTAACATTGTGACAGCATTGCTGTTCTGTCAAACATACAAGGATACGGTGGCACTATCTATGCTTTCCATAGCGGCCGTTTTGGTTATTTTAATGATCCATTAAATTAATTCAGGTCGATGATAAAGCTTGAATTTTCAACTGATGTCCCTAAGGGCGTTAAGAAAACATCTGAGAAAAGCTACATAGTCGTCGACTAAGCGCGACTAAGCAGGACGACAGGGCTGCAAATAAACATATGTGTTTTCAGTAAATTGACGTTTTCATTAAAATAAAACCCATTTATTCTCTTTTTCATGATGTTTTTCAATTTTATCAAACAATGCTTGATAGTGAGGAAAAATGTCATTGCTTTTCATTGAAATTTAGCGGCTTTCATCAAATGTTACGTGCATTTCGGGATTCCCGGGATGCCAAAACTAATATCCCGGGAAACGGGATATCCCGAAATTTTGCCAAATCACGGGATTTTTTGTCCCTTTAATCCCGACTAATATATTTTTATGTTGCCCGGAACAGACAGTCATAAAAATCAATCAACTTTCAGCTTATGAGAATATTTTTGAGCTACAGAGCAGAAGGAGATTCATATACAATGAGAATTGTACACACTTTGAAAAAACCTTGTAATTTTGTGTCATTTAGCACCGACATACTAAAGCGAGCTAAATGACACAAAACAATGTTTAATCTTATTTTTACACGATGATGGATGGAGGAACTTTGTAATTTCACAACCCCACAGATGATGCGTGTAATTTTAATGTGCTCATAGTTTATGCTCATAACCTCAATCAATCTGTTTTGCGTTGCCCACATATTATTTCAATTTCCGGAAAGAAAAACCTTTTCTAAACATATATTTCACTTTATTTATCTGCTATCACTAATCCATTAACACCCGTCAATAAAATTTAAAAAAAATACGCGATTCTCCTCTTCCGTCGTTCGAATTTCCTCCTCCGTCAGTTTTTCCAGAACACAGCGCACACTTTTTTCTCCAATCCTGTTGGTAACTGCATCTCATAGCTTTACACGGTTGAATGTTGCAGGAAGAAAGTTGTTACATAAACTTTTTCACGAACCACAGAAAATGTTCATAAATCTAATGATTTCAATATGACTACGATTTGTTGTAAGGCACACCACTGATCGTAAACAAACTTGACGTTTCAACAACGCGTTGGTCGTTGATGTGTTACCGTCGTGTAAATTTATGTATTTTTATAATTTAAAATTAAGATATGTGCTATAATATTGGAAAAAAACACTTTTAATCATGTAGAAATACCAGACAAACTATTTCAACTGATTCAATTCGACGTTAAATCAACTATGACACAAAAATAAGTCTTTTCCAAGTTTGTGACCTAGTTTATTTCGTCACTTTATTGACTTATATCACCTTTAATATTAGGATTTTCTTGGTGTGAAGTTCTAGAACTTTGTAAAAGACATAACTTCAGTAGAATTTGAAACAAAAAAAAAATGTGAAAAACGCTTTTTCATCGATCTACAAACAAGGGCCACAATTGTTTTTTGCAAAATTGATCAAAATTAAACAAAGCAACAAGTTTCTAGAACACTTCATCTCACCCATTTGAAAAAAGCAAAATAAAAACATGGAAAAAATATGTCCATATTGTGTGGGACCACCCAAATGTCACATGTAGTCACATGTCAAAATGTAGTCCTTAATATCATAGGCACCTTCCCGAGCAAAGTCGAATAACAACCGCATAACATAGTGATAACAAAATGTACATCATGATTTAATTTTGTTATTTTTTGTTATCACTACGAAGACTCTTGTAATCAACGAATTTTGAGCTGTCAGATCGAGGATGCCACCGACGGGTGAATGACGTCAAATGTTTGTTATCATAATTCGATCTTTATAACGAATTGATAACACAATGAGTTATAAAAGAGGGAAATTGGCTAGATAACAAAACTTGTTATCAATGTGTTTCAAATGATAACACAATGAAATATTTATATGATATCTTTAGTATAAACTTTTGTTATCACGTTTCTTATGTTGCCTGCTTATTCAACCAAAATGAAAACAAACTGTGTTATCAAATGCTTGTTATCGGATAACACAACTTGTTATCTTTTTGTTACCCAACTTTGCTCGGGTTATCATACAACATAATCTTCATAGTCAAAAAATATGTTTTCCCTCCTGTTTTCATCTGAAAATCGCAACCCTGAAAACAAGTTCACATTTGCTATGTCCTGGTGTAGGCCACGTTTTCATTGGACTATCGTTTTGATCGATCGTACTTACAAACTGAACTCCAAAATCTTGCCACTTACCTAAAAAGAAAAATAAAAGTGAATATTATTATGTGCTCACTAAACTCAATACTAAAGCAAACAATAAAGATTAGATTCAACCAAGCTTGTATCGTCCTTGTATCGTCACTATTGAGATTGTCATTTTTATGATCAGAAATACAAGTCCCAAGTTTCGTTCCCCGTCTCTACTTGATTCGACAAACGAGACTGTTCTCGTAATTACTGCTGCAGTAATAAAACCCACCCACAGCCTGAAGTCATTTCAGATCACTGGCACAATCGAAGCAACCGTGACCACTCAATTAGGGATCACACACCATTATGGAACGCTTTGGCGTTAAAAGCCAAATTACTCGCTCTAAATATGTACGTTTGCATAAGACATATTTTTTCCAATCATACTTAGGGTAGATGTACGAATAGTGGAGGTACTAAGCACGATTTAACTTCATTTAATCGCCTAAATTCAAGAAGCGCAATTAATGTGCACGTTAATGTTGTAACGGAAAGTAACGACCATTGACTTAACGAGAAACATGCTATCATCGCAGTAATCCACGGCATATCAGTGAAAAATAATACCTCCACTATTGGAACATTGTTCCTTTAGTTGTGGTATAGTTTTAATTTGTGTTCCTATAGTTGCAGTATCAGTGGTTTTCTTTCTTCCACTATAGGAACACTTTACCGCAACTATTGGTACAGGTCAGAAAAGTTTAAACAATACATTTCATCAATTTTAAAGTAATTTGAACGCTCTTTTCAACTTCTGTTGGTTGTTGGTTCTGTGGCTAGTGTAATAAAATAAGTGAAAACGGTACTACCTCTACTATAGGAACACCCACAACTAAGGGAACACTTACCCTATGTCTTCTGCCATTTTAAATGTTGAGCATAATATTGAACCGCAAAAAAATGGAGTTTTTGACAAATATTGAGTTAGTATTACACTGCTAAGTACCCAAATATCGACGTTTTGTACTATTATGGAATTAAAATTCATTATAAATATGATCCATTCCTAAAGGGTGCCCACGATGAAATTGCCACACACAAAATTGATTCGCAAAATTCGAGTTTTCATCCGATTGCCATCAAATTTTCAGGGATTGAAAAATAACTATTAAACTTCATTTAACCGTTTTACTCGTATTTTATTTACAGTCCATACGCAAATGCCCGCACCTTGGCCTTAACCCCGGCCATAAGATTCTGCACAACCTGTGAATCAACCATTTTTTGCATGTAAACCCATTTTTTCTTCAGTTCTTCTACTGTCTTCACTACCTTAGGTCGTTCAAGAAGGTGCTGCTTCATAATCGCCCACTTCTCGATGGGGCGGAGGGTTGAACATTTTCGGCACGAAATTGACCTTATTGTCCGCATACCACTTCAGCACGTCCTTGGAGTAGTGGCATGAGGCCAAATCCGGCCAGAAGATTGTTGGGACGTTGTGGGCCTTCCGGAGAGGAAGCAGCCGCTTCTGGAGGCACTCTTTCATGTACACCTGTCCGTTCATCGTGTCCTGGGTCACGAAAGGTGTACTCCGCTTCCCACACGTGCAGATGGCTTGTCAAACCAGGAATTTCTTGGCAAATTTGGACATCTTCTGAGTGCGGACATGCTCCGGAACGCTGAACTTATCCTTGGCCGTGAAAAACAGGTTGCCGGGGATCTGTTTGAAGTCGGCCTTCACATATGTTTCGTCGTCCATGATACACTGATGCAGCATTCAACTTTCGTCAGCATGTTGAGGTACAACTTCCTGGCACGGGTTTTGGCGAACTTGTTCTTCTTTTCGTCGCGACTAGGAGCCTTTTGTTCCTTGAACGTTCGAAGCCCAGCCTAAGTTTTGGCCTACTGGACAAAACTTCGGCTTAGGTGCAGGCTTAGATGTGGCTATGACATCCCGAACGGAGGCGTTCGGGTTTCGGTCGAAGGCCCCAACTACGCGGTTGTGATTTTTGGTGTTGTACGGAATACTTTTTCCTTCGCTTCTGGGCTTCCGATCGGTGGTCAATCGTACCTCGAACCGCCTAATTACTCGTGACACCGTGGAATTCGCGATTCCCAACGTTTTAGCGATGCAAGAGATCCTTGTTCTCGTGATGAATGCGCAAGATTATTTATATCGCCAATAGGCCTCTGCACTGTTTTGATTTTGTATGGGATTTTGACGTTTACTGGCCTTGTTGTTTACAAATTTCGTGAAAAAGTGAAAGAGAGGCAATGATTTTTGTACAGAGCCCTATAACTTGAAAACAGTAAGCTGTGGAGTTTTGACGTCTTCGAGAGAGTTATTTATTTTATCAAAATGAACAAATTTGCCGAACATGCCAAGTCTCTAGAATGTCAGAGTAAAAAGTTAAATTGTGGCGTAACCTATGCGGACGATTTACGAACTATCCGTTTATGAGTTTATTGTTACAAAAAACTTATGTTTATCCGTTTATTGTTACAAAAACTTTGCCGAAGACACCAAATGCCGGAAACGCTTCGTTACCAAGTTATTAATTTTGTCCAACCAGATTGCGTCCCTGGTACATAGTGCAGTGCTTATTCTGCATTCCTCGATATAATATGTGACGCATTGTTAAGTTATGCCAAATCACTGCGATGTAAATTAATTACTGTAAAAACTTTTGATTTTGCAGTCTGGTACATAATACATAGGTGACAATTTGATCCTTGTACTCACGCAGAAAATTCTTGCATGATTGACATAACTTTTCCGATAGTTGCTTCAACATGCCAGGATACAATTGTTACAAGCATATTTTCGGTGCTTCTAAACTGACAGTATGGTTTGCCCAATCGCTTTTGCGTTTGTTTCTGTCTTCCATCACATGATTATTTCAATTATATTATTGTTGAATTAGCTTTCCGCACATTTTTACCTTGAAACGTTATGAGCTGTACCGCGAAAAACCGCTGTTTACCAACAAGCGTTGTTGGAGTAGATGTAAGTTAATGCGCTCTCACTCTCAAGATAGTGGTTTGAATTCCTGCTCCCAATTTTATTTACATTTTGTCGCATTTTTGCAATGTCGATAAAGAAGATTCGTGCCGGTTTTGACAACACAACATCAACAATAATACCATTGTCATGATTGTATTTTAATATTGTGTCAATCATATCTATGATTGATTCAATTATTTTGTGTAGTTAAACCAATCATACCAAATAGATAAACCTAGCATAGATATTGTTGAATCAATTTTAATGTATGGTTGACTGAAACCCAATGTCAAATATGATTGATCTATCAGCAAATATGATTGACTGGACAATTCTTTTTTCTCCGTGCTAGTGATCCATATTTGTCTTATTAATCAATAGATACCTAGAATTGTTCTGGTTTACTTATCAAAATTCCAATTTTCAACGGAGCGATTCGTACTTTTACATCAATGTTTTATATTTTCTATTTTGTTTATTTTGAATTTAACAGGTTAAGCTGGATATGTTGTTTTGCTCAAAACAAGTAAAGAAATTTCTTGACTATAGGGGTCAAGAAATTTCCTTCAGAGAGTCCCATTTCAAATGACATTTCTTCTCCATTGCGTACTGCGATCGAAGAAATGTGGTTTCCTTGACCATTTCTTGGAAGAAATTTTCCACGCATTGAGATAGGCAAGTACTTTTTTCAGCGGCAAACCAGCCTAAATACACGCTCAAAGAAGAGTTCTGGAAAACGTGAACAGTCAAAAATATAGAGTGTCCCAGAAAGTATGGGCACGACTTTGATCATGAAAATCATAGTACTTTTCTTAACAATCAAATATTTTTATATTTTTGTATTTTTTATAGGCTATTTAAACTAGCATCTGTGATAAATTTGTTGGATTTAATAATCGTTTACATTAAAAATTTTAATTTAGGAAAATCAATTCTTATCTGGTAAGCACAGACCCTACATTTTGTTTTTGTTGAAAAATAACTAGTAAAATATGTTTTTATCAGAATCTTTCGCCGTGGAGAGTTTAAATACATTGTATCAAGGATATTTGGATGAATTTTTGTTTGAAATTTTATTTGGTTTTGTTAGAGAACAATTAAAAAAAATAGAAAATTAGAAAAATCTCGTATATTTCTCTTCACATAAGACAACATCGCATAGTTATAACTATTTTGAATAG
Organism: Aedes aegypti; assembly: GCF_002204515.2. NCBI lineage: Eukaryota > Metazoa > Arthropoda > Insecta > Diptera > Culicidae > Aedes > Aedes aegypti. Next base: position 123,423,683 of record NC_035108.1, on the reverse strand, counting down.
TAATAAAAATAACACATATCAGAGTTACGAAAGGTTAATCCCTATTCTCTTGGATAGGCAACTTTAATTTTTGATTTATTCATGTTTCAACGTAAATAGAAGGATTAGTTGTGTGACCATTTTCAAATCGACCACGGCTGCAATTGGATTTATAGTTCCAATACAAATTTTACATGCAAAAGTTTAAAATTTCAATTTCAATAAGTGATAGTACGATCAATTTATCATATCGTCACTGATAAACATATTTTTCAGATTTTTACTATACGCACTTTCTGACATAGAACAAATTTTGTAAAACAAAATTGCTTAAAATAACGCGATTTGTGCAAGACTGATAAGAGATGCTTCAAAGAAATATTACGTAATCAACACATTAATAAATCAATTATTCAATAAAAAAATCGCAGTCTTCTCTTGTTGGGCACAGTAATTAAATGTGTAAAAATCAGATTTTTATCTTCACTAGTCTTGAAATGGCTGTATGGTGAAGTCGTGCCCATACTTTCTAGGACACCCTATACACCGTGAACTACCATCATGTCAACATGAACGTTCTCGGAACTAGGCAACGCGTTCACACAAACATGATCTAGTTCACGGTGTATTTTTGCTTGTTGACGAGTTCATGACTACTGTTCGCGGATGCGACAACGGATTTTGTTCTGTGTATGATATTACTTGATCCATAATTGTGATGTGATGGTAGGAGTGTGATGGTGCAAAACCCCAAGTCAGCAGCCATTAGCTCCGACTGCAAAGATCCTGTCTGCGAAATTAATTAGCCAACCAAAACTTCCGAAGGTTTTCGTTCTCATAAACTGCCAAGTTCCAGTGTCAGCATTTTCGCTTATGAAGACAACTTAGAAACCGAAACTTTCTCATAGTCTCATTTTTCCACCCCTTACTGCAGCTCATGAAGTCATCTGACAAGATTCTCATGCGACAGCAGTACCAAACATGTGAGATCCAAAGAACGATTCGAGAAAATGATCATTTTCATGAGTGCTATTAAAACAGTACACCGGTGAAAACTTGTCACCATAAAACGACTTATCGAGTTCATCAGCATTATGCAGTGTGCAATGCATACAGAACTATAGTCAGGGCTTCTATTGGACGCTACCGCTTACTTTTATCCCACCGCAAATTCTCAGTGGTTTTCAGTCTGATTCAACTGATTTTTCCCTTGTATCTGAGGCATAATTTGAACTTATTACCTTTTGAATTTCACTCGAATTAATTGGACAACAGTTAAGAAATTGCAGAGAGCGTAAAGTGGGTGGTAACGTCTTATAGGAACCCGGACTGTGCATGAGGGAGTTTCAGTCAGGTCATCATATCGAGCGTACGATAGGTACGTGTAGATTCCATCATTAAAATTAATTGATGTCATATTCGTCTGTGAACCTGGATGATGCACACGTGCACACATGTTAACGGCAGCAATGTACCTATTTCTCTGATCTGCAATTTGTTTGATTGGATTCAGAGTGAAATAAAGGAGGTCATGCGTTATGCTGACATTTAGTTAAAATTGTTGAAAATAGTGGTACAGGTCGGACTCGATTATCCGTAGTATAGATTTTTTTTTTTTCACTCCGGATAATCGAATTCTCCGAATAATCGAATCACTTAGAAAAAAATTAAAATCTTCCATAAAAGAACTTAAATATTATCTTTTTTCGTGGTTTTATTTATATGATGCAGTGGCGTAGAAGAAATTATTTCTAGTAACAGTAGGGGTCTTAACAAGAAAAACATTTTTTTTATAAGCTCACACAAAAAACACTTTATTAAACCATATTTTTCTTAAATACGATCTAAACTGCAAAACCATTCATATTGTATATTGCAATACCAAGATTTATGCATAAAAATTGAAAAACAAGAACATCAAAAAACAAATTCCGGATAATCGAGTCTAAAATTCCGAATAATCGAGTCTTCGGATAATCGAGTCCGACCTGTTTATTGATCAATTTTATCGAAAAATAAAAACAATCAACGCTCGATCGCCAACTAAAATGAATGTGTCCAAGTTGATTTTTCTGGAACACGTCAACAATTATGTGAACAATTACCCCTCTGACCCAGATACAAAAATGTGAAACTTCGCATAGTCTGATACACTTCCTTTGACATCAATTATAATTTGAGGATTGACAGCTTGTGAGCATGATCATTCAATCATTCTAACGAACTAGATCAATTTACTTGCTAAAATGTCATACAACTTGAGTTTAAACTTTCAAAAAGCGAAGTTGTAACCTAAAGGGTGATGTTACGGTGAATTTGCAATCATCCAATGCAAATGCACTTTAATAACATTGTAGGGTTAAATGAAGCTCATCAGATTCTCGCAATTTAATAAAGCCATCATCATTGTATTGTATATTTCACAGTAAATTTCATTTCAACAGCAATCATTGTTGCCTTGTTCTGATTTGAACTCAATCCGGTAAGAAGCCGCAATCCTCCGGTCAGCTTTTGCCACACAGTCAACTCGCTGTGACATCATTCGCCAGCTACCTACAATTTCCCAGAACGGTTCCAACATCTCAACTTGTATCTGCCAGCTGTAATGTCAGCTATTCGTTATTCTCCTCTGTACTAGCGTCACAAACTGCATGCTTAAACCGTGATGCCACAATGTTTAACCGTCATTTCCCACGGGATCGAACAAAATGGATTCGGATGCTGCTGCTGCTGGTGCCAACCTGTGTCTACGTATGGATGTACTTCATGGGCGTAGCCAGAGAGGACGTGACTTCCCTTGCTATAGCCTAGATTTGTCATGATATAACATTCTTGGAAACCAACTATAATCATCCAAAAATCATTCATAAAATGCATCTAAAATGTATAGAAATCTACCAAAAAAATTATTACGAAATTTGCGAAGTCCATAGCGGTAATATCGACCAAATGTTGGAACCATTTTGGTGCATATACAATAGGGCGATTTTCAAAACTGAAAAGCCAATAGATGGCTCTTTTTCAGTGGTAGTAAAAACGAAATCCTGAAGCAAAGAAAGCACCACGGAAGATGAACTAAACACAAAAAGTTATATATTCACTTTACACTTGATTTATAATCACTACTTTTTCGATCCAGGTTCCTAATTGCAAGTAATTTACGTTTTCAATTATTTTCCATACGTTTTGACAGTTCTCCGACTACCATTCTTCCATGCGCTTGTGTTGAAAGTTTGAAAAATTTGAGAATCCAGCGTAGCGCGATCAGTGGGTGGAATACAAACAACAGTGTTGTCGCTCGGCGGCCAGTGAGAGAAACTGAATGCTCGAAAGGTTTTTTGCCGCTGGCGCCAACTGTTAGCGGTTATGAACGAAATAAACAATCGCTACTCTATTCACAGTTTTGGTAAATGAATAGTATTACATATCATAATGAGTTTTATGTGTTCTTTGAATGAATATCATTGGATGCACATAAAATGAATCGTATTTCAATTATCGCAAAGGTATGTTTTATAAAATCTTAAATCAGCTCCGGCATATTACAAGAACGGTTGATCCAAAAGTTGCCAAAAACGATTGATAAACACATTGTTCACCAATAAATAAACCTTGCAAAAGCGGTCACACTATAGCTAAATTTTCGGAAAATGGACAAAATATCCGAAATTCGTGTTGAGTTCCGAATGCATTTCAAAGTTCAAATTACTAGTATAAAAAGATATCAGATACAATAATAGGGTAACGACTGTGTAAGAAATTTTGTTTATAGCGTTCAATAATAGTTAGCGCCAGCGGCATAAAGTATAGACAACAACCTTTCGAACATTCACTTTCTTTCACTGGCCGCCGAGCGGTGACACTGATGTTTGTATTCCACTCACTGGTCGCGCTACGCTGGATTCTCAAGTTTCTCAAACTTTCAACACAAGCGCATGGAAGAATGGTAGTCGAGAGCTGTCAAAACGTATGGACAAAAATGAAAAACGTAAATTACTTGCAACTAGGAAACTGGATCAAAAATGTAGTGATTACAAATAAAGCGTAATGACAATACATAACTTTTTGTGTTTAGTTCATGTTCCATGGTGCTTTCTTTGCTTCAGGATTTCCTTTTTACTACCACTGAAAAAGAGCCATCTATTGCCTTTTCAATTTTGAATATCGCCCTATTGATGATGCTTTCTTAAAACTGTTTAAATAGCTGTTTAGAAAAAAAATACATGATCAATAAAGGGATTATTTTGGAAAAAAAGTAAATAAACATTCAAGCTAAGTATTCCGAGTTGGTGCGAAGTTCTTCCAAACAAAACCTGATATTGACTTGATTGACATTAGAGATAAAAGATATGGAGACAATATCAAATTTTGTTCCTGGAGCTTCTGAACCATAGAATAATTTTATGTTCGCAAATCTAATGAATAGCACGCAGCTATTGCATTGATCAAATCTTATAAAATCTATTTATAACTAATCTGCCCATAACTGATTAACAGTTACATTCGACGTTTTTAACAAATTGGAGTTAATGCCATGGAGAGTTATCAAATGATAAATACTTTCGATCACTTTACTGAAATCTGTGGGTTTGTTCTAGAAAATTCGAAAAAAAATACCAAGTTGTATTGTCACATTGGTAATAATAATTGCATAACAGTCACATTGAGATTATAAATGAGCCTCGTAATGTAATAGCAATGACATTTCTATCAGAATTATTTTCTGACTATTCACTTAGTACGCGATATGAGTTGTACAAAATATCAGCCTCAAATAAGCACTTTTGAGTCCCTGGTAATTTTTAGAAACTTTTGTTTTCTCCCATACTGTTATAAAATGCACACTTGGTATCCCATTTACTCAATGCCTACTTTTGTCGAATGTTACAAATATGCAGTTATGGGCAGTAATGGTCACGGCAAACTTCGTCTTGCCATCAAGTAGGCTGTTGGAAAATGTCGAGAATTCCCCCATACAAAATGACACCTTAGTCTTCTTCCGTTTTCCCAATTATTCCGGAGACTTGCCCTAATTTTTCCACGCACGAACACGTCGTATCCCTTGTGGAGTGTAACAGTGAAAAACTTGCGTCAATCCGTTGATCTGTTCTCAAGTCATTTCCTGACATACAAACACCACTCCATTTTTATTTATATAGAAGATATGCCAATGTTGTTTTAGAACTAAACTTAAGATATCATTTCCACATCTTTTATATCTTATGCCTATCAAGTTAATATCATTTTTAGCTATCCATATTATAACTTGTTATTGCTAAGCCATTTTCGCCTTCTCAGGATATGTGGAAATAAATTGGTTAAATAAATTTCTATAGTGAGCTACATTTGAAATGACATTTCTTATCAACTGGTGATCAAAGAAAAATGATTAACTTGATCATTTCTAAAAAAATTCCAAGCACAAGATATTCTATAACTTTTCTTCTAAGATGCATAGTCATGAGAACCGTTCAAATGATTTAAATATTTTCATACAGTAGATCATTTCTTTGATGCATAATAGGTTTATGAAAAAACATATTAGCTTAAAAAAAAGTATAATTTATAAAATAAATGAATTTAAATTCCATTTAATGAATCACTCAAATTCAAGTCTTGAATCAACTAAATCTTATTGTTCACACTACATTTGAAAAAGTTCCTAGAAAAATCAATTTTGGTTTTTATTTGTTTTCAATTATTTTTACACCAGCCGTATAAAAGCTGAAATAAATGTTTGTAAAACGTACCGGTACTGGAAAGTATTGAGTACCGGTATTTTCGGTACTGATGAAAAATCAATTAATTGGTAAAGTTCGTTCATGGTGAATTTCTTAGGTCGATCAAGGATGTTGCACAAACATAGACGTCAGCATGTCAAATTGGAGCTTCGGCGTCCCATGAACTGCCGATGCAGAAGGGTGGCAAAGTAAAATGCGTGAAATTACGCAGCGTAGTCACCATGGTTGTCTAGCAAATGTGCACCCTTGAGATGTTTCTACATATTCCACTAGCAATTTCCCACAATTTTTAACCTATTTCTTCAGTACATCCACTAGCAGTTCTACTTGTGATTCTATTAAAAGCTCAATAAGGAATTCCTCCAGAGATTGTACAAGGAATCTATCAGGAGATTCTCTAAGTAAAGCTTCCGGGATTTTTCCTAGGAATTCTACCAAAATTCCTTCATGCATTCCACCAGGTGGGCCTCTAGAAATTTAATCAAGATTTTTTCCAGTGATTTTACAAGAAATTCCTGTAAGATTTCCTTTAGAAATTCCTTCCGAAAGTTTACCTGGGATTCCACCATGAGTCCCTTAAGCGAATCCATCAGGGGTGCTTCTATGAAATTCCTTAAAACAAATCTTTCAGCGATTCCATCCGTTGAACTTCAAAAGTGTTCATCAGAAGTTATTGTGAGGATTCCACCAGGAGCTCCATCAAAATTTCCTTCAAGGATTCCATCAAGAGTTCTTCTAGGAATCAGGAGTAATTCTAGGGAATTAAACACGACAACCATGCATTCCACGAATGATTCATTCAGGAGTTTCTTCAAGGTTTTTATTAGGAGTCTCTCTAGGGATTCCATCGGAAATTTCTCTAGGGATTCCTTCGGAAGATCCTCTATAAATTCTATCGGAAGTTCCTCTAGGGATTCCATCAGGAGCTCCTCACCTGGAATTCCTCCGTGCATTTTATCAGGAGTACCTCTAAGGATTCCATCGGGAGTTCATCTCGGCATTTCATCAGGTAATTTTTCAAGAATATCTTTATAAATTCCTCCATGGATTCCATCAGGATTTCTTATAGGGTTCTATCAGGAGTACTTTTTGGGTTTTCATCAAGAGTTCATCCATGGATTCCATTAAGAGTTCCTTCTGACGTTTCACCTGGAATTCTTCAAGTGATTCTTTCAAGGAGTTCCTATAGAAATTATGTAAGGAGTTTCTCGATTCCATCAATATTACTGCAAGCAAAATCATTAGAAGTTCCGCTAGGAATTAAATCAAGAGTTCTATCAGGAAATTTATCAGGAATTCCTCCAGAGGTTTTATCAGGAGTTCATAAAGGGATTCCATCAGGAGTTCATCCAGGGATTTCATCAGGAGTCCCTCCAATAATTCCATCAGGAGTTCAGGAGTTACTTCAAGAATGTCTTTAGCAATTCTTCTAAGGATTCCATCAGGAGTTCCTATAGGGTTCTATCAGGCGTACCTTTAGCGCATTTATCAGAGTTTTTATGAAGATTTCATCAGGAGTTCCTCCAGGGATTCCATCAAGAGTTCAATTTAAGATTTCACATGGAATTCCTCAAGTTATTCCATCAGGAGTTCCCATAGAGCACTGTTTCTCACCCTTGGTAATCAATGAAAAACGGCTCGCTGTAAGGTGTTCGTTTTAGCGAGGTTTTCAGATGGTGCGCGGACCCCTTGTTGAGAAACGTGGTTATAGAGATTATATCAGGAGTTCCTCGAGGAATCCCATCAATATTTCATCTAGCAATATCATAAGGAGTTTCTTTAGGGATTATATCAGAAGTACCATGATGAAACTAATCAGGAATTCCTCCAGGGATTTCATCAGGAGTTCCTAAAGGGATCCCATCAGGAGTTCATCCATGGATTTCATCAGGATTCCCTCCAATGATTACATCATGAGTTCCTTCAAGAACATCTTTAGCAGTTCGTCCAAGGATTCCATCAGAAGTTCCTCCAGTGATTCCATCAAGAGTTCCTTCAGAAATTCCACTTGAGATTCATTCAGGAATTCTTCCAGAGATTATATCACGAGTTCCTCGAGGAATGCCATCAAGATTTTTTCCAGGTATATCCTAAGGAGTTCATCTAAAGATTCTACAGGAGTGCCATTAGGAATCTTAACAGGAATTCCTCCAGTGATTTGGTCACGAGTTCCTATGGCGATTGCATCAGAAGTTCCTCTAGAGATTACATCAGAAGTTCCTTCAGAGATTCCAACTGGATTTCCTCCAGAGATTATATCAGAAGTTCCTCAAGGAAATTCATAAGGATTTCTTTAAGGAATTGCATAAGGATTTCCTCTTGAAATTTCATCCGGCATTCCGTCAAGAATCATATTATTGATTTCTTCAGAAATTTCAATTGGATTTCCTATACAGATTCAATCAGGTGTTCCTCAAGAGATTATATCAAAAGTTTCTTCAGATATTCCACCTGGAACTCCTTCAGGAATAACACAGAAGTTCTTCCAAGAATTACATTAGGAGTTCTTCTAAGGATTAGGATTTAGGGATTTATCAAGAGTTCTTCCAGGGATTTCATTCTCATTTTCTTCGTATATTCCACCAGGCATTCCTCCAAGAATTCTATCTCAAGTTTCAATTGGGATTCCATCAGGAGTTCCTTTGAGTCTTTCAACAGGAGTTCTTATTGGGATTTCATCAAGAGTTGTCAGGAATTCTGTCAAAAGTCAGTAGTTCTTCCAAGGAAGAATTTTCTGTAGGGATTTTATCAGGAGTTCTTCAATACATTTCATTGGGAGTTCTTGCAGGGATTTCATTCGAAGTTATTCCATGGATTCCATTAGAAACTGGAAGGAATTAATGGTTAAATTCCTTTAGGAATACTCGGAGAAATTCATGGTAGATTATTGATGTTTCTGCAGAAATCCAAGGACGGATGCCTCGTAGGGTCCCTTTAGAGATACAAGGAAAAATATTTGAACAAAACACTGGTGGAATTGATTATTTAATTTAAATCAGTGAGGGATTTTCTAGAGGAATCTGAGAAGGAATAACTACGAAGAATCACTGGAAGATTTTTGATAGAAATTGTTTTGGTGGAATTGTTGATGGAATTCCTCTATTAATTTCTTGGAAGGGATCTCTTAAAAATTTCTAGATGAATCGCAGGAAAAAAATCCGGATAGAATCTGTTTAGAAATTGCTGAATTTTTGCGGAAGGAATTTTCAAATAAATCTTTAGAGGATTTTTAGTGGAATTTTTGACAGAAGCATTGGAAGAATCACTGAAGAAATCCCTTGGAGAGTTTTTGGTAACATCCCTGGAGGAATCTGTATAAAAATTATTAGGAAGAACCGCTGAATAAATTCTTGGCGGAATTTCAGATGGAACTCCTGGTGAAATTAAATAAAACAAAACAGGAGGAAGCCCTAACGAAAGTCCTGGTAAAACCCCTGGAATTGAGGAATCCCTGGACAAGTGCTCTAAAAACTTTGTGATTTAACTCCTGGGTAATGCGTGATGGAATCCTTGTAACTAACTTCTGGGATTCCTCTAAAAGGAATCTTTGAAGAAATTGTCAAAGTAATCTCTGAAGGAATTCTTGGAGGCAGCCTAGGAGAATTACTGAAGAAATCGCTTGAGAATTGTTTTAGATTGATCGTTAAGAAAACAGTGGAGGGAATCCTGAATAATGGGTTACATAATGGCCTGATTCGCTACTCACCACATAGTAACGCACATGCGCTAGTGTCTATGCACGAAAAATCGCTAATAGGTAACGCGAAAAATATTTGTATGGCGAAAAGCATCTAACGAATTATTTCTCAAAATGGGGAACTATTTTCGAAAAATATTTGGTACCGGTTGTACGTAATGATGATGGCTATCACGCCTACCAAATATTTTATCGAGTAAAGCTTTCATTTACCAGATATTTGCAGTTAGATCTCTTTCCCCATACAAAATGTAATGAGAAAACTTCTGCTGATCAACTGTGGACATGAGCAAAGCAGGTAATCAATTTGTAGAGACTCTTTGAAGGAAACGAATGCAAAAATGAATTTCCTAAAGGTATGCCTGGAAGATTTTCCCCGGAAAAATTTATGGTTGAATCTGTGGATAAGTTTCTGGAATTATTGATAAAATTCCTGGTAGATTCCCAGGAAAAAAAATCTGTTGGAGTCCCCGGTATCTGAGAGCTTTGCCGGAATTGCGTGCGAATTACAACTGGAATTCCTTGTCAATATATTTTTTCCGCTTCATAACCTTTGAAAGTTCTGCTCCTCCTTACTACGATCACTGTCCAAAAATCGTAGAAAATTGGTTAAAAGGGAAAAGATGCTCGACTCTTTATTTTGCAATATATTTTGCCGACGACACGCTATTCAAATAACACAACTGACATCTTTTGAGTGAAAAGCGCATAAATATTATTGCTGACAAAATGTTATTCATCGTCAATCAAAAACGATGATAAAGTGGAAGAAATCAAAACAAACACGCTTTAAAGATGTTACAAGTTAGTACGACTCAGATAAAATCAGGCTCTTCTGGGCCAACACAAAACTTGTGTAACTTTTACATACGCTATGAAAATATTCCTTTGCTGTTTTTCTTCTTTTTCTTACATTTTATGGCATTCAGAAATGATTGGAACGTGCCATAAATCTTTCAAATCGACTGTGCTCCGTGTGTTAGTGCTGTCGCGCTCTCTTTTACAGGTAACTTGGAAACAGCGCGCACAGTAAAAAAAAAGTCAAACATTTTATAGCATGCATAGGCTCATATCGGACATCCCCGCTTAAGCGGTGTAGTTTTTTTTAGCGTGAATGTCATAAACGAACACTTCAACATCTGGTGGTCACTAGGAGAACGTTACATATTAGTTTGCTTTTGACTCACCAGAGCTGCGCTATTCTTGTCGCCTAGAAAAGACAGGAGTCGGTTATTTGTTTTCCTTCTAATCTTTGATCTAAGCCAAAATTTCCATGTGAAGTTTCCTTTGAGTTATGCAGAAGAAATTATAAAAAATATTTGAATTGTGCAGATGAAATTATTTCTTCACAAAAAATACCTGTTTGAAAATTTGGCTAAATCCTGAGAAACATCAAGAAACTTTCACTAGGGAAATTACATGATGAATTCCTGAACAAATCTATACGATAAACTTTGAATAAAATTTCTGTTGAAAATCAAATTAAATTATGTGTGGTTCTTGTGGTTGAATCCTTGAATATGTTTTTTAAAGAACTACTGAAAGCTTCCATATTTTCTAAAAGAATATTTGGGAATCTTTTCGAGAAGTCCTCCAGGAAGAATTTCTAGATTAAACAAAATCCCTCAGAATTGACTGGGTAAATTTCTGCAGGAATTGCCATAGGATCTTTTTTATTGATTACCTGTAATAATTCCTATAAAAATTCCAATGAACAGATACATTCTGCAGACATGTTTAAAGCTCAAAAAGCATTACGGAAGAAATTCCTAAGATAGTATCCTAAAATTTTAGAAATCCCTGCTTACGCCAATGCTTGAAGATTTTACTAGGAGAATTTCTTATCAAATCCTTGAAAATTTCCTGGAACAATTTCGGCTGTGTTTGATGAACTAATGAGTATAATGAGGAAAAACAATCCAGATTTTATTAAAGAATCTCTAAACGAATTCTTTATGGAGCTCTCAAAAGTATCCTAAACATTTTTTATTAGTCTGAAGTTGCATTCCATTCAGTATATTTCCGAGAAAATAACAGGGAGAAGAATTTTGAAGACATCCAGTTAATTAATATCAAGTGAGGCACCAGGACCAAATTCTAAAGGAATATCTTCAGAAATAACTGAATATGTATAAATAAAAAAGGGACGAACTGTTCTAGGACAAATAACATTTCTTACTAAGGGTAGGGCAGGTGCAAAATCACAGACGTAATTTGTACAACACTCTTCAGAAGAATGGATGACATTGATACCAAAGCATTAGTTTTTTTTCACCATGTGAACTTCGATGTTCAACAGATTTTCCTTGGATACGCAGGTTTCATAGAAACCAACTATTTTTCATAGCAGCTGCTGGCTGCATATATTTCATTTCATCAACGATAAAATTAGCGTTGTCCGTTAACGTTGAATCAACGCAACCCGTTGACGTTGACGCTAACAGCAACAAAAATTAACGCAACGGCGTTTACGTTGATCCACGTCGAAATTAACGTTAACGGCGTTAAGCGTTAATTAACGTTAACAACCCTGTTCTCTACAGCATCCCTGCTAAAATTCTTGGAGATTTCCTTAGGCCTACGGGCCTCTCTCGTGACCTTTCAAATTATAAGACTTCTTCCAATCGATTTCAAACCGTTGCCTAGTTGATAAATTGAATAAAATCGCATTTTGACACCACTTTGCCTATTGTACATAATATAATGAGGTGCTTCATAGTGTTACGTTTCATGCATAAGTTCGAAAAAACTACTCGAAAAGGTCGAAAACTGTAATTTTATGATAAATTGGTGAGCTTCTGTGGTCATCCCCTCTTTATGAAAATCATGAACACACCCATGAAGGAACTACTACTGCTCGCTCCTGAACTTGATGGTGTAGTAATCCGAAATAACCAATGGCACATCCATCCCGGTTACGATCCTTCCCCCCAAAGCACTAAATCCATGCCCCGTAATCCATGGTTAAAGGATAAATATGTTGCGGCCAGGACAAAACGTCGAAAACAAGAATACCTCTGCCGCGACACTCTGTCACCACTGTTGCGGTCTATTCCAGATAGATGCGGTTTCGGTTTACGGTGTTACTCTGGTGATTAATAGGGGAAATATTATGGGTACAAACATATGCCAGCTACATGTGAACAACTCGTCGCGGTAACACTACAGCATAAACCTACTCATGTAAATTCTTAAATACCCAACATAATTTATCTCAATTTGAACCCACTGTGCCCCAGAGGATGTTACGGGAAAGATAATAGACATCGCTTTCGACGTGTAACTTGAACCTGCACAAATACAGATGGTAGTCCAGCATCGTACCAAAAGAGTATTTGGAGAATCTAGCGGCCAAAAAGGTTCTACATATGACATATAAACAGTTGTGCCAAAATACCTTATACTTAGTTTTCCTTCATTGAAGTCTATGTTAGCGCTGCATCATCTCAACATCAAAATTAAAAAATCGAGTTTAAGTGTATTATAATATCAACTGAGAGCTTTCTTTGCTAAAGTTTCCATGTTCGCATTCGTTTATCGTGTGGCAAAGTACAATGGAGCTCTATTCACAGGGAAGTCAAGGGAATTTCTATTAAGAAAAGATCCTGGACCGACCGGGAATCAAACTCAGACACCTTCAACATGGCTTTTCTTTATAGCCGTGGACTCGATCCACTTGGCTAAGGAAGGATAATGTTGACTGAACAAACAGAATAAGAATTTTGTCTCATTTTTTGGCCAGCTAGATTGTCCAAACACCCCATAGTGCAACGGTTACCACAAACCCCCAGATCCGAAACCTTCATCTATTCTTCCTGCCCAATAACCGTAGTTTGCTATCTATGTCATCCCGTTCTACTTTATCGTCAGCTGGGGGAAAATGAAAATTTAAACTACATAATTGAATAAATTACATTGACCGGTCAGGCCAATCATGTAGACACGGCCTCCAGGGTCTTTTGTAGCCCATCCCCGTTCCGGATCAGGTTAGTACCTAATGGCAGTGAGTGAAACGACAAAATGCCACTATTCTCCTCAATCGATGCCTTCTGAAAGGTGGACCAGAGGTCCATTGCACCGGAGGATTGTACACAATAGCATCTCCCCTCGGTTGATAGGATTCGGTTCGATTCATCGACCATTGATTGTGGACGGAAAGTTGTATCCTTGCGGTGGTTGATGGTCCAAACGACAATGCCCCACACCAAACTGTAGAATCCCTGGTTCATTCCAACAGCGTGTATAAGGTTGATCTCGTCTCGACGACTTCGAAACCATTCCCCCGTCCAACTAGGTGATTGGTTTCCCAAGTCAAAGAAGCACTGTACCTACAAGCAGAGCCACATCTGCATCGTGAAAATGGGAATGTCTTGCTCGGAAAGTGGATATGCAGGGAAAATGGTACAAAAAGCGTTTTTCAGGGTGTTTATTCTGAACTCAAACAAGTCGCATAATAACTGTAGTGTCTTTAGAGTCGTGTTTACATTTGAAACCATGGATAGGAAAAACTTTGATCAATATTTGATGCCTAGGGAAGCCACACAAGTGAATGTTTAGCAAACCTAATTCAAAACATATGTTTGTCATTGCCTTTCGAATGAGCCATAAAGAGATTCAATTAGACGTGTAATCACAGAGGTATGAAAAAAAAAACATATGTTTTTTTTATGTTTTAAGGAGATGTCTTCAACCTGTTGCACGGGAATGTAAGAATCTGCCAAGCATCTAGCAAGAAAACCGTAAACACTGACTGGAAGAAAGAATCTCATCAGAAGTAGACGATCTCACAACGATTGTGTTGATATTACACCAGGAATCCAAAAATCTCAATGGGAATCTGTCAAGAAACTCACTACAAAATTTTAAAACGTCACTAGAAGAATTTTTCAAGGAACTATCTGGGAAACTTATGTCAATATGTCCATTGGAATCTGTCTTGGGTCATCAAACAAGTTTAGAGTGTTTCCCAAGAATTTCTACATAAAAGAATCTCGTCAGGAATCCTACTAAAATATATGTAATTCAGTAAATTTATCGGGAGAAGACCGCAAAATTTTCATCAGGAAATCACGTTCATTCTCATAAACTAAAGTCAAGATTTCTATAGTGTGATTTTTTTTCTGATTGATTCATTTGTCATTTAAGGCGAAGTAGGCCGTCAATGAAAATTTGTACGCATCGTTGATGATTGTTGCTAATTCATCTTACGATTTCGAATCAAAGAAAATCTTTTGCTTTTGCACTGACACAGCTGAAAAAGTATCAACATACTTTATGCATGTTAGCGCGTACAGTGATACTTTTTCAAGTCAATATATACTATCAAGACTGAGTTTTATCACATTGAAATGCAAGCTGACAAGTCATCATTGTTGCCAAAACGAATGACGGGCTACTTAGCCTTAACCTGTTTTTATAATAACGACAAGCTCAAAGGTTCTGACCAAAATAAGTTCTTCAGCAAAATTGTAGATATTCACCATAATTAACATCGTTTAAGCTGAGACGAGTCAAAACTTCAAAATTTTCATTAGTCTATCCAAGAAAAATAAAATTGCTGCTGAATACCAACAGCCTAATGGCTAGAGTTTCCAATCCCGGGAAGATTTCCTGGGAAATGATATTTCCCGGGATTCCCGGATTTCCCAGGATTTCTGTAGTTCCCGGGAAGCACTATTTAAATACAGAATTGACCATCTATATTCAAATAAAAACCATCGCACAACTTACTTTTCATATCATACCAAACAATGTCCTCACTAGAAAAGATGCGACGTGTTTGTAAGTTAAAATATTGGTGAAAATCAACCGAAAAGGGAACAAATCGGGATGCATTTCACTGATATTTTTTAGATGATTTTTGCGTGGCTTACTTCACAGCCTACTGCTTGGCTATACAACGTTTGCCGGGACAACTAGTTTGCAATACAAAATAAAGAAATTTTCGAGGAATCTATTCCATGATTTGAGTAGTGTTATAATACATTTTTTTTTGGATGAACATAAATAAACTACTCATTAAATAGAGGGAAACAATCGCAAATTTGCATAATTTTTACGTTTTAAGAATTTCTCGTGAATTCCCGGGTAGTGAAAATTTTATTTCCCGTTTCCCGGGAAGTCAATTCCCGAGAAAATTGGAACCTCTACTAATGACTCTTTCGACTAAACGGCATTCGGCCTAACGGGATTGAATCTTTTTATAAACAGACAAAAGGTGCACCTATGGGAAATCCGTTGTCTCCGTTTTTAAGCGAGTTTTTTATTGCAAATTTTGAAAAAGAAAGTTTTGTTACGTTGGCGGAGATATGTATATGATGTATTTAGCATTATCAAAAAGGGAGATTTGCCAAAATTATAGAAGCAATTAATAGTATCCACAAATATATAAATTTTACTCATGAAGAGGAAGAGGATAATAAACTACCTTTTTTGGATTTGCTAATTACTAGGGAATCGTTTTACTTTGAATTTGAAATTTACCGGAAACCAACTTATACTGTGCGAGTTATTCCACACTTATCAACATAAAATGGCGGCTTTTCATCATATGATACATAGAATGCAAACCCCTTCCTTTAAGTGAAACGGGAAAATCTAAAGAACTGGATTATATTTTTGAGACGGCTAGGCCTAACGGATATAGGAATAGCACAATACAAGCAGTAATAGATAGAAGAGCAAGGGAAAAATATAAAAAAGTATGACAACACTTACTGCCGAAAAATAGGATTTAGAAAGAGTAGTGGTGAATTTTGATAGCAAGATTACAAAGCCTTTGGCTAAGCATTTCGAAAATATGGAGTAGATTTTGTTTTCAGCTGTTGTCAGCTAAAATCTAGATTAAGATCAACAAAGGATGAAATTAATAAACTGAATAGAGCAGGAGTATTTAAAATTGCATGCTCCCATTGTAATAAAATCTATATAGGAAAATAAAACGAACTCTAGAAATAATATTCAAAGAACACATTGCTGAGGTAAAGAAAAGCGGGCTAGGAATTAGAAGAGGGATTAGCTTATGATTTTAAATCAAATGTGGCCGAACATGTTTTCCAGGATGGACATCAAATGACAAGCGATAACATAGACATTGTACGAAGCGTATCTTCATCTTGGAAACTAGACGTCGCTGAAAGTTTAGAAATTTACAAACAAAAGCCTTCACTTTTTCTTAATAGGGATCAAGGAAACGGACAGTCAAGATTATTATAGTTATTATTATACCTTTTCTATTTTTCACCACGACATGACAGGTATAGTGTCTGACTTTTCATTAAACATGAACTCTAAAAATCATATCATGCCAACTATAGACCCATTTTTGATCTTCTGAACTCAAAAAAAAACCGCAAACTCTTCAAGATTAATTATATTCCAGAAGGAATGGGACTGGCCACTTGATTCCGGAGTTATTTCGGATTCAAATGGGGTATATTCGTTCCGAAAGTGATAGTTCACGTATTTTTTTTAAGATTATCGATAAGAAAATTATTCATTCTGTACTTTCTATAATTAAAAATCTGCCAGAATGTCGAATGACATTGTTTCTCATTGATTCTGGTCATTTCGGATACCCGGTTACCTGACACTGGTTCCTGAATGTACTCAAAGAGGACACTTTCTGAAACTTAAAGAATAGTAACGTGCGACGGCTACAAATTCATTATTTTTATCTTGAACATCATAGCTATAATGCCATGGACCAAAATGAGGTTCTGACCACATCCGGATACTCCGGAATCGGTTCTGACGGGGCCTCAGTGGGACGCTTTTGTAATCCTACTCACTCATATCGTGTGACTGATTCTTGGCATTAGAGCATCGTACAAAATAAAAAATCGTGAATTTTGAGCCGTCGCACGATATGACAGAGTAGGATTACAAAAGCGTCCCAATGAGACCCTGTCAGAATCGATTCCGGAGTATACGGATGTGACCAGATCCTCATTTTTATCCTTGACATTATATCTATGATGTGGAGGATAAAAAGTCATGAGTTTTGGGCCGTCGCACGATATGACTGAGTAGGATTACAAACGTGTCCCACTGAGGCCCCGTCAGAACCGATTCCGGAGTATCCGGATGTGGCCAGAACCTCATATTGGTCCATGGCATTATATCTAAGATATTTAAGAACCAACTCCGGATCCAAGTGGCCAATCCCTTTTCTTCTGGAACATAATAAATCTTGAAGAATATGCAGTTTGTTTGAGACCAGAAGATCCAAAGTCGGTCTATAATTGACCATGTTATGGTTTTTTTAAATTTCATTTTTAAAGAAAAGTCAGACGTTGTTGTTTTTTTCCTAAATTCAATTATTTTTGTTTCTAGGAATTCCAGGAATACTAGCAGGAAACCTACCGAAATTACGAGAATACCACAGAAATAATAAGAATCCCATATCCATCATCGAAATTCCACATGCTATTGATAATTCACAGAGGAAGCTCAAAATTTTAACACTATTTCATCAAATTCCCAGGATTGGAATCTTGAAAATGCTAGGAACTTTATAGTTTCATAATTACTGTAATCTCAAGATCCCTTCATAGGAAACAGATTTCAAGCTGAAATTCCGAAAGTCATAGGAGTTGGCGAAGATGGAAAATATCAAGCCTTCACAAAATAATGCACATAAAATGGAATGCCAGGTTTATCGCAAATTTACACTAAATATCGAGTATAATATATAACCTACAGGAATTTATGCAAAATGTCGCCTTATTAGTTAGAGTACATGCTGAATTACACAATGTATAGCCACAGATAACAGATGTTTACGCTAGAACATAAAACTTCTGTGTAAATATTCAAACAAAAACACGTTGAAATCACATGCGACGCCACACAGCTTATTGCGTCAAACGGTGTTGAGTATCAGTATCTTGAAATATTTCATATTCACCACTGACATCGTCAGGGAAACTGACCGATATCAGCGCAACACGATGTTGCAACTTGTGTTGCCATTTCAAATGACCGTTAATTATCGTACACAGTTCTACAATCGAACTTAAACGTCTGTTATCTGTAGTATAGCGGAAATCTAGTGTTATTTATAATGTTACATGATTTGTGGTGTAAATATGCGACAAACATGACATTCACTGTATGTGCTTCGCACAAGGATTTTCTTGTGTACAGTGACACGCTGCATTTTACATGACATTTTTTTCGGTGCAGCATCAGTTGACAGCTCAATGCTACCCGTGCGCATGTTCGAGAGTAGTACGTACTACATGTTCGAAAGGTTTTTTATTCATACCATCAGTGTAGTAAACTCTGTGGATTTTGATTTTGAGTAGATGCTACATGTAGTAAAGTTAAGCGCTTTTTATTCATACCACCAATGTCATACACGTTGGTTGTAGTTAACGCCAAATCATTTTGTCTAGAGTTGTATTGAACATGATCAAGGATGGAAAAAAATCGCCTCTAGCAATAATAATACAACAATAATATATAGAATGAATGGTCTAAGAGGGCCCCAAGTAACATTTTTAGTTTGTTCACATACTACAAGCTGTTGTTAGCACCACATCGTTTGAACTCATTTTAAAACTTGTTAGTTTTAACAACCTTAATAAACCTTTGATAAAACTCCGTTAAACCCCAAGAGGCCCACACTACAGGAAGTAGTTAAAACTATACCTTAAAACCGTTTTCAAACTTCTTAGTTTTGTATAGTATGAATACATCTACACTTATAGTGTACGTTAAAACATATATAAGAGCTATTGTATAGCCTTGTTGAGCTCAACTAGCGGTATTAAACCTTTTGCGATATCCTAAAACATGGAATAAAACCGATGTTAAGAGCTGACGATCGAAGAAACATCGGCCAACAAGTTGTTCATTAATCAAAACTTTTTTTATATAATATTGAAACCATCATGATGTCTGCCGACTCATAATAATAAATTGAAATAATTATTTTTGCGTGGCAGTAAATTTTCTTGCAATTGCGTGAAATTCATGCCAAAGAAAATTTACCGGTGGAATAACAAAAAAAAAATCGATTTACAACAACGCGCCACAGTTACAACATCATAATCTTTAATTGAGATTTCCCACACATATTGTAATTACGAACCCAAAACGGCGTTAATAAAAATGGATTCCATCCAGTTAAATCTTGTTGGTCTTGTCTGGGATGGATTAAGATCAATTGGTGATTATTCCGTACAATATAATCATTCATGAGAGGGTTTGATCTTAAGAATCCTTGCACAAAATCCTCATCTGGCTATTACATTCTTAAATCGGATTATTTTTTCTACAGTAAGACAAATAGGTTTTCTGGGAGCCTTGGCTTAAACTTATTGCGCTCAAGAAAGCTAGTGCTGTCAAAATGGTAAACAAATCGGAAGATTTGGTTTTGTGGTATAATTTAATGAACTAATTCGTATTGTTACGTATCTAATTATACTGTTACTGGAATGAATTATTGTGATAAAGCCCGTGGTTGATCGATTGTGCTGATGCAGAAAACGGTAAGTTCTAAGTGACTGAAAATAGAAGCTTTTTTCGAGTAGCTCAGCTGTTGTGTGCAGCATAGAATGGGAAGTTCAGGCAAGCATGGGAATAATATGCTACACACGGTAGTCAGATAATTCTGCGAGCGGATTGGTTGCCAGTTTATTGTGTTTTATGATTCTTTAAATTCGTGTTTCAAAACACGATGATTACATGATTTACATGATTATCATTATCCACATAATGATTTTTGACCACACGCAGACCATAACTTGCATCAGACATTTGAGTTTTAAGAAGACTTTAACATGACTTAGTGCAGTCTAAGGAGTTTTATCGATGTCTCTGTAAGACAAACAAGCTGAGGTTTTAAGTATAGGTTTTAATAGACACTTTACAGCTCCTTCAACATACAATTTATTACTAACAAATTTAGCTACCATACAAGTTTTAACTGAAGCACTTAAAGATGTCTACAAAGCAATTTAAAGTGGTTTTTACTGGAAAGATCGTTTAGCACTTTTAAATCCATTATTAAATCTGTTGGGATTTAATGCATCTCTAATAAAACCTCAATAAATAACATCTAAGATCAAAGAGCATTGAAATTGTTACTTGGGCCGTCGCTCTTGCAGAAGCATGATTTGAACAGCTCACTACGCGCGCATAGTAAGGATATATGGAGCATCCGATGCACGATTTGTCGAATGTTGTAACATGTTGCGATTGACATGAATCAGAACGCGTTCACGGCATAATTTTTGGTCCAAACAATTCCCGAATGATTTTTTGATCAAAAATGGCATACTAGAAGGCAAATCGCGGAATAAAAGCGTAAAAATCCGCTAAAGTTGTGACTTTGGTTTGCAAACAATTTATCGTTAGCTCACATGCCGAGCGATTCATTTTTTGCGGAGCGGAGTTTGTTGTTAAGCCTTGACGACTAATGGTTTATCGTTGTTGCTATGCTCGCATGATAAAGAACAACCGCGATGCATCATTTATTTTGTCATGCTCATTAGATGTCCATCCTTGAACATGATTAATTGTCTGTATTGTATGTATTCTAATTCGATTTTACCGAATAAGCGATCACGGTATTGAGTTGTAATCTCAGTTTGGAAACTCATTTTTTGGCTGGGTAAATAATAATTATGAAGGCTAATGTATCATTATCAAATGAGGAACAAATAGATTTATTCGAAGCATATCCAAAACTGTAGCTCCAGTACTCATTGTCAGCTAAATGATGTTTTAACGAAGTGTGCCGACGACTAATTCTCTTGAGCATGGTTGGCACTGCTGCCGTTGCAGCATGGATGGTTGGATTTACAGATAAGCTATATTGTTGGATTTATATTTGAAAAATTTCCATGTCATTCCAGAGCAACTGATTGGCACAGTGGTAGCCTATATGATTAGCGATCTGAAGATCATTGTATGAAGGCTTATTCCTACTTATTTAACTTTTTTTGATTTTTTATTTGTTTGTTAAAACAAAGTCACATAAAGTGCAAAACATTATTATACACAAAATCATAGAAACCACCGAACGAACTCTTCTGAAGTTGTATTAACGACACTGAATTTTCTGGAATATACGTACATGGCATCAACTTGTGTACACATAGTGGGAATCCATGCATTTTAAACGATCTTCTATTTCCGAATATGCTTTCGCTATACTAAGTTGAATTTCAGTTATGTGAATAAATTTGTTTGCTGGGTGCCCACAAACTTTCACAACGTAATTCTATTTAAATTTAATGAAACATACTTCATTGAATAACCAAAAGTGCGTAATGCATCAATAAACGTCAACTTTGCACCCGATTAGGTATGCAGATTCTATTACCTTTATTCCAAGTAGTCCTTGGATGACTAAGAACATCTTTTAAGGCGAAGTAGGCCATCATTGAAATTTGTACGCACCGTTGATGATTGTTGCTAATTCATCTCACGATTTCGAATCAAAAAAAAAATCAGTTGGTTTTGCACTGACACAGCTTAAAAAGTATCAGCACACTTTATGTATGTTGGCGCGTACGGTATCACTCAATATAAACTATCAAGAATGAGTTTAATCACTTTGAAAGTGCACGCAGCAAAGTCATCATTGCTGCCAAAACGAAAGACGGGCTACTTTGCCGTAAATGAAACAGACTAATACAACAACAAAATCAAAACAACATGTTGCTTTGAAATTCTTCGAATAATCAAAGATTTCAACGGTTCAAAGATTTCACGCATTTCAATCTGGAGACATTATTCCAGAGTATTATGAAGTTTATGGCAGGTATTATCAATAATATGTTATCATAATTCATAAATTAAACACGTTTGATCTAAACTGCAAAGCATAAGTTAAAAACAAATCAGATTATTGCCTCGTCAATCATCATTCTAATACATGATTTCCTATTGAAATGTCGAAACTCAATTTACGAACTTCGGAAAAAGTATCATAAACTGAATATACGTAAAAACATGACTTCGTAAATTAAGGTTTTAGTGTACCTCAAGCAGTCCTCAATAGCTTTCAATATTTTAAATACCATAATAAAATCTAAACTACTGAACAATGGACCTATGCACGGGTTCACTATTTGACGTTTCAGCGGTGCCGTGTTATTTATGTGACCATGGCAACGAGTGAATTCGGCACCGCTTAAACGTCAAATTAATGAACTCGTGCATCGGTCCATACTTAATTATGGCATGATAAATACCATACAGATAGGTGCTATTTATTCGTTCGTGCTCGGGTAGTTACCAACTATCATGACTATTCATTCGACACCACTATCCCCATGTAACGATGCTGGACTACGATAGCGATAAGCTTGCATTCTACTACCTTTCAATGTAGGCTTCATTACTACATAGTGTATACTCTTCCGGCGCATCCTCCATTGCGGATGGTGTTTATCCTCTTCCTTGGTACCTACATACAACTAGTTTAGCAATTCGATGTTTGCCCGTAGATTGCTCGGGTTTCAACTGCAACAAGCTGAAGTTCATTTCGATTTGAGGCGAAGCTTTGTTTACTCTATTGGATTCCATCGCCCACGCTAATGGAAATAGAAGATTGATGGAGCATTGTGCTGGTAGAGAACTATAACTGCAACAAAACACAATTTTCTACCAGACACAAGAATACATTAAATTTTACACTTCGAAACAATTCAAAGTACTTGGAGGAATTCCTGTAAATGTTCGAAATATTTAATCTCAATGAAACTATTTAGAAATTCACTTTGAGTAATTTGCTTTTGAAATCCCTTGTCATTATTCGTTTTTTCATTGTATGTGTGTCACATTGTACATAACAAGCAAGAACAAATTTTTCTTGTGGTTTATGATCGGACATTTCTGAAATCTATGCTAAATTCATCATTTATGAAAATGTCATCGTGTCAGTCGACATTCATCTCTCAGTTTCGTGTTTCTTGATGTTCATTCTACAGCTCGTGTGCGTGAGAAGTGACGGTGGTGGATGAGTGTAGAGTTGTCATTTGACTGCTGACCATGGAAGCGAAACGGACGTCACGGAAAATGTCGAATGTTTACAGCTCTGGTACTCCCCATATTTCTGTATTACTTTAATCAATTGCGAAATAATATTTGACTGGAAACATAAATATCACATTTGAATATTTTCAACAATGCTTCATTAATAAATTATACCAAGAATGCTAAATTAAGAAATTATACCAAAAACTTTAAAAATCCAACAAGATAACACCAAGAAAACGTTATTTATGAAAACAGACAATTTCAGACATTTTAAACTATAAATGCAAATTGGGATTGAACACAGGTGACCTTCTAAGGTTTAAAAGTATTACTTTAACACTATTAGAGATTTGAAATGAGTGCATTATTTGTATTTCTGAAGATGCAAGTAAACCAAAGAAAGTGTAATGTCGACAGAAAAGATCGTTTCTACCATATTTGAATGCTTCAGTAATAAAAACAGAGTCATCAAACAATGACGCTATTATGAATAGTCAGACCAATGGCCTCATGACCGTGAAAAATCAATTGTAAGACTGTAATAAATGGCCCCTCGCCAAACCAAAATCCTGACCGATAGACCAGCCTTCCGATGCCATCCAACAGCGAGAATCACAGCAAGAAGCACACGAGAAGCAGATTGTCATTTTTGCATGCTTTATGGTTCTTCTTCCATCTGAAGATTGCCCTTTTTCATTTGAAGATGTAGGAGAATGCCTGTCCCCTCCCAACCCCTCAAGGACTAAGAAGCTCGCGTGCGAAATTTATGTTGATGACTTACGGGTCGTAAATTATGCCAGATTGGGGGGGGGGGTAACATTCCTTCGACGTTAGAGTGCTGCTCTCTTTTTATGACGATTTTGGCTCTGGAGGTCTGATGGCTGCACTTTGATTGTAGGGCTTTTTCGGGTCGAGAAAGGGAGGCAGTGAGAATAATAGATTCCAACAATACACGATCGGGATTGTGATTTATTACGTGATTCAATTACTGCCCGGATGAAAGAAACGGGAAAGCTTTATAGTTAGAGGTGGCGATTTTGCATGAAGTCAAGCGTTGAGTTCTGTGAAAATTAAGAGTATTTCTCATTTATCGCTCTCTGAAACAATCATGATCCGTTGACAGTCATTTTTATCGTCTACTGCTACAGCTCTGATTCTATCGGAGGGATAACAGTGCATGATAAAACCCATCTAAACAAGCTCCAAACCTGGGGGCACTATTGCTATAGGATATCCAGGGATGTTTTTATCATGTCAGTAAAGTAAAATACCTAATGGTAAATAAGCGAGAAAAATGGGTTTTATCACCGCTCTCTCTTTGGGGATCTCTTTCGCTGCTGCTGTTTATCAAGCTTGTTACAACTTGCGAAACATTGGCAATCATAAACCGATACATATGCGATGTTTTTCTTCGCTTGCTTTGATCGTGCTTCGAAATCAATTGAGAACGAATTCTGCAATACCTGGTCATAATTATAGATCCAAAGCGGAAAAACTGTGGAATTTTGTTCAAAAATACCGTTAAAAAGGCGAGTGTCTGGCTTTTTAAGCGTCCGTTAATTCGATGCAGCACGATATTGATGCATGTGAGCTATAGCTCTGATCGGGATTCAACCGTGTTGGCGCCCAACGGTTATAGCCAAACAAACAAACAACCCAACTGTTCACTTGACAACTAACGTCGAAGGCAAAGACAACATCAATCGGAATCGTTTTTCGTCATCAAGAGCACCGAGGTGCTGTTGTGAATTTCACATGGAGGACGATGGTTGACACATGGTGCAAAGTGACGCATCGTGGCGTCATGAAGTTGACACCCCCAGTACGTATACGATGCTGCTGATTTTCGCATGTATTCATGTCCCACACCTCACCTCGGATGAAAGTCGCAATCAGTTTTTGAATAACCCTTTCGTCATGTTTGATATTTTTTGCAGTTGTCTTTGCTCATTTTTCACCGTACCGTTCGTAGGTAGGAACTAACACCCTTCTACCATATGGAGAATATCCTGGAGCGTTTGTGCATATATCCTGACTGATGTGACGGCATGTGAGAGCAGTGCCGTAGCATGCAGCTGGACCCCGCCAAGGGCACCAGCTTTTAGGGGGCGCCAAAAATAAAAATTTTTTATTTGAAAAAATTGAAACATTTCCTGAATTGTTTATTAACAAGACATTTATTTTTGTATTCATGATCTATTTTTCACAACCAAATATTCGTGATATTGAGGCTCTAATTTCCACAATTTTCAATCAATTTGAATGGAATTTTGACATAACACTACCGTTTTGATTCATCAATTTCACTTTGTATGGGATACATTTGACATGAAATTTTTCTTTTTTATCCGTTCCAAAGTTCTCACTTTCAAGGCTTATTTTAATAAGCATTTTCCAGAGTGGTTTCCATTCCATCTATGAAACTTTGTTTTTTTTTATTAGTATCATTCCAAACATAAAATTCATTTCTCATATTTAGGTGTTCTGAGTTAGACAACACTATCATCCTAATTTGGTAAAACTTAATTAAGCATTTATGATCATTTTGTTGACAACATATTACATTTCATTTGCCGTAGCAGTTCAGAATTTTTATAGGTGAATTGATTTCACCTGCTTTTAAGAGAAAAAATGAAACGCTTTCAATTTACTTCACAGTTCAGTCGTCGCGCTGTTGTATTTTGTACAACACTGCTGAAAAAATCGCAACAGCAGCGCGGTGGTTCTAACGGTGTCAAACCGCGCGACGACTGAATATATAACGCATTAATCGTGGCAATAAAAGATTGCAACGATTTTTGTCTAAAAGTATTAATAATTTTATTCGTCATTTGTTCCAATGTTTCAACATTGGATATTCAATGTAATTCATAAGTACTACACCAAGGAGGGAGTTTCAGACACATTTTCTCAATTTTATTGTGAAACATATGCAGAGCTTCCTCCTGGTATTACAACAGCTATTCCATATTGGTGCAGCATACAACAAGGCTCGCTTGAAAATTTGTTTGTAGATCAAGCGCTTGTTCTTAACACAAAGTTTCGATTATCCATTAATAATTGGATAAAGACATTTTATATATTTGTTACATTCTTGCTTAAAAAGTGGTACTTATTTAAATGTTTGCACGCTGGTATAAGGACAACAAAAAAGCAAACATATATCCAGAGTGGCGACAAAGGAAATGGAAATAACTATTTTTGCAATTCCCCAACGTAATAGGCTGTTTTCCATCACGCCAATCTATCATGAAACGACCTACTTTCCTGCACTGAATTATGCAGTGTAGTAATAGTCATTATGCAACTGAAACCAGTGCTGTAATGATTCATTACGCAACGCTTTACATTACGCAAAAGATAACATTGTAAAAGTGTGGTGAATGCATTCCGATATGATTTCTGATATCCTCAACTGGTCTTCTGCGAAATTGCAAAAAATGTTGTACGCAACTCGTTGCAGAACTCGTTTTTTACAGCACTCGTCGTAATTATCCCACTCGGCAAGCCTCGTTGTATAAATGTACGACTCGTAATGTAAAATCATCATTCTACAACTTGTTCCATAATAGTAATTTAGATATAGTGATTTCGGAATGCATTCACCATTATTTTACAATTTCTGAAAAATTGTTGTGTAATGATTCATTACGCAACTCAAAACAGTTGCGTAATGAGAAAGCGTTGCGTAATGAATCATTACAGCACTGGTTTCAGTTGCGTAATGAATTTTTCCACACTGCATACTTCAGTGCAAATCAATCAACTTTTCATTGAGAAGTTGATGAACATAAAGGCTTGCTTTTCCTACCGAAAAAAACAGAGCTGAAAAGTGCTTTTTTTCAGCACTCTTTTCGATGCTGAAAAGTAGCACTTTTCAGCTCTGTTTTGGTATGCGTCAACCGAATAACCCCGTCTCTTTAGCCATTTGTACTTATTCTGCGCAGCGTGTGACTCGAGACGAGTCGTTCTCACCTCGGGTGACGTGAGGCGACTAATTTTATTCAAATGGGAGCGAGTAGATACCTCACCAACTCGTCTCGCTTTACATGCCGCACAGAATAAGCACAATTGCATCTCATTCTTGGGTTTTTACCTACGACTGGCGTGAGGTGAGAATTGTCGGTGTCGTATAGCGAGGTGGCAATTCTCGACCAGAGTGAAGTGACTTTCCATTTGGTTTACACGGCAAGTCACTTCACTCGAGTCTATATCTGTTGTACAAGCTGGTTCCGACACAGACTGGCGATTCTGATGTAGGATCGGATCGTCCAGCATTTGTTGTCAGCTACAGTTTGTGCTGTCTTACCTGTATTTTCCTCCAATAGAGAATAAAGATTTGCATGATACCGATGGGAGCGTGAAAATTTGTGACATTCATGGGTACTTATCACAGCCTACGTGAATGAAAAATACAGAATTGAAACTACGCATGCCCATGTGGGTTTTCTTGAAATGTTTGTTTGTGCTTTTAGAGTTCATCAAGCTGAAACGGATTTTTTGCAACTTGTTGCATAAATAACTATTTCGAAAAGATCGCATGCTGTGGTGATGAAACATGAGTATAGGAGAGGATGGAAATAGTAGTTTATGGAACAAGTTGCAGAATGTCGATTTTGACAGCACGAGTCGTACACTATTATGACGAGCGCTGTAAAATTAAATCGAGTTCAATTTTTCATTTTCATTTTTCATTTTGAAGCATTTTGGTGGGGCAATGAGAGCGCAAGTCAATCCAAAGCCGGGGGCAAGGATAGGTAATGGCCGTAATAGTCTATGTGGATCGCTTGAACACCATCGGAAAGGATAGAAAGGGTTGGGGTAGGGTATGTATAGGGAATTGGAGAAGACTTGACACAGTAATGCGATTAATGCTGCAAAATGTAAATGTGCTGATAGCAATTGAATTTGAGTTTTCAAGTTTGATTTGACTTATTAAAATTTCAAATAAACCGGCAATTGTACAAGTATGGAAGAATGAGCAGATCGCTTTTTAGAAGTTTTATAAACAACAAAATAATAACAATATGAGAGTGATGGTAGGGTCTGCTGATGGCACTCTGTGACGCTTTAGTAGCTTTTGATGATGATTGAACATTACTATAAATAACGCAATTCAATCGATGGCGACAACTTCATAAACTAGATCATGTACTGATATAAAATTATGATTCAGTGCACTGATAGATTGCTGAATATATACATAAAAAATATTATTAGTTAATTTGTTTGTATGATTCAGGAGTTAATAAGCATAAGCATAAAGCATAAGCATCCATGACCGTACAATTCGTAGTTGCTACTCCGTGATTACCAGAATAATCGAAGTTGCACAAGGAACCAAGAGATGTAGCTTGGGAGTAGCTTTCCATATTCAATGTAACATTCGAGAACTCCAAACATTAAAAAGTCAATAACGGCGCCAGCCACGTCCATCGGGGAAGGGAAGGAATGTCAGTGTGTCATCTGTGCAGCATGCATTTACATAGATCGTTTGACTGTGTGTAGACCGCGGAATATGAAGGCTTCTGCTTTATTAATCATGCCATCCGAACATAGTCAACGCACGTGGTAACTTTGACCGACAGATATTCAAATATCACATAAGTAGGCGGCGACCAACATCGCACCATAGAAACAGTGCCTCTTCGTTTCAGACTTGACAGTGTGCACACGAGTAAGCACGGTGTACTATATTAAGAAGGTGATATATTCCCAAAACTGACAGCTACTTGACGACGTCATCCCTATCCACCTCGAACAAATTTACAAAAAAAATGATCTAGTGGTCCGGAAGGTATATGGTACGATAGGAGTGACGTCACATGTTTACAATCAAACTTGATATTTACATCAGTAAAGAGCCTGCCTTGTTAATTTTTATGCCGTGACGAGTAAGCAACATTATTGCTTGAAGTTAATTATTGGTCCTAGTTGATCCCTTTTCCAAAGATGCAGAAATGCACAACATCCATTGTTACTAGAGACCGAGATCACCTCTGCATCTCCATGGTTGTCACAGGAAGGAGTTAGTAGGGAGGGATGGTAAGTGATGGGAATCATGCAACCTCAGTTCAAAATATCGCCTATCAGTACTCTAAAGACAACGTGAACAGGCGGTAAGTCGACACTTTAAGCGTCAAACCATTCAAAGGTTATTTTTTATAATGATAAAAAGTCTTGTAAAAGTGACGAACTGCTCATATTTTGTTGAACCAATTCCCACCGTAGCCATGATAAAAATATGTTTCATAATATATTGTACATTTGAAATAAAATCATGAAACGGAACTACTTTAAACAGCATGCTCATTTCACAAAACAAAATATCACTCCGATGACGTGAAAACCCGAAATCGATTGCATTCAGAACGCGTGCAATCTAGAACGAGAAAAAAAAACTTCGGCGACGACGCACAGTGGGACGAAATCAAAAAAAGTGGGACATGTGGGTTTGCGCCAAAACTATCGGTTTTAGCGTTTTGGTGTCTTCTGCAATGTTTCTTCTTTTTAAGAGTACTTTATTATAGAAATAAAAAAAAATCGTTTTCAATTGTATACACTGAGAAAAAAATCACCTTTTTTATTTTTTCTCAAAAATGAAAACTACCTAAGGAAGTATTGTAGGTAACGTCATTTGAAGAAACTTTGTCGAAGACGAAACAATTCTAGCTCTCATACTTACTAAGTTATATGGTAAAAATGATGTTAACCCCCTTAAAAATGATTTTTTTACAATATCTTTTTTATATGATGTTTTTAATTTTTACAATGTTCTACAATGTTGTAGAAACTTCAAAAATACACATTTTTGCTGAAGAGACCAAAGCGCTATCTGTTATTTTGAAAGAGCTATGAACTATTTCTTCTTTTTTATACGTCACCTTTAAGGGTTAACAGCTTGCAAAGTTGCAGGTAGTAGCAGTTAATTTTGACGTTATACTGTTCAGTAACTTACACACTTTCAAAACATATATGAACCAGAGCGGGATCCAATGGGATCAATAATGTTTTTTAAGTTTAACGATCTTGATGTTATAACATAATATTGCAGTTTTCAACAATTATGATGGACATATTATGCTTCTGAATAATTTTATATTGCTTTTGAGGTTCATATGTATTGCAAAACAATAGTAAGCAATTGGTTTCAATATTGGAGTACCTTTTTTAACTCATGTTAGAATATTGATTTATTTTCGGAGATGTTTCCTTCATCCAAATTTAGTTCATATTTGTTCAACAAATTCATCGAATTCTAATATTTTTTTCTGCTGGAGTATAATTAAAGCTCATTTAAATCATTTTCTTCCCAATCTTCATCGTCGGAGGAATTTGACCAATCGTTGTGAGAAACATCTGGTTCTTTCAAACATTCCAATACTTCTTTTCGAAACGGAATACTTTTCCTCTTTGGAATTTTTCGCATGGATGAAATCAGCGGATCCGAAGATACCATGAGGCGGTTGAAAATGTCCTGATTGGTTGCTACACTGTTAAAAAGAAAAGTATGCTTTATTATTGAGAAGACATAAATATTTGAAAAGTTTACCGTGAGCATTTCCTTGATCGATTTTCGCGAAAACTTTTGATGTCCTTGTTTCGACATTCTTGAGGTTGTTCAGATAAAGTTCCGACTGGAACGATGCAATGTCTGACTATTTCAGCGCCATGAATCAGAACACGGTGAACACTGGATGGCATTTTGTACCAGTCGTAATGCTTTACATATAGCTGAGCAGATGTTTCTCACAACGATTGGTCAAATTCCTCCGACGATGAAGATTGGGAAGAAAATGATTTAAATGAGCTTTAATTATAACTCCAGCAGAAGAAAATATTAAAATTCGATGAATTTGTTGAACAAATATGAACTAAATTTGGATGAAGGAAACATCTCCGAAAATAAATCAATATTTTAACATGAGTTAAAAAAGGTACTCCAATATTGAAACCAATTGCTTACTATTGTTTTGCAATACATATGAACCTCAAAAGCAATATAAAATTATTCAGAAGCATAATATGTCCATCATAATTGTTGAAAACTGCAATATTATGTTATAACATCAAGATCGTTAAACTTAAAAAACATTATTGATTCCATTGGATCCCGCTCTGGTTCATATATGTTTTGAAAGTGTGTAAGTTACTGAACAGTATAACGTCAAAATTAACTGCTACTACCTGCAACTTTGCAAGCTGTTAACCCTTAAAGGTGACGTATAAAAAAGAAGAAATAGTTCATAGCTCTTTCAAAATAACAGATAGCGCTTTGGTCTCTTCAGCAAAAATGTGTATTTTTGAAGTTTCTACAACATTGTAGAACATTGTAAAAATTAAAAAAATCATATAAAAAAGATATTGTAAAAAAATCATTTTTAAGGGGGTTAACATCATTTTTACCATATAACTTAGTAAGTATGAGAGCTAGAATTTTTTCGTCTTCGACAAAATTTCTTCAAATGACGTTACCTACAATACTTCCTTAGGTAGTTTTCAATTTTGAGAAAAATAAAAAAGTTAATTTTTTTTCTCCGTGTAAACAATTGAAAACTATTTTTTTTTATTTCTATAATAAAGTACTTTTAAAAAGAAGAAACATTGCAGAGGACACCAAAACGCTAAAACCGATAGTTTTGGCGCAAACCCACATGTCCCACTTTTTTTGATTCCGTCCCACTGTGCGACGCGAAAACACAATCAATCTGCTTGGACTTTAACGAAGCACTGCCCAGCAAAACGCGTGCAGAATAATCCAAAAAAAACTTTGACGTCAACGCGCAAAGACGAACATTCTGTTTGGGCTTCGACGAAGCGCTCTCTTTTGAATACCGGCAATCAAAACAGAAAATTGGTTTATTTACAATTTGAAGAGTATTGTGTCACGTTAAATTAGTCGAATATGTGCTCAGTTTTGTTATAAACACATGCGCTGTTTGAATAAGGAGCAGGGTTCTGAATTTTCGTATCAATGATGCTAAATCTACGATTTTTCGCACGTAAGGAGAATGCTTTTTTTCGCTTTCTCACGTGAACATCTTTTATCGCTCACGCTAATTTTCCCTGGAGCTACGATGGTGGATAACCGAAAATCACTCCACTCCGGGGATAATATATTTTTCACTCCATCGGATTTTCGCTCACCAACTGCTCCCGAGAATTATCACTATATGTATAACCAAAAACTAGTGCCGGCGACGGGATTCGAACCTAGAACATTGCTAAAAACAACCGCGATGCGTGCACGCTAACCATACTACCACACCAACTTGACGAAAGGAGTGGTTAATTTGGTGCATAAAAGCAACTGCTGCTTGTGGCGATGCATACAGGAAAAGTTCTCCATGGATCGGAGAAAGAGAAAACAATCTTTTCACAGCTGCGGATATGTGCAATTATCTATGGATGGATAAAATCGCAAGGCAGCTAATCGCTGAAAATTGCTGTGAGGGATAAATCCATTATCGTGAGAGTGAGTGAGAATTCGGAAGCCTGATAAGGAGAAAACAAAACCATAACGCGCAACGCAAAAAAAAAGTCTGACACCCACAACGCACTACTAATTCCATGACAAACAACAACAACAACAAAAGTCCTAGCAATTACACAGCACTGTCAACACTTTCGATGGCTTCGAAAATCGAATAAACATGTCTTAAATACGCGATCATAATTTGAAGGCAATTTATTTGCTTCAATTGCTGCAGAATTCAATTTTATGTGTATAACAATACTTATCAGCAAAGTTTATAATATTTTCGATGCATAAAAGTTATTGTTTGATGGTTTAAAAAAGTTCTATATTTTCCCATATAAGAGAAACGAAAAATTTTGTATGGAGACTACAAGCATGTTAAAAAAATGATGGTTTAATCTAAATTGAATCGTGCAATTTTAACCAAATTTTAACTAAAATGAAAGTTTAAGTGCAAAATAGCATTCATGGCGGATAAGATCACAAAAAAGTTTGATAAATTGTGCTTTAAATTTTATGTAAACATCAATAAAACCAGTGTTTATACAACTTTGGTGACCTGTAACTGAAAATTGTGATGTGCTGGAATATTTCTGAAAATGGCATCAGATTCAGCAAGCTCAAATCTATTCGAGACACATAATTTGATCCTTGAGACACGCAAAAATGTCATTTTTGTTACGCTGTGTAATACTACTCTGACCAGAATTATCCCTTCAATTGTCCAGGCACCCTTTTCAAAGCTATTCTATCCAGTTATCTATTTACTGCTTACAATCCTGAAATTATTCTTACTGTGCATGCTCATGTATTATATTAATAATGATCATAATCATACAACAGATATGATAAGAAGCTTAGCTTAGCTTAGACTGACTACACATATCAATGGTTGCTATTCCGTGATTGACCGGAGTCAGTGAAAATGCACAAAGAATCAACTAGAAGATCGGCTGGGATTGGCCATAATCTTCTTCAGTGTGCATAATTCAGTGCCTCTATTTATACATGGTCAATAACGGCGCCGGCCACGTCCTTGCAGTCAGGTGGGATTGGGGGAAGGAATGTTAGTGTGTAACCTTTGCTATTTGGAGACCGTGTTTGCCTCTGCATCTCCACAAAGGTTACTGGGAGGGATGTTTGTTAATGGGGAGGATCGTTGGGTCACAGGATTCACTTTGATAAGCGATTAGACCATGATAAATAATTATTGGTGAGATATAAACATGCTTATATGTAAATATTATTTTTTCATTTGATATGAACAATATCTATGTAGAGAAAAATTATGCCGACACTTGACGTGACGAACCTTTCAAAGTTTGTTGAATAAAGTGAACCTTTCGCAAGTCTATACTCGTAGTGTCGAACCATTCAAAGTTTTTTTTTAATTACAAAAATAAATGTAAAAGGAAAAAGGTGTTTTGAAAAAAAAAAATTAGACATTAATAATTTATGAATCAGAGTTTATGTCGACACTCACAGTGACGAACCTTTCATAGTTTGTTGAAAAATCATATTTACGTCTCACCGTTGTAACGATTAAAGGTGCAGTCATACATATTTTATAGATTAGAAATAGTAGCATGAAACAAGCTCACCAATTGATCCGTCATCCTTGAGCAGCAACAATCCACTTTCAGCTTCACTCATTTGATCGGCTATATAAAAGCACTCAGAGAAAATAGGCGCACGACCCGAGAGGGAAAACAACTGACGACTGCTCGGGCTTTCTTGCTGCACTGCCCAGGAGCAAGTGTCAACTTCGAAAGATCAAAAAGAACTAATCGAACGCGCCACTTTTTCACTTTACCCGACCGATCGCGCGACATGTTTGATCCTGCCCTCATCGCCGGCTCCCGTAGGAGCAAGCGTCAATGTCGAAGGATCAAACACAACTCCATACAACAGATATGATAAGAAGGTGAAAAAGAGATAATATATGAACAGTGATTAGTAATGAGTTAAATATGTAGTTTTGCTAGAATCATTAACAATTAAACAGAACTAACGAAGAACCTTCAAAAGAATGACTTTACAGCATAGCTGAGCCTTTTGGATCGTTAGACTGAAGTAAAGAAATAATTTGTTTCGAAATTGTCCGCGTGGTCTTCCAGTACCCATGTAAGATATGAATCAGTCATAGACATGCATACCGAATGCTCGCCATGACCCTATGACCAACATTTGTATGTGTATAGGCTTAGCTGATGTGGCTTTTCTAATAGATAGTTCTTTCACTCATTTATTGTCTTCAAAACCTTGTCAAATATAGAAGATTGATTTTATTTCATTTATTACTACAGTGAAGCAACATTGTTCTTCTTCTTCTTCTTCTTCTTCTTCTTCTTTCTGGCATTACGTCCCCACTGGGACAAAGCCCGCTTTTCAGCTTCCACAGTTATTAACTGAGAGCTGTTATTACCTGAGAGAAGCTACATTGTACTTGTATTAATTATTAGGCATTATTGTGTTGTGGACTCTGTGACACTACCCCGAACGCTACTATCCCGAATGCCACTACCCCGAACGCTATTACCCCGAAAGCCATCACCCCGAATGGGTCACTACCCCGAACGCCATTACCTCGAATTCATTTTTCAGATTTAAGAAGATAAAAAAACCGATAATTTTTCAGCAAATATTTTTTACATACTAAGTTTTGTTTGGATTTGTATTCTAATTTTGGTGAGATTCACACAGCCATATTGCAATGCTCTGAAGAACCGCCTATTTTGAAAAGAAGGGTAAGTTTATTATGAAAAGGATAGCTATAACATGCACAAAATTAGGATGCAGTAAAGTCTCTTATTGGTGGTCATCGGTACCCACTTCCTTTACTCATTTTGTAGGTTTTGGGCTACTAGCATTGAGATCTTCTTAAAGATTTTGTTTCGTAAACGATGGTAATGGAAGATCCCACTGAGATAGTCGCTGCAACTGTTGTTCTATGGAACCCGCTTGAAGGCCAACCTGATAGGCAACCGTTCCGATATAGTAAGGAAACTTTAGTACACTTGTACATGTTAGAAAATCGGCGGCCTCTAATTGCCGCCTCAGTAAAAACTTTCGTTTATTCGTGGGATCATTAATTTGAATTTCGATGAGATAACCACAAACATATTTTTTTTATTCAAGACAATGAAGAAATGATAATAAATCTTCGGGCTGTTAAGTAGAATACCTATAAGTAGATGAGAAAACCGAATTTAGTACTATACCATTTAATTCCACTAGAGTTTGTATCCTTTGAAAGATACGCGTATTTCGACCTCAACTGTAAGGCCGTCTTCAGTGTCGTGTTCTAGAGTCGAGTCTTCAATGAAGAAATGATGATGACAGAAAAGTGGTTGGCAAATCCATAAGAAACCTGTATGTTTTAATACAAGAAGATAAAAGAAAGGGAAAATTTCTGATTTGAATTATTGCAGGATTCACTTTGGTGAATGCCTTCAGGAAACATTCCTTTAAATAAAGCTGTTCTACATGGAAATATTAGTGACTAGCCTATTCAACGAAAACTTGAAATAACAGCCTATTTGGGAAGGAAGGGCAAATTTCTGGTGAAATGTTTGCAGCTATGACGTGAATGATCACTGTAAAAACGTGATGCTATGGCACAACCTATATTTATAAGAAAAGAAAATATTTGTTTAAAACCAAAATTGAAATATTTTATTTTATTTATATTTATTAACTTGCAATGTAAGGTTACACCTTTTTCAATTATTGCATTCCGAATTCATTTAGTTACAAAAATACTTAAAACTAAACATAACAGTTTCTGAATTCTGTTCACTTATACGTTGCTATTTTCATATTTCTAATACTAATTCCTTCTGTTGAAAAACTCTCTGCACTCTGTTCGGAACCTATCCAATCGATCAATAGATCTTATTTCTAGAGGTAGTTGGTTCCAAAACACAACGCCACGAACGAAGAAGGTACCACCATAATGAGATGTTTTGATTATCTTAAAGAGTGTTATGCAAGAACGTAGTTTAAAAAAATCATAAAAATTACAGCCTAATAAATTGTGCTGTAGTCGTGAAACACTAGAAAATCTTGTTAAATTATAGACCCATCTAACACAGCAGTGGGAATCCCATTCTAGATCATGTTGAAATATCACCCCTAGGTTTGAAACATGATATACATAAGAAAGAGTTTCACCTCCTAAGGAAATGACCGGTAGTGACTGGGACTGACGAGCCCTCGAAACATGTATTATTTTAGTTAGAAGCATTTATAGGTAGAGTATTGCGACATGACCAATCGTAGATGTTTGATAAATCTTCATTGATAAGGTGAGCCATTTCTGACGAAGAAAGGTTGCAGGAATGAAAATAAATTTGAACATCGTCAGCGAACATGTGTATGGAACAATATTTCAATACAGACGGTAGGTCATTTATAAAAAGGGTAAACAGTAAAGGGCCTAAAACTGATCCTTGCGGGACGCCTGAGACAATATGAGCTATTTCAGAAAGGTTTGCATCAATTGAAACCTGTTGTGAGCGATCCGTTAGATAGGACTGCAGAAGATTCACGGCGGGAGCAGAAAAGTTGAATTGATCCGAAAGTTTGCGAAGCAGTTGATAGTGGGAGACTCGGTCAAACGCTTTAGAAAAATCAATTAAAAACAAAAAAGCGATTCCTTTCCTATCAATTGTACGATGAATATCATCATGGACTTTTAAAAGAGCAGATGTTGTATTGTGCCCCGCACGAAAGCCTGACTGAACATCCGTTAAAAGATTAAAATTATTCAAAAATTCAAGCATTTGATTTTTCAGTATTTTTTCAAAAGCCTTTGAAAGCGCGCTTAAAATGCTTATAGGTCTTAGATTTTTTAAATCGCAGCCTCTAGATTTTTTACGAATTGGCAAAATTTTAGCTGTTTTCCATGCTCGTGGGTAGTTACAAGTCAAAATGATTGTATTGAAGACATGAGTAATTGGTGTAATCACAAACGGTAAGATCAATTTAATGAATTTAAGAGGTACACCATCTAATCCAACAGCATCCGAGGTAATACTATTGATCATTTTATCGATTTCGTATTCATTAGTAGTAACAAATCTGAAACCATTTTTTTTTTCGGTGGTGATAATCGAGGAAAATAATTATCGACGGTGAAGTTAGACGCAAAATAGTTGTTGATCTCATCACAAGAGTTGTTGAAAAGCATACCAGCGCCAGATTTTTTAACATTTATCTCTTTCAGTCTTCTCCAAAAGTCATTATTTGAACGAGATAATTCAGATGAACGAGAAATATAAACAGATTTAGCTTGATTGATTAGCATTGTTACTCTATTTCGTAAGCGTTTGTATTGGTCTCTTTCTTGTTGACCTTTAGTCCGCTTCCAAACACGATACGCTAAATCTCGCTCTACCATTCAGTAGCGTAGCTAGGGTTTTCAAGGCCCGGTGCGGAGTTGAATTCGGGGGCCCTTTGAAATAGGAGTGTGCGTCGCTTCAAGTGATAGGTCATTTGGCATAAAGTCGTTTGGCATAATAGTCGTTAGGCATAATGAGTCTGAAACCAAAAATTTCTCAATTTTTCGTTTTTACGTTTCTATTGAATCTTTCTGATGACATCAGGCTTGTTTTGGAGTCAATTGATACAAATTGACACTTTGTTCAACAATCATTCGAATAAATTTAAGCATATTAGGACAGTTATTGCCAATAGTATTTTATTATTTATCTAGAAATTACCCTTCTTTCAAATATTAATTCTTCTTTTGAGTTTCGCTATTGGACCATATTTTTGCATTGAAGAGTTTTATATATTTAGCACAAATTTTCCCTTCTTTTATTTGTTCTATTTTTTTCTAAATATGTAGCCATAACTGTAGGTATGAAAACTGTTGATTTAAAATTTAAATAAATTTCTCCTTCTTTTATACATAGACTGTTCTTTAGAGCTACATTTCTTAAGTATTTTTTTGTTTCCAACTGACAATAGGGCGGCAATCGATAACATTGATCTGCTCAAAAAAAATTATCAGCGAAAAGAGAAATCGATAACTGCAGTTATTTCGATGGATTGTGCTACTTTTCCCCGAATATCGTTTCCCCGAACGCCAATTCCCCGAATGCCAGTTTCCCGAATATCCCGTTTTCCCGACTAGCCCACTTCCCCGAAAAGTTTATAACACTCATAATTGTCGTAACTTTATACATTTCAGGGTGGTGAACGAACTGACCATCCAATATGCATCCTTCTTTTTTTTATTGGCAGTTTTTTTTTAAGTTTAACCTTTCTCAGCATTTTTGGCAACATGTGTATAGTCGAGAATGGCAAAAAACTTCCTTCTTTTGACTGTTTATCGTTCTTTCTCGTCACCACTTTTCTGAGAAACCAGTCATTCGGGGAAATGGCATTCGGCAAAAGATAGCACAATCACTTCGATGGTTCTGACGCACTTGTTTATGTCTTTTCATTTTATTATGCCGCAATAGTTTTTGGCGTCTATTCTTCTATTGTTTCAATTATAAATTTTGGCTTATATTTATACTGTTTTAAAGTTTATTATTTAGTAAAGCAACATGTTAACCATTTATATATATTCCATATAACCACAATAATAACAAATTTTCTCTTCTTTCGATAATAGAAGGTGTTTTTGATGTACACTCCCAAAATTAGAATTTAAGCAATTTAAGTTTTGTTACAAATATTTTCTTTTAAAGATGTTTTTTTTTTGCGTTAGAGCCTTAAAAATTTTAACCGAAAAATGATCTGCTCTCGTATATAGGCTATTTTTGCATTAAGTTGCATTGGTAGAGCTTTGGATTAGAGCTTTCGATATTTTGCAAAAAAAATCCTTTCTTCTATCAAGTCGAGTGTTACGTCTAAACTGGAACAGAGCTTGGTCTGCAACGAAATATTCTATGAGCGTTCCCTTGATGAATAACTGCGAACGTTCTTTGCCAATTTACTGTTTTCAAATATATATATCACAACAAGCTCAAAGATACTCTATGTTTTGAGATGTAGAGACCCGTCACGAGTTTTATTTAGTAATGCTCTCTAATGTCACAACAATTTTTGAAATTCTTAGCTTGGAAAATCTCTGAACGAACACCCGCTTGTTTAGAACAAACCAAAATTTGTTGGTGGTGTTGATCTCGGTAAAAGCTTAAAATATGCCGATATAATTTTCAAGTCAATCATTATGCCAAACGGCCATTAT
This sequence comes from Aedes aegypti, assembly GCF_002204515.2. Classification (NCBI taxonomy): domain Eukaryota; kingdom Metazoa; phylum Arthropoda; class Insecta; order Diptera; family Culicidae; genus Aedes; species Aedes aegypti. Next base: position 123,383,589 of record NC_035108.1, on the reverse strand, counting down.
GCCAAACAGCCATTATGCCAAACGGATTTATACCAAATGACCTTATGTCAAACGACTTTATGCCAAACGGGGTACAATCGTCGCTACAATACTGTGACATGTGACTAGTCAATAAGGCTGGTAGCGGCTAAGTGTCTTGAAATATGAATCTTGAGACCTCATGCCTGAAAAAAGAGACTGATCAAGAATTACGTTTTGATAAGGATTGCTCACAGAATCCAACCAGTCATCTCTCAGAGGGTCTTTCTAAAAATTCTGTTGGGGTTTTCTAGTGACGTTACGTCAAATATAAAAAAAAAACTCCTAGATTTGTTTTGAAATACATTATGCCATTCCTTCATAAATTTCACAAGGAATTACCTCCAGATTTTCGTTCGGGAAGAAGTATTTATCCAGGGTTTTTTTTTTTCCAAAGAAACCCTCTGACATTATTCCAAGGATTTTTTAAAAATTTATTTCCCAAGGAAGTTATCTTTCTCGGAACTAATCAAGCGGTTCTCCCATTGAATTCAAAAATTACTTCTGAGTTTCTTTTGGATTTTTTTTTAATTTCCTGTTATTTTAGTTTATAGTTTCTTTAATATTGCAACTAGAAATTTATCTAAAACTGCCTTGAGAGATTTTTCTGTATGAATTCTTCATCAGGCTTTTCCAAAATTTTCCAAAAAGAAGTTTTAAAAGAATTCATCCAGGATTTCTCTAAAAACGCCTCCAAAAATAGCCTAAGGAAAATTTACAGAAATAATTGAAGAGGATTGCTGAAAAAAAATCTGGTGGATATTTCTAAACTAAATTATAGAGATATCACTGATTGTGGTAAAATAGATGATGCATTTCTACAAGGGAGAAGCTTATTAAGGCTAAGTAGCCCGTCATTCGTTTTGGCAACAATGATGACTTTTCAGCATGCATTTCAAAGTAATAAAACTCAGTCTTGATAGTTTATATTGACTTGAAAAAGAATCACTGTACAACATGCATAAAGTATGCTGATACTTTTTCAGCTATGTTAGTGCAAAACCAACTGATTTTCTTTGATTCGAAATCGTGAGATGAATTAGCAACAATCATTAACGACGCGTACAAATTTCAATGACGGCCTACTTCGCCTTAAAGATCTCCGGATTACTTCTAGACTCTTGGGAGAGTCTTGAATAATCATCCCGAGAAACTGATGAAGTAGATATTGAAAAATTAACCAAACGAAACCCTACATAATTATCTGTAAGGTTTTCTAATGGAAATCCCTGGAAATTCTCGAGTGGAAGTCTTTATGTAATTACAGAAATAGTTGCTGTAGTATTTTGTGGTCTTAAACCCAAAATGAACTATTAAATTGAAGAGTTTATTGAGAAATTTCTTCACAATTTATTCAAGAAATGTTTGAATGAACCCAAAATGTCTGGAGAAATGTATGAAGGATCACCAGTTGAATCAAACTAATGTAAATTAAATGCAACAATTCATGTGATAATCTGTGGGGTAGTTCCAAATCGACATAAAGTGATACTGAAAAAAAATGACATGAGAGTTTTTCTAGTTTTGAACACTATGTATACTTTCTCGAAAGTATTTTTGTAGGAATATTTCTGTAGTTATGACGCTGAGATAGTAATTAATGGAATATCGCTAGAACTAAAAGAAAATATGTTGGAAATCATGTGAGAATTTCTGGGATAATTACCACATTGTTCGACTGATAACATCATTAAAAGTATTTCAAATCGTTCAATTAAAATTGAGAAATTATTTAAAGTTTTTCAAATCAAATGTCTGAGAGAAATATTAGTGGAATCTTTATAACAATCCCTGGAGAAATCTTTATAAGAAAAGGTTCTAGACAAATCACTAGAAAAATTCCTGAAGCTTTTCCATGATGAATATGTAAACCCACGGCATAATCGCTCTAAGGAATACAAACATTAATTTTGAAAGGCTTGGAGACTGGCTTAGTTTAAGGTATGACTCACAATAGGAATATTTCAAAAACAGTTTCTGGCTTCCTCCAGATCAACTTATAGAAGGCCCCCGGATTTTTTTGATTAACAGAATGATGTATTTTTGAATAAAAAAAAACACGACGTTCTGTTAAAAACTACTGTTCCATATGGTTGAAATAAACGCTTTTTATCAATATAACTGGATGCTACAGAGGCCCCTTCAAACATAATTTTTCCTAGTTTTACACATTTTAGTTTGTTAAAAACTGAATTTCCACTGCTATAGGAAATATTCACCATGATTTTGGGGCCCCTAGGAACCTGGGGCCCGGTGCGGACCGCACCTACCGCACCCCCCTAGCTACGCTACTGCTACCATTGCTCTAGAAATGTTAATGTTGAACCATTTATTATGTCTGACAAGCTTACTAGAACGAAGAGGTACGAAATGATCAAAAAGTGATAAAACTACTTGATTGAAATAGTCTAAAGCTAAATTAGAATCATTGATAGAGTAAAGAGCTGACCAATCAATTGTAGTTAAAGTGTGATTTAGAGATTCAAAATTTATGTGTTTTTAATCACGAAAAAAATACTGCGCTACTGAAACATGATCGAGCTACGTTTAAGGAAGAAAATATTATATCATGAGCCGAAAATCCAGGTCCGGACACTTGGTTGAAATTGAGAATAAATTCAGGATCGTTTGTGAACATCAAATCTATTTGAGAACTTCCGCCAGAATAATAATGAGTTGGCTCATTTCCAACGCATGTAAACCCGAAATGATCAAACACACTACAAAAACGATTGACTATTGGAGAATCCTTCTTAACGTTCATGTTGAAATCGCCTATTAAAACAATATTTTTGTACTTTAAGATATGATCACTCAACTGTTGAAAAATAAGTTCACAGCAGTCAACACGTGGAGGATTGTAGAAAATTCCAAGCAAAAACTTGTCAGCCCCTGTTGATACTTCGACAAACAAAAATTCAGTATTACAGGCATCACCCAGCCCCACAAATAAATCTGAAGCAGAAACTTTTTTGCAGTTTAGATTACTTTTAAAATAAAGACAAACACCTCCCCCTCTGCCATAGTTGCGATCATTTCTAATCAATTTAAAACCTTCTACAGCGATAGTATCGTCAGAAATATCGTTAGTCAACCATGTCTCAGTCAAACAAATCAAATCAACTTTTCCGTTGTGAAAACAGGAAGTGAACTCATTGAACTTACTAAGTTGCCGTGAACAAATACTTTGCACATTCATGTGGCAAATATTTAGGAAATCTTTACGAAGAGCCGCATTCATGACAGCACGAGGAATATGAGAAATACCTTCATTCGAACTGACGTTGTTTAGCATGTTATCTGACATCGTGGTAATAGTAGTATGAGCACGGAACGCAGAGCGCAAAGAGGATCAACAGAAGGATTACAGATGAATTCATGATATAAGTACAATTAATAATTATTATTATTTTTGAATGGTAAGCTGGTGGCTGAAACAATGACTTCATGATTTAAGATTCAAAGGGCAAGAGCGAGAACAAACCCGTGTGTTACCTTTCTCTCAGCAGATAATGATGAACGTGAGAAACGTTTCTATGATGGCGTTCACAGTTGAATTGATAAGAATATTAAAGCACCATAAGAGAGCACTAGGATATCAATAATCATCAAACTCCATAACCAGCACATAAATCGGGACTTCAAACAGCATAATATGAATAAACAACAGTCGATCACATTAGTTATCACTACAAAATCATCGCTAAAGCCACACCTACGAATACATCACTCACAACGCACGGCCATCTTTTCAGAAACAATCAGAAATTGAAATATGAACACCACCAAGAACTCCAAATACCGGTGATCATGCAGCTGTTCAGCAAGACCAAATTGAGGGTTATGGGTTTGAACTATTCCGGTAGCGGATCTTATGCATTGAACATTTCCTTGAAGTCTTTGGGCATAGAGGCACATGTACAAGAATGATAAATTGACAAGGAAAGCTCTCAGTCAATAAAAGGCTTATTTTATTAAAAGCCTATTCACAAATTTCGTAACGCTGAAGGGGGTAAAAAATGTTTTGGGTGATTGTCTTCAAAATGTTACAGCCCATACACAATATGTCGAATTTCCATACAAAAAATGTTACAGGGGATGGGTAGGTGTCAAAAATGGCAATTTTTGGCGTTATTCTTCTTCCTCTTGGCATTACGTTCTCACTGAGACAGAGCCTGCTTCTCAGCTTAGTGTTCTTAAGAGCACTTCCACAGTTTTCAACTGAGAGCTTTCTTTGCCAAAGTTGTCATTTTCGCATTCGCATATCGTGTGGCAGGTACGATGATACACTATGCCCAGGGAAGTCAAGGAAGTTTCTATTACGAAAACAGACGCCTTCAGCATGGCTTTGCTTTGTAGCAGCGGACTCTTACCACACGGCTAAGGAAGGCCAGGCGTTATGAAATTTGTGAATGAACCCTTGAACTGCGAAAGTGCCTACTGAGCTGATAAACAGGCACTCTTTCAGAAAGAATGAGAAGAAAAGTTGCCAACACGATAATTCGAAAGAATAGCTGACATATAAAAGAAGGGAAAATATATGACGAACATTTTACCGACAAATTTTACGAGCCATTAATTACCAGTTTTCATTAGAGACGCATTTTTGTCCGTTAAACAAGATACTGCACTGTGTCTCACATTATTCGGGGTAATGGCTCATTCGGGGTAATGACTTTCGGCATAGTGACTCAGATGGAGGTTCGCCAAGGGCGCCATGAACCCTCGCCACGGCTCTGTGCGAAAGCAGCGAGTTTCTCGTCTATTTGTGCGAAGTTGAAATTCATATGCAAATATTTGCACAAAGCTCACTCTTACCAATGCTGATGCTGGTGCTGCTGTTGTTGTTGTCATTGTTGATACTGATATTTGTGATGTGCCGTAGACATGATGCATTTTCAACGAGAGCAGTCTGTCTGATGCTGTTTCAGGCTCAGGATATTACCACCCACTGTTGAATATATGTATGTACATACATATAAGAGCATAATCACGCGCAGATGGAGTCGCGAGTCTAACGGCTTTTAACCGGAAGATACTGACTCGTTCTAAGGATGCCCTATTATGCGAAATAAACTGACTAAGCTTAGCGTTGGGTTGGGGTGGTGCAAGGTGCAAAAGCGACAAAACGCCACTACTGGAGTCTTATTTTCTTTTGATTCCGGTATTGTTGAGACTAACGAGTTTGAGATATTGGTTAACATGCCGGTTTCCCACAATATATGCGCTCGACTTATTCCCCTGTCGAGTATTTTGAATCTGTCAGTCCAATCATGTGAAAATCTTTATAGGGTAAGTGATCCATTAATTGTGGGTGTTCCTATAGTTGCGGTAGTGCCATTTTCACTGATTTTATTACATTAGCCACAGAACCGACACTGCCAATCGACGCATTGGCTTGTTGATACACGGAATAGTTGGAAAGAGCATTCAAATTGCTTAAAAACTGATGAAAAATCACTATAATTGCCTAAACTTTTCTGACCTGTACCAATAGTTGCGGTAAAGTGTTCCTATAGTGGAGGATCTCATAAGAAAACTCATAAGAACGCAAATTGAAGATAAACCGCAACTGAAGGAACAGTGTACCAAAAGTGGAGGTATTATTTTTCACTGACATGCCGTTGGTTACTGCGATGAAATCATTTTCTTCATTAAGTTAATGCTCGTTACTTCCCGTTACAACATTAACATGTACATTAATTGCGCTTCTTGAATTTAGGCGGTTAAATGATGTTCAATCGTGCTTAGTACCTCAACTATTGGTACATTTACCCTATCTGTATACACTGTACACACAAATAAACATACGATCTTTCATAATGGATCATGTTTTACGTCTTCATCTCACACCGTTAGTTTTCATCCAACAAAGGTTGTGATTTCGGCAAGGCGAGTCTAGTACACGACACTGAAGACGGCCTTACAGTTGAGATCGCGCTTTTACGATTTCATTAAATGTAGCAGAAAACTCCATATTCAATCAAAGAAATAAAAAAGCAAATAAATCGTAATAAAATCATATGCTTAATACCATTATAGTTTTCCAATAATTAGTGCCATTACACATCGAGTGCAATCTGCTAGCTTTCGTAAATAATCAATCTTGTCAGATGTCGGACCCTATTCTAACGCTACATTGAACTAATATCATATCTTGTACTTACACCATGTTAGTATCCAGAGGCATTTCCGGAATCTTATCGAGCTGCTGTTTGACACATCGCACCGTTCGCTGTTGGCAAGTGCAACTCTGTGGGCAGCCCATCGTAGCGCCGGTAGCCACGAGAGCCGCCAGAACGATAAGAAGCCCCACCATGTGGCAGGTCGACGCCACTGGCCGGCCGTTGATGTGCAGCATGGTTCGGGCTCTAGGTTCTGTCCCCGTTTGCTCTTTTTTTATCGCTTCAAATTAATGCTCAAACTGTCGCCGTCCGGATTCTTCTGGCTCTACCCTGTTTCACATGTGATCAAACCCGACGACGATAAAATGGCACTGGCAGCCTTAACGATGCTGTTTATGAATTCGTAAACTCGCGCGCTTTTCTGGAATGGCAGAGAGGAGAAATGAAATATGATAAATAAATTGAGCATTTTTAATCATAATAACATGTGACTGGGACGCGACGCGACACAATTGAGACATGTCATCTGCCCGATCCCAAATTGCACACCCAAAAAAGCGATCAGCGAAACCCACTGCCGAGTGCTGTCGAATCGCCGAATCAATGAAGAATTAATTGGTGCGTTGGCAAACAGTTTTATTGATGAGGCATAAATTGTCTGGCGGATTCCTGAAAGCTGATGCTGTTGTCGAGGGGAGTGACAATTTCGGCGGATCACACTGATTGGGAGGTTATCGGGGTTAATCAATGAACCAATGCACGAGTTTACTCGTTGACGTTTTAGCGGTGCCGTGTTATTTATGTGACCATGGAAACTAGTGAATTTGGCACCGCTCAAACGTCAAATTCGTGAACTCGTGCACTGGTCCATACCTAGTGGATGAGAGTATTGCAGAATGGACCGATGCACGAGTTCACTATCTGACGTTTTAGCGGTGCCGTATTATTTACGTGACCATGGCAACGAGTGAATTCGGCACCGCTCAAACGTCAAATTAATTGACTCGTGCATTGTTCCATTGAGGAAAATAATATGTAGCCTGCATTGCACTTTGGGCCAGACCGTAAAATTAGGAGGAAAGAACTATTTTGACCATGAAGATCGTTTTTAAGAACAAAAATGTTACATATGATGAGTACTTTTTTCGACATCAGGTGAAATTAGGGTGGTCCTATGCATTGGTATTTTGAAGAGCAGTAACCTAAACAACTGAAATTATAGCTTAAAAACTAGAAATGAGTTGTTCTTCTTCATATTCTTTCAGGCGTACTGTCCCAATAGAGAGCATGCTTTTCAGCTTAGTGTTCTTATGAACACTTCCACTTTCTTTGCCATTCGACCACTTTTTCATGTGTATACCGTCTAAAAGGTACGAAGATACTTTATTCCCTGGGAAGACGAGAAAATTTCCTCTTACGAAAAGATCCACGACCGGTGGGATTCGAGCGCACGACCCTCAGCTTAGCTGAATAGCTGTGTGTTTATCGCTACTGCTATCGATGGGCGTAGCTAGGACTTCCGTCATGCATCAAGCAACCCCAAAAGTTCATTCATGAATGCCACGTGAAAAACGATTATTATACACAACCCTTGAAATCTTTTGGGATATAACGTTAAACAATGAAAGACAACGATCCTCCTTTTTCTTTTTCGGTAAGCAAAGAGAAATCCGAAACGCGTCTTCGTTTAATTTGTTGGTTGAGTAACAGACTATTACGGGTTGGAAAATATTAGATTGGAAGAAATAAAAAAAAGGATTAGAAAACCTCATATTGATCAGCAATTTCACTAGGACTAGTTATTTACTCAGGCTATAAGACGTTTATACAGCTCCTTTAAGGATTGCTAAAATAGATTCCGCAAACAATGGTTCCAGAAAAAACAAAACTGTGAAGTTTCTCCAAGCATAATTTTTCAATGTTTCCTTGAATAAATCCAGAGAATCGATGTAGTGATTTGGGCAGGATTTGTTTTCAGATTATTTTTTTGGTTGCTTTGCACTTTTCAAGCAGTTTTTGCAGAAACTCCTCTATGTTTTCTACCACATGTATAACTTTAACAACAAAGGGCATGAATTCGTTGAGTGCAAAAAATCTTAAGTAATATACTTCTTATATTTGGACTTCTAGTATTTTTTTTTTTGGATTCTACTAAGTATTTCTCAAAAAGTCTGACAACAGATTCCATAAAAAATCCTCGTGCTTTTTCTTCAGGAACACTCCAAGCTCTTCTTTTTTTTTTTGATATCCAAGATATGTCTATAAACATCAATCATAGTAATATATACCCTGGCAAACTTAGTCTTACCTACTTGGCTGTTGAAAAATATCATGCAATTTCCCATACAAAATAATAGATTAATTTTCTAACGTATTTCCGACTTATCCGGAGACTAAACATTTTCACGCACGAACACGTCGCATCCTCTGTCGAATCCATCAGTGAAAGAATCAGGTGATAACGTTGACACGTTCTCAAGCCATTTCGTGACATACATTTTGGTCTACCGGCATTCGGCCTAACGGGATAGAACCCACAAAAGGGCTTCTTGGAATTCTTTTAAACATACAATCAACTCGATATTCAAGATCCATCAAATTAGATACAGAACACATATTTTCCAAGTTTTGAACTTTTCATTATTCGACAAAATTCATAAATAAATTGTACAGTGCTGACCCGATTTTGTCAACTTTTTGACCAGATTTTTTCAGACTATTCAGAATTGAAAATTTTCGCCTTGTTTTACCGTGTTTATATTAAAACTGATCCCATATGATGATAGTTGATGGCAGGGAGTGTCCATAGACTACGTCACGCATAATTTGGATATTTCAACCTCCTCATTTCTTACACGGGTAGATATCAAAATCCAAAAAAGAGATTTTGACTCATGATATCATGATTTCAGAGTGTTTTCAGCTTATGAAAATACACCATGATTTGGACTCATGATATCATGAGTCAAATTGCCGTAACGCAACACTCGCGTTATGTTTTTGTTGCGATTTTCAATATTATTATTAATATGCATCTTGAACCTTCCTTAGCCGAATGGTTAGAGTTTGCGGCTTCAAAGCAAAGCCATGCTGAAAGTGTCAGGGTTCGATTCCCGGTCAGTTCAGGATCTTTTCGTGATGGAAATTTCCTTGACTTCCCTGGGCATAGAGTATCATCGTACCAGCCACAAGATATGCTAATGCGAAAATGGCAGCTTTTGCAAAGAAAGCTCTCAGGTAATAACTGTGGAAGTGCTCATTGAACACTAAGCTGAGAAGCAATCTCTGTCCCAGTGAAGAGTAATGCCAAGAATAAGATGAAGATGCATCTTGACAATGATTTAAAATGGGCCAAAGCATTGAAAAAAATGCATATTCAGCTGTAAAAACGCAATAAGTTGAGCGTTAAAGTGACGTTAATAAAATGAAAACGGATAGAGATAGAAACAAATCTTTTTGCAATTCCGTTGCAAATCAATCAACTTTCCATTGAGAAGTAGTTCAGCACTTTTCCTACCGAAAGAAATAGTGCTGAAAAGTATCACTTTTCAGTACTGTTTTGGCAAGGCCTGTACTCGAAGAAAAAATGCACCAGACACAAGTGTTCGCCAAAAATATATTTGAAGTCGGATTTTCTTGAAACTGTCAGGGAATGAACCAATACGTTATAATGTATTTTATGTCCTTTCCTTCGCTGAAAGCCCGCACCTTTCCCTTAAGACCCCTAATTACATTTTATGCAATGGTGAAGCCAACCTTTTTGGTTACTTTCATCCATTCTTTCATCAATTCTAGCTCGTTTTTAAACACCTTGGATGATTTTCGAACATTGGGCTTCATTATAGCCCAAAATCTTTCCACCGGACGGATTTCTGGTGAACTTGGGGGCGTTGGCGGTTTTTGGTACAAAAACAACGTTATTGTATCTGTGGTACAGATTCTGTACCAATCCAATATCGATTGTTTTATTTGATAGATGATTGAGGAAACACAGCAGAATTATAAAGACAAATGTGAAATCGGGCAATCACTAATACATGTAAAAAGTTTCAATCAATTCGGAAATGGTAGCGATTTTAATTTTGAAATAGATATACTCCATATGATGAATAGGATAAATAATTTGTATAGATTTCAACCCATATTCCTCTTAAAAGTATATATTGTTGGTAATGAGGTGCATAAACCAATATTAACACGTCAATATGAGCATGAGCATGATTGATCGCCCGCAGTTGCTACTGCGTTATTGCAAGAACATCTGTACTTACACAGGGAACCAACAGATGCTATTCAGGATCAGTAGCATCTTCAATGTGTAAGTACTGGTGCTCTCATTATTATAACAAACTATACCGGCGCCGGCTGCGTCCGAATGCAGGTCGATTTAGGAAATGTTGACGTGTTACTTGCTTTATGGAAGCCGAGGAGTCCTCTGCATTTCCACAAGAAAACAATGGGAGTTTGGATATTAGAAAGGATTCGTTTTGGTAAACGATAAAGATGTAATTTTAAATGAATACGTGAACATATACACGGATGATCGATACCGATAGTTCGGTTACTATGCGGACCGGACACGATCCGAATTCCATCGCTCACCCATAAAGGAGCATGCAACAGATTCAACGGACCAAAAACTACTGACGCGTCGATTCTTTTTTTCACCCGCACACTTTGTTTTCGTTTTTTTTTTCTTCCGAAAAAACGCGAACCGGACACAATTGATCCAAATTCCGTCGCTTGCCATCAAAAGAGCATGCAGCAGATTCAACGGAACAAACACTACTCAAACCAATATTAACACGTCAATAGTTGATAAACTGGAACAAACGATTTGGTCAGGTTGCCGATTTTGTCAGCCAAAAATTCATCAAGGGGCTGACATAATCTGGTCCACACTGTGGTAAATCTCGGTGTAAGCATTGGATGAAGATTGGATAATTCGTAATGTATCCTTGTAAGAATTCATGTTATATATTAGAAGGAATCCAGAGAAGAAAATATAAAAGTAGTTACTCGGGAAATCACAAGAGGTAATCAAAGAACAACACCTGATGTATTAGTGGTAAAATAATTGGAATTTTTGAAATTTCTATTACAATATTTGAGGAATTACCTAAATCTCTATGAGAATGTTTGAGAAACTTTTAACCAAGTCTTTGAAACAATTCCAGGGATAATTTCTAGATTGCATCCTTGGAAAAAAAAAACTCTGACGCAGTTCAACATAATTGCTTGGAGAAATATGTGCAGAAATTGTAACAGTATTTTTATGTAATTCCTAGAATAATCCGGGAAGAAGTGCTTAGAAAAATATACAGGAAAAATTCCTAAATAAATTCCATTTATCTGTATTGCAAACTTCCTCGAAGAAGAACAATAACATAACATTACTAACAAGAACAAATATACTATATACTGGATAAAGTTCTAGGATAATGTATAAAACTGCCTAGGCAAACTACTGGATAGGTTTCTGGAATAATTTCTTGGAGGATCTCTGGAGGAGTTTTCAGAGGGATCTCTGAAAAAACTTTTAGAAAAAAATAGGAAAATTTGTTTTTGAAGGATTACATTGAAGTTCTATGGAAGTATCCTGACAGAGTTGTCAAAATCAATTGCTGGGGGGGAATGGGGAAATTCAAAAAAAAAATATGTGTAGAAAAATTTCCGAAAGTAAACCATCTTAGAAAAATACTTGGCAGAATTCCTGTGAACTTCCTCATTTGTTCTTTACTAAAATTACTGAAACAACACATGAAGCATTTTTTTGTGTTTTAAGCGATTTACTCCCAGGAATGGTGTTTGGAATAAACTCTTTAATATATTGAAGAATCTAAGGAATGTAGAATGTAGAAATAAGAAGGACTTCTTGGCGAATATGTGGAGCAATTCCATATCAGGTCTCTTTACGAATAATATAACTTTTGAGTTCCATAATATTTATTGACAGATTCCTCACAAGATCTATTGCAGAATGGGGATAATATTTTTCGGTTTCCAGCCATTTGGTCGAACGCCGTTTGGCCGAATCACGAATAAAAAAATCAAATTGCTACAACGCTGATATGTAGGATTCATAAGTGTCGCCCAATAACTGATAAGCTAGTTAATTTGTTTATTTTTATGATGTCACCGAACGTCATGTTTGTTACTATATTAGAGCTCCAAGGGAATGATCAAATAGACCCGGTAATTCCGGACAAAGTTGTGAATTCTAGATTACACAGATTTTTTTTCTTTTTCAGGTATCGGTTCAACTCGATCCAGTAGAAGAACGAATAAGTCTTAAACCGTTTAGTTACTGTCAAAAGCTAACTACAAACGCGAAGCGAAAACATCTACTAGTGGCTATTATCGCTAGCAGAGAAATTAATAATTGTGGATGATTAACCCCTCTACCGGCAGCTTCATTTCTTACCACTAAAAAAATATTCAAATCACGATAACTTTTTTGTTTCTCTCTATTTTTGCACCATTTTTTCACAAACTCTCAAAAAACTCTTCTAGTTTTAAAATATGTGTTGATATTGAAAATTGGTCATCTGGATCTGGAGATATTCCAAAATTCCTTGGGGAACCGACGCGTACCATAACTCACGTAAATATCTCAGACTACAGAATTTTTATCGTATTCGTATATTGGGGCCCAGATAACCGTAGCGGTAAACGCGCAGCTATTCAGCGTGACCATGCTGAGGGTCGTGGGTTCGAATTCCGCTGGTCAAGGATCTTTTCGTAAAGGAAATTTTCTCGACTTCCCAGGGCATAGAGTATCTTCGTACTTGCCAAACGATATACACATGCAAAAATGGTCAATCGGCAAAGAAAGCTCTCAGTTAATAACTGTGGAAGTGCTCATAAGAACACTAATCTGAGAAGCAGGCTTTGTCCCAGTTGGGACGTAACGCCAGAAAGGAGAAAGGAGGATATTCATTTCTCGGAATAATACATTATTGTGAGTATGTTGTGAAAAAATAAAGCAATTTGGTGCAGCCGTCTTTGAGTAATGAGCCTTTATGTTTCTGGTACCATGATGGACAAATAAAAATCTTGAAAACTCTAAAAAAACTCATTTCGTAATTTTCAGATTTCTCCAAGAATACTGAACCGATTTGTATATTTTTTTCAGAGTAGCTCCTTATTACCTGCCATTGTATAGTACACGTTTTATTTTTTTGATAAATTAATTAAAAACAAAATGGCCGCCATAGACATTTTATATGGAGAATGTCGGTCCCCCAAGGAACATCGGAATATCTTCAAAACTAGATCACCAATGATTAATATCAACACAGATTCTTAAACTAGAAGAGTTTTTTGAGATCATGTGCAAAATGGTGCATAAACATCGAGAAACAAAAATGTTATCGCGATTCGAATATATTTTGAGCGGTAAAAAATGAAGCTGCCGGTTGAGGGGTTAAGGATGTTCTTCTTTCAGAACTGACTGATTCTTGAAATAACACTAAAAATCTGATTATTTGTACAGCGGGGATTCGCTGGTTGGAACATGACTGCCTTCCATCTAGCGAATCCGACCCGTTAGTTGGAATGACTGACAGCTGATGATAATGCTCCAGACTAACGTATCTGGAGAGCAAATCGTCACGAAACGCACATATACATACACATTGGTTCTATATAAGGGGAGATCCCCCAGTACCGGACACTTAAGCCACTAAATTCATAATTCGAAAAATATTGATTTTATGGGTTCGTGTTACCCATTTATGATAAATATTATCATTTTTATAGTGTACAAAAATAAATTTGAAAATATAAATATGAATTTTGACATTGTGTTTTGATGATGTTGTTGCGACAGGTGATGAATTTTCGGACAATCCAAAGAGCGAACTCGTATTTTGGGTTGTGGAGTTGCTTTTAGCTGCAAAATTTATTAATTTCATTAGTTTTAAGCATAAAAATAGTTCATAAGTTCAATTTTGCATGAATAGGAAATTTTACAATTTAGTTCATAGTTTGCATGATTTAGATATAAGTAGAATAACAAATTTAATGTTTAGCTTACAATTTTAGTCCCTTTTTTGTGTGAATCCTGTCCAACAATCTGTAAATTATTTCACTGTTATTCACTGACCGTCTCAAACTGTGTTTCTCGTGTGTGTCTAGTAGGCTATCTGTTTCTTACTGTTTTGTGTTTTTCGAACGATCGGCTGCGAAGTCATCGGTGGAGTTTTTTCTTCGTTTCTAACAGTTGGCAGCAGGTACACGGTGAGAAATTATTCGGACGATAGGGCGCCGTCCTGAACATTCCCCGACCCGTATTGCTCCGTGTCCTCTCGAGCATTACCACCAACATCTAGGACGGCTAGTTTTGCCACCGGTCGCCGTAGTACACCAGTTGCTGTCTGTACGTTTGCACTGCGACATCTGCCATCTCGTCCAGGGAACACGCGTAGAACTTGTCCCCTTATCCATCCGTTGCGGACTCTATCATCCACGATGACCACCAGATCACCGGCAGAGACCGGTCTGGTGTCTACGAACCATTTGGTTCGTCTGGTGATAGTGGGCAGATACTCCTTCACCCAGCGCGTCCAGAATTGGTCCAGCAAGCGCTGGCACAGGAACCAACTGGTGTGTAGAGCCTGTCTATCGTCCACAAGTTGGGTTGAAGGCTGGTTCACCCCGCTAGTACTCAGCATGAGGAAGCAGTTCGGAGTAAGTGCCGGGTGCTCCGAAGTCTGGAGCGGCATGTAGGTCAACGGCCTCGAATTCACCATCGACTCAGCTTCCACCAGCAACGTGACCAAGACTTCCTCGCTAGGTTTGCGCTCGACCGATAGCGAAGCCAATGCACACTTCACCGACCGAACCATGCGCTCCCAAGACCCCCCCATATGTGGTGCAGCTGGAGGATTGAAGCGCCATTGAGTGACCGTATTAGTGAATGTCGATGCCAGCTCTTGGTTGATTGCTCTTACTTGCTTACTTAATTCGCCGCTGACTCCAACAAAGTTTGTCCCCCGATCACTGTAGATCTCCGAAGGTGCCCCCCTCCGTGCTATGAATCGTCGTAATGCCATCTTGCAGCACTCCGTCGACAAACTGGTGACGACTTCGAGATGGATCGCCCTGATTGTCAGACAGGTAAAGAGTGCGATCCATCGCTTCACTTCACGACGACCTTGGACGACCAACAGCGGGCCGAAGTAATCCACTCCAACGAAGCTGAACGGCCTGATGCAGGGAGTGACTCTTGCCTCCGGTAGTGGTGCCATTCTAGGAACTGCGGGTGTCCCTTGTAGATCTTGCACCACATGCAAGATTTGCCGATCTTCCGAAATGCTGCTCTCATCTCCGACAAGTGGTATTTCTGCCGCATTTCATTCACTGCTGTTTCTCCGTTGGAATGTTTGTACCGTCGATGGTACGAGTCAATGATGAGCTGGGTAACGTAGTGGTCCTTCGGTAGCACAGTGGGGTACTTGAAGTCGAAGGTAGCATCAGAGAACCCATCGATTCGTCCTTCCATTCGAACTACGCCTTGGTTGTCCAAAAAAGGAGACAGTTTATACAGTTTGCTTGAACTTTCGAAGCGCTGCTGTTGATCCACTGGTAGAGACTGGTTGTTCTGCATCGTCATCACCTCATCTCCAAAAACTTCAAACTGTGCCAGCTTGATGATCGTCTGCTCCGCTCGCTGAAGTTCTTCTCGAGTAAGGATGGCAGTTACATCGGATTCTTCTTTATTCCGCTTCCGCTTCAGCTGGTCAATGAATCGGTGAACATAGGCGACTGATCGTAGACAACGATCCCACTTAGAAAAGCGACAGAACTGTACCACTTGTTCTTTCCGGACTTCACGATGTACGTGGATTGGTCTCAGTTCCTCCGTAGTTGAGGTAGATTGCGCCTCCTGTTTTGGCCAAAGGTTCTGAGGCTCGTATAGGAAGTCTGGTCCACAGAACCAGCGATGACTGTTGCTGATCTGGAGTCGTTCTTTCCACTTAGTGGCGTCATCTGCCACGTTTAGGTGTGAGGGAACGTAGTGCCATTCGTCGACCTTCGAAGTGTCCAAGATCTCCGATACGCGGTACGCTACAAACTGTCGATATCTTCGATGGTCCGAGCGTAGCCAAGAAAGGACAGTGGAGGAATCACCCCAGAAGAAGCGTTGTTTGATTCGCAGTGTGTGGTTTTCCGCCACGGACTTCGCCAATCTGGCTCCTAGTAACGCAGCCTGGAGCTCAAGACGGGGAATTGATAGTAATTTCAGTGGGGCAACTTTGGTCTTTGAAGCTACCAGAGCGCAGCGAACTTGGGACTGGTCAACGATCCTGAAGAAGGCGGTTGCCACGTACGCCTCTTCGCTCGCATCTACAAAAATATGTAGCTGCAAAGACTCGTAGCTTTCCGGAAGGTACCCTGGGAAGTAGCACCGTGGTATGCGAACTGTGTCGAGCTGCCCCAGTAGTTCTGTCCACCGACGCCACAGTTTGAGTAGATCTTCGTCGATTTTATCGTCCCACCCGATGTTTGCTCGCCACGATTTTTGAACGAGGATTTTTCCGTGAACCACGATAAGCGACACCAGACCTAGTGGATCAAAAATACTCATGACCACTTGGAGAAGCTGGCGTTTTGTTGGGACAACATCTCCGTGAAGCAGGGGTATGCTGCTTCATCAACGGTATCCCGACTATCCAAATAGTCGTCCACATAGTGATTGTGGACGATTGCTGCGGCGGCCTCGGGAAATTCGGACTCAAACTCCTTGGCATTTTTATTTTTGATGAACTGCGCAGCAGATGGAGAACAAGTTACACCAAAAGTGGCCACGTCCATCACGTAGATGTCAGGTGCTTTTGAAGGGTCACTTCTAAACAGGAACCGTTGTGCCTGTCGATCCTCGGGTCTGATCTGGAACTGGTGAAACATCTCCCTTATATCGCCACAGATCGCCACCTGGCGTTGACGGTATTTGGAGAGCACCGACGGGAGAGAGGACAACAGATCTGGTCCCGGAAGCAAGGCGGAATTAAGGGATTGGCCTTGGACGGTCGCTGCTGCATCCCAAACTATGCGAACTTTCCCAGGCTTTTTGGGATGAACAACTACTCCCAATGGAAGATACCACACTTTCTGGGGATCCGAGCTTACAATCTCTACTTACTTACTTACTTACTTATTTGGCTTTACATCAATTATCTTGATAAAGCCTCGCCAACAATATTTCGCCAATTCCCTCGGTTCATGGCCGCTTCTCTCCATCCTCGACTGTGACCCACGCTCTCCAGGTCCTGGTGTACCTGATCAATCCACCTAGCTCGCTGCGCCCCACGCCTTCTTGTTCCGACCGGATTCGTGGCGAACACCATCTTTACAGGGTTGTTGTCCGGCATTCTTGCAACATGCCCTGCCCAGCGTATCCTTCCAGCTTTAGCTACCTTCACGATACTGGGTTCGCCGTAGAGTTGAGCGAGCTCGTGGTTCATCCTTCGCCGCCACACGCCGTTCTCCTGCACGCCGCCGAAGATCGTCCTTAGCACTCGGCGTTCGAAAACCCCAAGAGCTTGCAAGTCCTCCTCGAGCATAGTCCACGCCTCATGCCCATAGAGGACTACCGGTCTTATGAGCGTTTTGTACATCGTGCATTTGGTGCGGGGGTGAATCTTTCTTGACCGCAGTTTCTTCTGGAGCCCATAGTAGGCACGACTTCCGCTGATGATGCGCCTTCGTATTTCCCGACTAACATTGTTGTCAGCCGTCAACAAGGATCCGAGGTAGACGAACTCGTCCACCACCTCGAAGGTATCCCCGTCTATCGTAACACTGCTTCCTAGGCGGGTCCTGTCGCGCTCAGTTCCGCCAACCAGCATGTACTTTGTTTTCGACGCATTCACCATTAGCCCGACTCTTGTTGCTTCGCGTTTCAGGCGGGTGAACAAATCTGCCACCGTTTCAAATTTTCTCCCAATAATATCCATGTCGTCCGCGAAGCAAACAAATTGTCCGGATCTCGTGAAAATCGTGCCTCGACTGTTAAGTCCGGCTCTCCGCATGACACCTTCAAGCGCAATATTGAACAACAGGCACGAAAGTCCATCGCCCTGTCGTAGTCCCCGCCGAGACTCGAACGAACTGGAGTGTTCGCCCGAGATCTTCACGCAGTTTTGCACACCGTCCATCGTTGCTCTGATCAATCTTGTGAGCTTCCCGGGAAAGCTGTTCTCATCCATGATTTTCCATAGCTCTATGCGGTCGATACTATCGTATGCCGCCTTGAAATCGATGAACAAATGGTGCGTAGGGACCTGGTACTCACGGCATTTCTGGAGGATTTGCCGCACGGAAAAGATCTGGTCCGTTGTCGAGCGGCCGTCGATGAAACCTGCTTGATAACTTCCCACGAACTCGTTTGCTATAGGTGATAGACGACGGAAGAGAATCTGGGATAGCACTTTATAGGCGGCGTTTAGGATGGTGATTGCACGATAATTTTCACACTCCAGTTTGTCGCCCTTTTTGTAGATAGGGCATATAACGCCTTGCTTCCACTCCTCCGGTAGCTGTTCCGTTTCCCAGATTCTGACTATCAGCCGATGCAGACAAGCGGCCAACCTGTCCGGGCCCATCTTGATGAGTTCGGCTCCGATACCATCCTTGCCAGCGGCTTTGTTGTTCTTGAGCTGTTGAATGGCATCCTTAACTTCCCCCATCGTGGGAGCTGGTTGATTTCCGCTATCCGCTGTGCTGACGTAGCCATCGCCTTCGCTGTCCTGACCTTCTGTGCCTGTGTTCTCTGCGCCATTCAGGTGTTCATCGTAGTGCTGCTTCCACCTTTCGATCACCTCGCGTCCGTCCGTCAAGATGCTCCCATCCTTATCCCGGCACATCTCAGCTCGCGGCACGAAGCCTTTGCGGGATGTGTTGAGCTTCTGATAGAACTTCCGCGTTTCTTGAGAACGGTACAGCAACTCCATCTCTTGGCATTCCACCTCTTCCAGGCGGCGCTTTTTGTCCCGGAATAGGCGGGTTTGCTGTTTCCGCTTCAGTCTGTATCGTTCCACGTTTTGCCGCGTACCATGCTGCAGCATTGCAGCCCGCGCTGCATTCTTCTCCTCTAAAACCTCTTGGCACTCCTCGTCGAACCAATCGTTTCTTGAGCTCCGTTCCACATATCCGACAACGCTTTCGGCAGCGTCGTTAATGGCTGCTTTGACTGTCCTCCAGCAGTCCTCAAGAGGGGCCCTATCGAGCTCGCCCTCATCCGGCAACGCTGCCTCAAGATGCTGCGCGTACGCATTGGCGACATCCGGTTGTTTCAGCCGCTCGAGATTGTACCGGGGCGGGCGTCGGTACCGTACATTGTTGATGACGGATAGTTTTGGGCGCAGTTTCACCATCACCAGGTAGTGGTCGGAGTCAATGTTGGCGCCACGATAGGTTCTGACGTCGGTTATGTCGGAGAAGTGCCGTCCATCGATCAAAACGTGGTCGATTTGCGATTCTGTCTGCTGAGGTGATCTCCAGGTGTACCGATACGGGAGGCTGTGCTGGAAATAGGTGCTACGAATGGCCATGTTCTTGGAGGCGGCAAAATCTATCAGTCGTAGGCCGTTCTCGTTCGTCAGCCGGTGGGCGCTGAACTTTCCAATCGTCGGTCTGAACTCCTCCTCCAGGCCAACCTGAGCATTCAAATCTCCTATGATGATCTTGACGTCGTGGCTTGGGCAGCGGTCGTACTCGCGTTCGAGCTGCGCGTAAAATGCGTCCTTGTCATCATCAGTGCTTCCGGAGTGTGGGCTATGCACGTTGATTATGCTGAAGTTAAAGAATCGGCCTTTGATTCTTAACTTGCACATTCGTTCATTGATCGGCCACCACCCGATCACGCGCCTTTGCATGTCACCCATCACTATAAAAGCTGTTCCCAGCTCGCGTGTGTTGCCGCAGCTCTGGTAGATGGTATGATTACCTCTAAACGTTCGCACCAATGCTCCTGTCCAGCACACCTCCTGCAGCGCTACGATGTCGAAACCGCGGGTCTTCAGTACATCGGAGAGTATGCGAGTACTTCCAATGAAGTTGAGAGATTTGCAGTTCCACGTACCGAGTTTCCAATCGCTAGTCCATTTTCGTCGCTGTGGTCTTTGCCGATTGTTCCGGTCCGTATTCCGGTCCGTAGCTTACAATCTCCTCCTGTGTAATTTTGTGCGCGTACCCTTTTTCCACGTACTCGATTATCTGCTGCTTCAGGTTCTCGAACAGTTCAGGTTTGCGCCACAAACGACCCTCCAGCGATTTGAGCCGACTCTCTGCCATCGGCTTACTGTCTGGAAAGTTGATGCGATCATATCTCCAAAGCAGCCCTGTCTGGAATCGTCCGGATGGCAGCCGTGAAGTCGTTTCTTCGAGAATCTTTCTGGATCGCATTTCGTCGGAACCTTCCAGCAAAGGTGCTACAGCGACGCCAACATGCTCCATCGAGAAAAACTCCTTCACTAGGTCGTGCAACACATCATCAGGGTTTCGAGCTTCTTTGTACAGATGAAACTGACACTTCTGAGTAGAGGAACATTCACCAGGAATGGGGCCGTATACCGTCCAACCCAGCCTTGTTTTCGCCGCTGCTGGTTGACCGACTTTGCCTTCCTGGACCTTGAGGGGAATCTTCAGGCGCGTGTTGTCCAAACCTATCAGGATTGTTGGAGTGGCGTTGCAGTATCCTCGAATGGGTAGACCACGGAGGTGCGGAAACTGTTGAGCGAGTTGATCGAACGGCAAACTTTGTTGAGGAAGAGACAGTTTTTCCACGGTGTGAGCTGCTGCAACGACGTACCGTTTCTTGGCTCCACGACCCGAGATTTCGAGTCGAATTAGCTGAGAATTGTCCTCACAACGTTCAACATCACTGGTCCATTGCAAGTAAAGCGGGTGGACTTCACCTTTCAACCCCAACTCCCTGGCGATACGGACGTCGAGCAATGTAGACGAGGACCCCTCATCCAAAAACGCAAACGTGTGGACGGATCTATCGGTACCGTACAGCGTCACGGGTACTATACGAAAGAGCGTGGATACCTTCAGAGCGGTGTGAACGTTAACGGTTTCGGTCGCTGTGGGCTGTTTTGCTGGAACTATCGACTGTGGCTTACCAGGATGCAATAGCTTGTGGTGTCGCTCTTCACATCCTTCCATTCCGCACGATGTTGCTTTGCACGGGAACTTTCCGTGTGCTATCAGGCACCGTCTACACAGGTAATGCTCTTGAATACGCTTCCAACGTTCCTCCAGATTGCACCTTTTGAAATCGTCGCAGTCTCGCACCTTGTGTCCTTGATTTCCACAAATTGGGCACGGTTTTGGTTGGTTCTGCTTACCTCCAGGATTGCTTGGAGGATTCCGTCTACCAACGTTGTCCACCGTATTGCCAGATGCGTGGGTGTTCAAATACAGCTTCTCCTTTCCCTTTACTTTTCCCGAACTAGAACGAGCTTCTTCAGTCGGTTGATAGGGAGCGACGTCACTTGCAGCTACCACCAGTTGCGCCATGTAATCACCAAATGTGCCGAGGTCAACCGCTGGACACTTTTGTTTGAAAAGCGCCCAATCCAGTTTGATGTTCGCTGGTAATTTGCTGACTAGCTCCTGCAGCAATGCCGGATTGGAGAAGTGAGCCTGTTGTCCAGCTGCGCGCAGATGACCGCAGAGGTTTTGGCAGGCTAGCCCGAACGATATCAGAGACTCCAACTTGTCCGGTTTTGGGGCTGGAGTAGAACGTACCTTCTGCAGTAGAGAGTTGATGACCAGATCGGGACGCCCGTACAGCGTCTGAAGTGTTGAGAGGATCATAGGAACCGATGATGGCTCCAGAAGTAAACTTCTCACTGCTTCCAGGGCGTTTCCTTTGAGGCTCCGTTGCAGACGCATCAAGTTCTCTCCATGGGAAAACCCACATAATTGGGTGGTGTTCTGGAAACAACTCAGGAACAGCGGCCATTCAACGGGATCGCCCGAAAAGAAAGGAAGATCCTTGGGAACGATGTGCCTAGCAGCGAGCTGTTGAGATGTCGGAGAGCTTATCCATGGTTGATGGACTGGCGCAGGTGCAGAGGTAGAGTCGAAAGGAAGAAACGCTTGTGGAAACACGTTGGGCACCACTGGATCACTGTTGGCAGCAACCGACGACGCTATAGGCACCGTATTGCTTTGAACTGTTTGCACTCCAGTAGACAATGGCAAACTGGACGACGAAACGGGCGGAAAGTCAGCAAATCGCACGGAGGGGGCAGTCGCGGGGCGGACATGAGGAGTGCTTCTATGTGCTGGATTGAAGGTAAACGCATTGTTTTGGCTGATTTGGGGGGGTTTACATGGTTCGGTCAAGGGGAAGGGAGTGTGAGAAATAAATGACGACAATTTTGGTACGTCAAATGTCACATTGCTTTGTAATGGTCTAATTTGTATCGGATTAATATTAGAGCACGTTTGACTCACCAAAGTAATCGTCGCCGACGACTCCTGTCCAGTTGGTGCTGATTCGAGGCCGGATGTCTGCTGGTACTGGGTTGTGATGGGCTGCAACACCGCTTGGACTTGTCCGGCGCCACTGGCCGACACTGGGCTTGTGGCCGGCGTTTCATGCTGCTGTGTGGGAATCCCGTGGATGACATTATGCTGGGCTTCACGTTGTACCGGATCACTGACTAGTGGCGGACGACTTACAGGATGCTGGCTTGAATTAGGTGGACGTAACTGTACTCCACAGAACTTTCGCTGGATCTCCTCCAAGTCCACGGCGATTCGTCGCTTTGGAATGGGCATCGGTTCCTCAGGGAATTCCCAAGTCAAACTCCAATCCAACGGGTTTTGCGTTTGATTTTCTGGTGGAGCGTGGGCGACTTGTTGCTCACCCATCGTGCCCGAGAACTGACACTGAGACGCATCTTGGCTGAGTGGCTGGCTCGGATTGAGCCCAAAAGAGAGCTGCGCATGCTGCCCTGACTTAGGAGTTGAAACTGCAGCGACTGTCGTTGGTACTGTCGGGATCGGCTTGTAGACCGTGCCTGTCCGAGACGATACACCGGCGGGGATTTCACTTTGCCCGATGCCGGACTCTACGTTGTCGGTGGGCTTGTCCAGAAGCCAATGCTGAACCTTCTCGATGCTGGACACCGATCGACGACTGCTTGCTGTACTTTGCTCTAGCAGCTCAGCCTGCATGAGCTCATATTTCTTCGCGAGATATTCCCTTTCACGTCTCACTTTTTCTTCGGCAGCCTTTTCCTGCAAGCACTTTTCTTCTTCGAGCCGTTGTAAATCGAGCAACAGCTTGGCTCGAGTAGAAGAACTTGTCGACCGCCTTGTAGTCGAAGGGGGAGGTGGAGGGTCTCGCCGATAACAACGCGCACACACGACGCGATCGCCACCGATAGATCGACCGATCATTGCACACGCGGGATGAATGGGACGTACGCACTCACTACACTGAGCCATCTTCTCTTCACCGACGATCGGTTCGCCGCACGTACAATTGTATCTGGCCGCCGCCATCGCACTTTGTGGCTCCTCGTGGCGTCGATAAAAAAGGGTCGCGGATAAAATTCTAAAAGATTTGTTGCGACAGGTGATGAATTTTCGGACAATCCAAAGAGCGAACTCGTATTTTGGGTTGTGGAGTTGCTTTTAGCTGCAAAATTTATTAATTTCATTAGTTTTAAGCATAAAAATAGTTCATAAGTTCAATTTTGCATGAATAGGAAATTTTACAATTTAGTTCATAGTTTGCATGATTTAGATATAAGTAGAATAACAAATTTAATGTTTAGCTTACAATTTTAGTCCCTTTTTTGTGTGAATCCTGTCCAACAATCTGTAAATTATTTCACTGTTATTCACTGACCGTCTCAAACTGTGTTTCTCGTGTGTGTCTAGTAGGCTATCTGTTTCTTACTGTTTTGTGTTTTTCGAACGATCGGCTGCGAAGTCATCGGTGGAGTTTTTTCTTCGTTTCTAACAGTTGGCAGCAGGTACACGGTGAGAAATTATTCGGACGATAGGGCGCCGTCCTGAACAGATGTATTTTAGTACCAAATTGATCGATCTTGAAAGGTGGCACCTAATACCGGACACGATCTGGAAATGCCTCGAATTCTGTAAATTTGAACATCATTGAATATGTACACTATAGAAATAGTTTATAATTACCAATTCAATGCAATTGCAACATTTACAAACATAATTTGAGTTGTTCTTAGTTTGCAAGATGCCTATCAAAAACCTCTTTCATATATGATGAAAAATAGCACATTTTACGATGTTGTTATGAATGTTCATTCTTCTTAATTTTATTGCATATTTAATACCATGGTCGACGGAACCCATGAAAAATGAAAGTATTTTGAGACACTGATGCAATAATTACAAAGATATCATATAACAAATCAAGCTGTCCGAAACTGAGGGACAGGAGGTGCTTAACCAAAATTGTAATTTGTCCATATTTACTTCAATTATGGTACAAAATACATTCATACTATCAACTTAGGATTATGTTCGATCATGCTTGTGGGATCCAAAGTATTTTTTTCATATTCAAAATATTTACTAAATAGGCTCAAAATTAAGAAGATACGTCAATTTTTCAAAGATTTTCAAACTTTTCTACTTTTTTAAAAAGGGATGCATATTTCAAGGATGTGTTATTCTACGCAAACATTAGTCTACATAATAGCTTTCTTTTCTACTAATACACCATCTTGATTGGACCATGATATCTCAATGTTTCAACTTTGTCCGGTATTGGCTGCTGTCCGGCACTGGGGGATCTCCCCCTACGAAGATTTCAATCCGACGGTACTCAGACGTCAAAGTCAGTTTGACATCTTATCGTGACATTCGAATGCTCTTTAGTTGGATTTTTTTTTCAACCAGCGAACATCCAACCATCGAGTCATTCCATGTAGCGGACCCCCAACGAGCGAATATCAATGATGATTTATCCTTCTCTATGAATAAGCTGAATAAGTTTTTGTGAAATTCAACTTCTGAAATTTATCATATATCCATGAAAACTGTAGTTCACTTGTGTTTTCAATTTCGGCTAAACGGCATTCGGCCAAATGGCGTTTGGTCAAATGACTCTTTAAGCCAAAGGGCATTCGGCCAAATGACCAGGAACCATATTTTTCAATGATTTCTGATAAGATCTATGGCTGATGTTTAGTTGTACTCCAGAGTCTGATTTTAGTTTAGTTGTACTCCAAAAATTATCCAAAAAGTTTTTCATGACGCAATTTTGTGCATGAGCCTTGTAGCTAATCAGTTGATTTAGTTCTTTTTTCGTTGGTCAGGGGGAGGTATCGCCCCTTGCCTCGCTCTGGCTACTCCCATGCGGCTAGCTGGGTTCTCAGATAAGCTGCATCGCATTGAAAATTATTTGATACTAGTGGTCCCGGCAAACTTCGTTTTGCCATCAAGTAGGCTATTGGAAAACGTCAAGAAATTCCCCATACAAATTACACCTTAGTCTTCTCCCGTTTTCCCGATAAACCCGGCGACTTTCCTACATTTTTTTCTTCGCACGAACACGTCGCATCCCTTGAGGAGTGCAACAGTGAAAATCTTGCGGTAATCCGTTGGACCGTTCTCAAGCCATTTCGTGACATACAAACACCACTCCATTTTTATTTATATAGATAGATGAAAATATCAGACTTTGGTGTGCTACAGCCATTTATTTCTGCTCTTATTAAAGTACTGTCGAGTTCCATTATTTAAAACGAAACATTGGAATTGCTGCTGCTCGCTTTATAACAAGGATTGTATATTATATATTAAACTTTTGTTTCCTTCCCGGATTTCCCCGAGAAGTGCCATAACTGCATTGTGACTTAATTTCTACTTAAAATGCCACAAAATGCATCTCAAAAGGAAAACAACAGAACCCACCCGACTTTGTCCTTCACAATGGCTCCTTGCAGCTTTGCCGCGTGAAGCACCTGCTCCTAGGAAATAAGCCAGATTGCAGAACCGGAAGAAAGTACAACTGCGAAAACTTTACCCCCTCCTAGTCGTGCTCCGAAATCCGCTACAGCTGGACCGGTTGATGCAACAAACGCAAAATAAAAACTATGCAAATGAAATTCCAACTTTGCATGCTCTCAAAATTTAATTACGAAGAAAATGTTCATCAAGGAAATTTAATTACTCTCAAGTCTTCAGCACATTTCCACCCACTCACACGCTCGCACATGACCGATTGGCATGAGGCGAACGGACGTAGCCTCTGCTCTGAGAGGAGGGTTGCAAATGCTCGCAGATGATGTCACGCGCATCATAATGGCCCCACAAGTCGCTCGTCGGGTGTCGTGCCCCTCATGGGAATCACCGGATCATTCTAGAGAGCCGGTCAGGCTGCTGAAGGGAGAGACAACGGCAACAGCAATCGCAGCAGACATGCTTGTCTTGTACCGTAAAATGGAGTAGCTTTGATAATGCTGGTAACTTTAATAGTACAGGTCTCACGACTTGCTGAATTAAATAAAAAGTCATTGGTAATGGTTTCATCAAAACGAATGCGTTAATAAACGGTATTAGTATGAACTTCAGAATATTATTGCAGAGCTATTTTATTGAAATTAAGAACATGTGACATATTAGTAGCTTACATATACTAGAATTCCAATTAAGAATTAAAGGGGTTAGAAGCAAAGAGGTGTAAGTAACAAAAAAACCTTTAAGAAAACCTACGTTCACATTTATTTAGCCATTTTTCAAATTGTATGGGAACCAAAAATATAAGCCAATCTTCTACAAATTATGTTATTTTTTTATTGATTGGAAAAATCACCCTAAAAACATCGTTTGAAGGTTTGAAGCAGTTGAATTTTGTAGTACATATTCTTAACTCAAAACCGAGCAAATTGTCACTTCTCGCGTTCAGTAGACTGTTTCGACTGCTATTTTTGATTGAGCTTGAGCTTGAGCTTGATTGGCTACCCGTGGTTATTACTCCAGTATCGCTAGATCAGCTTATACAAGGAACAAACCAGATTACAGCGTGGGACTAACAGACACCATCAGTGCGTAAGTGCTAGTGATTTTCTATTTTAAGGCAAAAATACATGGAATTGATGTTGCATTTAAATCTGGCCCACAGTAGATTGGATATACCCTTGCATCTACGTCAGTTCATGCGGGAAGGTAAAAGGACATGGTGATTTCATGGCAGAAAAGCTTGGTGAGCAGACTACCTATGTATCAGGTGTAAGGAAAAACGTTATATAACGATGGAAAAACGTATGGAAACGGTTTCTCTGGTTCTAGCAATTGCAATGAACAAATTGTTTAGGTGAGATAAATTAAAAGTGGAAGATAGAAGCAAATGAAAGATACAACTACAAAGAACTAGGAAAAGGAGTGTTTTGGACTGCTACTTTTGATTCAGTAGAAAGTACTTATCGTCTTGCTGTATCGTAAAACGTTTCGAAAATCAAATAAATTTCGTGTAATAATCTAAAGAGAAAATCAACGAAGAGAAATCGACCCCTGTATTTACGTCCTTATGATACTGAATGCGAGTCTTACACTCCTTTGCGTTTGGGCCCCTCAATTAAGTCTTCTCTTAGCGTAAAACATTTTACATATTGGAGCCATTTTATTAGGCAAAGCCAAATATTTTAACACTTCAGTAGTTACAGTGGTACTCCTTCCGCAGCCCGCGGCCCGCATGATTCCCTCAGAGTTGAGTATTGTAGTTGAGTATCATACAGGCGTATCTGCAGTGATCGATTTCTCTTCGTCGATTTTCTCTTTGCATTATCGCACGAAATTCAAAAGATTTTCGAAGCATTTTACGATTCAGTACGATGAAGGATGATGAATACTTTCTACTGAGTCAAAAATAGGAGTCGAAAACAATCGAAAACAAACCCCCCAAGTAATTAGCTAAAGAGAAAATCGATGAAGAGCAATCGATCACTGCAGTTACGCCCTTATGATACTGAACGCGAGAAATATTGACATAAGAAGCGGATATCCTACTAGTTTGAGGGCTTGGTCAAAATTTCAGGATTGGCTACCTGGTTCCGAATGGGTGTTTCAAAATGACCTATTTAAAAAAGTGGATTTGCAATGTGAAATTAGCTATGTCTTCACAATTATTAGCTCTATAAAGATGGAGACGGATGTCTAGAAGTCCATCAACATACATGGCGTGGATCACAAATTCTGGATGTTCAGGGGAACCGGTTCCTTGGCCATATTTCGGAAGCGAGTAAATATTATCATGCGACACGTCAAACTTCATATTTTTTCAAATTATTGCATTCTATGACAGATCTGCATAGTACTGCATAGTACAGAAACCATTTGGCCACTTTGGAACAGGTATCCGGGTCTCCAAGGAACCGGTTCCGGGGTCAATTATTGACTTTCAGTACCGTCGTTGGGGGTGAAAATGGGTAAAAAAAAGAATATGTACTAATTGTCTATTGAATAACTATCGCAATTTACCTTCAATAAACTTCAAATTTGGTGTGTATGTAATTTGATGGTACATTAACAACTATCCAAAATATTAAGGAAAAATATTAATTCACTACGGCATTATAAGTGAATGAAAACTGACCCAATCTTACCCCATAGAGGGGGTGGCATTGGGTTACTGTAATTGAAATACCTAACTTGTTTTTGAGAATATTAATGCAACACTATTCACAGTTGAAAAATATTGATAAAATACGATGCAAACAAGGCGAAAAGACATCTCAAAAGTATGATAAACCCACTTAAAAGTACTATTATACCAAAAAAATTAAAGAGCTATGCGAAAAACTTTGTTAACCTGGCATTTATCGTCGAGTTTACATAAATTTTCTTGCTTTTCTTTCTTCAAATTGTCTTCAATGTCTTATCCCCATTGCCATAAAGCCTATTCAGTTTCTCAAAGGTGTACTGAACAGAGATTATGTTGAACCTTCGCAAATAGTTAAATTTCGGTGCAACATACCATGATCAAAACATTTGATACAATTGTTGACGTCATAATCCCACTATTTCAGCAATCCAATTCATTTGTACTTCCGTTAGATGTTTATATAATATGAAAACATTAATAAATAATTAAATTTGAAAAACAATAAAATTGCACGATGTTGCTGCGCACGAAAAACAGTTGCTGGTTTGAAAAGTTGTCATAATACGTTGCATTGTTATTCAATGCATGAAATCTTCAAGTAGATTTGTTTAATGTTTCAGCGATGCTGTATTTAGAAAAAATAAACACATCCTAATGATGAAAGAGTACATACGGCACCGAAAAACGACAAAAATGTAGACTTGTGATTCCATTCACAATCGTTTATGCATGACCCAATCTCACCCCTATTTTTAATGTTTTAGACACAGCACAAAAAAAATATTTTTTTTTGCGGAAAAATCAAATAGATTGCGGAAAATACGAGTGAAGTATATTGAAAAGACTTTCAACCGTCTACTAATATAACAATAGAGGTTAAAATACATGCGTGATACTTTGTACAAAGAAATTTAATGTTGTAAATTTTCTCTAGTTTCAACATACAAGTTCATTGATATATTAAACAAAAACTACTATTTCTAAAAATGTAAATTGTGATTAATCATGTTCCCTATTATATGAATTATTAGTTTTAGTGATACCAGTGATATTGGCTGAAATATTTCATAAATCATATTTTTCCGTTTTGACCCAATCTCACCCCCTAGATCCCATCGACGGTAAACATTGTCATGCGACACATCAAACTTCGTGTTTTTTAAAGTTATCACTTTCTATGGGTAAACTGCAACGCCTGGGACCTATTTGGCCACTTCGGAACCGACATCCGGGTTTCCGAGGAACCGGTTCCGGGGTCCATCTTCGTAGGTGACTAAATACTATCCTGCGAGACATCATGTTTTTTTTTTTTTTCAAATGATTGCAATCTACGGCTACAGAACCCATTTGGCCACTTTCATTTATCAAAAATCAGTAGAAATTGTCATGTGACCCATTAAACTTCGTGATTTTGTAAGCTATTACCTTCTATAAGTGAGTCGCAACCCCTGGGACCTATTTATTTATTTCATGTCGTCAATCAGAAGTAGACCATTTTGTTACAATTTTACACTTAATATTATATAGTTTGAAAACGTTATTTTCTTAATCTAGTTCGAATTTTGATATCACATATTTTTTTGTTTTAGTTCCGATTTCGTCATAGTAAAGTCAATGGTTTCGCAATGTTTATTGTAAACAGACATTATTTGATTTAAAGGCTCAAATTTGGCATAATTTGTGCGGTGATGGTTTGTATAAAAAATACTACGACTTCGTAGTTGTCTTGAAGGAGCATAAAAATTTAATTTTGATAAAAGTGTCATCGAGTCAATGCGATGCGAAACTATATCGTTTACGAACGAGACCATTGCAAATTCGCGACGTTTCTTCAATGTTTGAATATTAATGAGCATGCATCGTGCTTCATAAGATGGTAGAGGTAACCTTGTCCAACCTAATTTTCGAAGTGCGAACAACAGAAATTGTTTTTGAACTGATTCTATACGATTTTCATGGGTTGATGAAAATGGTGACCAAACTATGCTACAGTATTCTAAAATTGAACGCACATAGGTTATGTATAATGTTTTTATAGTGTATGGATCGTGAAAATTATAGCTAAATCGTTTTATAAATGCTAAAATCTCTTATTCTTACGCATTTTTCTACTAGTTGATTCCCTAAGTAGACTGTTGTGTTAGGTATACTACGCTTTCTGCTAAAGGATATAGAATCGGTAACTATGATTTCAATTCCCATTTAGGCTGTTTAGGCATTTACCAAAAGAATACCACATGATTTTTAAACTACAAACCCTTTCCATTTTTGTCCTGAAGCTTTATAATACTTTTCCCTTGTGGATTCAGGTTCCTAAAGAATTAGTTTTTGGTTCAATTATCATGTAGCTTTTTAACTTAAGTACAGTGATACCTCCATGAGTCGATGTTCCATGACTCGATATCGACTCATGGAACCATACTAAAAACAAAATTTCATGGTTACTATGATGGTCCCTAGAAGCAGCTTTGCAAAGGATTTCTGTTCTATGACTCGATATTTCCATGAGTCGATGGTCCCTTCAATATCGACTCATGGAGGTTTCACTGTATAACGAAGGTATCAAAAACTCATTAGGTCATTTAAGAACAGCTGTTTGAGTTTGCTTGCAAGCGATTCCGAAATCAAATGATTATAGCAAGCGAAATTTGGTTTTCATTGATGTCTTAGATTTTTTTTTTCATATTTTCCATTCAATTTTTCAGCGATTTTTAAAAGACATCATGTCAGAGATTCCTTCAGAAAATCTCTTGGGAAGAAAATGTCTCTATTGTTTTTTGTTTAATTCAGATATTCCTCTAGGAAAGTTTTCCAAAAGTTCCAACAATCTGTATCAATGATTTCACAAGAAAATGATTGCTTTATTGATTTCTTCAGGCATACCTCCTAACATTTTTATATTATTTTTTCATGAATGCCAACAAGAGTGATCTAGAAGTCCTCCAGGAATGGCTGTGGAGACTTCTACAGAGATTCCTTAAATATTTTTTCATAGAATCTTGCAAGAATATTCAATAGTGCCAAAAGTACTTCAGGAGTGTTCTGAAGATTTAATTTACTTGTTTTATTTCTTTGATTAAAGCTTCATGGAATACTCCTACAAAGACATCGTCAATAATTATTCTTATGCTTTATTCAGAGATTGCTTAAATGTAATACACAGAGATTTCTTCAGAAAACCTTTTTAAATTATTTCGAGTACTTAGTAGTTCAATAAGAATATATTCAGTACTGACTTCGGACAATCACGGAATAACAAACAGGGCCTTCAAATGTCAGTGAATTTCAATTCAAATGACATTTGAATTTTGCTGAAAAAAATATAATTGGTTAGCCTGACCATATCATTCTGATACTATAGTTAGCAATGCATTCCAAAGTAAATCTCCAATAGAAAATGTGAAAATCAATTTTCTTTCTTGATATTTTCCGATTTTGATAACAACCATAGATATGTGAAGTCAGTCTAAGCTAAGCTTGGCTAAAAACGTCTTGATATGTTGTTGGATTGAAGGCAAATACGTCGAAGACGAAATATCTGCTGGCTGGAGGAACCGAGCGCGATATAGCTCGCTGGTAGACGCGTGATGATCGAAGGGGTTGAGTTCGAGGTGGTGGACGAATTTGTCTACCTCGGACCATTGATAACGTCGGATAACAACTGCAGCAGAGAAATACGAAGACGCATCTTTGCCGGAAGTCGTGCTTACTACAGACTCCACAAGATCTTGCGGTCTGGTAAACTTCACTTCCATACTAAGTGTACCATGTACATACAAGCAGGGATAGGGTGCGACTCAAAACTCTTTCGGTGCAACACGCGCTACCGGGAGACAGCACGTTCAATTTGAAAGAGACGTGCTGGTGCAATATGAATTGTGTTAATAGAAATATTAGTAGTAGAACGCTAATGGCGTAGTTGTCACAAAACTGATTTTAATTTTTATTACCTTAAATTGTGGTTTTTCATTGTTCGTTCAAAACCATGACGTTGTTTTGGTTCTTAAAATTAATCTGACACTTTGAGACCCGGTACTCACGCTGTCAGTTCGTGGCAAACTAGATGTTGGTAACACGAACAGCAGCGACATTAGCATTCTTAGGTTAATGCTTCTACTATTGTGTTGCACCCATTCTTTTTTGTGTGCTAAAACGCTAAGACTCCCATGTGCCGTTGCTGAGAATCTCTCTGAGCATTAGGCAAGGCTCTCTCAAATAACATCACTTTGCTTTGATGACGGAGTACGGATGGACGCCACTCTCAAACGAATCACACAAACATTTGTTTACTTCATAAACTATATATGATTTCGCGTAACACACAGGGTAGATGTACCAATAGTGGAGGTACTAAGCACGATTAATCTTCATTTAACCGCTTAAATTCAAGAAGCACAATTAATGAACATATTAATGTTTTAAGCCTGATTCGCTGCTGACAAGTAATTTCTCAGCCTATCTTGATGCATGGGAAATTTCTGCAAGGAATCGACCAAGAATGCGCTTTTTTCTTATCGCAGTACGCAATTGAAAAGAACTGTCAGTTCAAATGGGAGTCGCTGTAGAAAATTTCTGCAAGGAATCGGCGAGAAATTTCTTTAGCGATTCCTTTTCAGTAGCAAATCAGGCATTACGCTAAGTATGCTGTTTCGCTCAAGAAAAGTAAAGAAATTCCTTGATTGAAAGGGTCAAGAAATTTCCTACAGAGAGCCCCCTTTGAAGTGACATTTCTTCTCAACTGCGTACTGCGATCAGAAAAAAAGTGATTTTCTTGACCATTTCTTGGGAGAAATTTTCCACACATCGAGATAGGCGATTCCTTTTCTTCTCAGTATCAAACCGGAAAGACAATTGACTAAATAAGAAAAAATGATTTCATCGCAGTAGCCAACGGCATGTCAGTGAAAAATTGTACCTACACTGTTCCTTTAGTTGCAGTATATTTTTAATTTGCGTTCCTATAGTTGCGGTATCCGTTGTTTTCTTGTGGGATCCTCCACTATAATAACACTTTACCGCAACTATTGGTACAAGTAAGAGAAGTTTCAGCAATTTAAGTGATATTTCATCAACTTTCAAGCAATTTGCACGCTGTTTTCAACTATTTCGTGTATCAACAAGCCAATACGTCGATTGGCAGTGTCAATTCTGTGGTTAATGCAACAAAATTAGTTAAAATGGCGTTACAACTATAGGAACACCCACAACTAATGGATTACTTATCCTACTTCGATAATTTCGACGACTTCGGTATGGGGCTCTGCACTGTTTTCATTTTGCATCGGATTTTGACGTTTACTGGCCTTGTTGTTTATGATTTTATGAAAGAGTGAACGAGAGGGAATGATTTTTGTGCAGAGCCCCATACTTTTCGTGTTGACCAGGAGTTTTGACAATTTCCTGAACAAACGATTGCTTTGATTAAATTCAATATATCTGACAATATTTTCGTGTGATCGTTGTGTTTATTATCGTTTTTGTTTTTAGGAACTGGATCGGTGAGCAACACATAAACAAACCAACTTCAAGCAAATTGTAGTTCGGTCGAACCTGAATCGGGTTGGGGTTGAAACGGATTGCGCCAGCTTCAACCTATGTTCAAAAACGAATTCGACATATGTTATTGCTGTGTGCGTATGAAACGCAAATATCAAATGCGGGAAGACCAAAGGCGGTAAGAATTTTTACAAGGAAAGCGAAGTCGAGAATTGCTTTTCCACGGAAGTGTCAAGAGTTTTGTCCATTGTTCTGACACCCCCTGTCCCGAGGGAAAATTTGTTGTATGAAATTAAAAATAATTTGTCTGGCACGTAACACGTATCCTTAAGATGTTACAGCTCGTACAAATTTTGAAAAATATTCATACAAAATGCGTTACGAGGGGGTGGGTGGGTGTCAAAAATGGCCATTTTCGGCGTTATGAAATTTGTGAATAAACACTAAAATAATTTTGAAGTGTAGAGCAAGCAAAAAATGATTCGACACCGCCGTCAGTCACATTCGTTCTCGATTATGTTTCCAATGAAAAGCACCAAACGAAGCACATTGTGCTTTACTCCAAGAGTTTTAAAGAGTAGAGCTGGAGCTATCTTTTGTCTCTCACACAGTTGCAGCAATACTCGCACCTTCTTTTGTGTCACTCAACAAAAACAAGAGACGCACGCAAAAGTCGGGAGCAGCACATGCATATTTTGCACCGCTCCGAGTTTTCTGCCATTCTCTGCATACAAGACGCTGATAAGACCGGTAGTCCTCTACGGGCATGAGACGTGGACAATGCTCGAAGAGGACCTGCAAGCGCTAGGAGTTTTTGAACGACGTGTGCTTAGGGCGATCTTCGGCGGAGTATTGAGAACGGCGTATGGAGGAGAAGAATGAACCACGAGCTTGCGCAACTCTACGATGAACCCAGTATCCAGAAAGTCACCAAAGCTGGAAGGGTACGATGGGCGGGACACGTTGTGAGAATGCCGGACAACAATCCCGCAAAAATGGTGTTCACCTCAAATCCGACCGGTACAAGACGAAGGGGAGCGCAACGAGCTAGGTGGTTTGACCAAATGGAGCAGGATCTTGGAAGTGTGGGGCGATCGAGAAACTGGAGGTTAGCAGCCATGTACCGAGTTAGTTGGCGTAACATTGTGGCGCAGGTCATGTCTTGAAGGACGTAGCGCCACCAAAGTAAGTATGATGGTGGTTAGTACAAGAGTAAATTACAAATTAGCTGGTTACTTAGTTTCTCAACAAGATATAATCAGATTTTCGTCCAAAAGCTACCAAGGTTACCTCGTTCTACGGTACGTATATTTACCTTTCCGGTACATCTGCACCACATGCTCTAACAACACAACACGAAGAGAGCTCTTGAGGGTGAGACAGTGGCGGTGGTCACCAAAAGAAACCAAAACCCACACAGCCATCTAGCCACCAGAGAAGAGGCCTCTGCAGCCCAAGCCAGATGATGAAGGAGACAATTATTATTCTGGTCATGAATGTGCTTTGAATATGATTTTTCTTTTTTTTTCTGTATGCGGACCGACCCGGGTAACCTCTTACCCATAATGCTACGTGTGGTGCAAACAATTTTGTCACAAAATTTCCACTGCACTTTTGTATGAGAGAGTGAGATAACAGATGGGGATACGGCTGGAGATTTCCTACACCCGGAAAGCCAATTTTTCTATAGACTAGCCAAGGAAAATTCATTTGACGGCCAATTTTGGCTTGGCAGTGGTCATCAACAGCCAACCAGCAGCATGAAAAGCAGCTGGCGTGATTTGGATGGGATGCGGATCAACTCACAGGTTGGTCTTCTGTGCCTTTCTTAACAGAATGAGCCACTCTTTATTAGTAGGGGAACTGCCGAATGCGCCGTCCTTGCAATTCACCCAAGCAGGGATTAAATCCTGGAAAAAAAAATAGAATATCTCTCACCTAATGTTCTCTTCAACAATAATGATTAGCAACATATCATGAGAGCTTGTTTATCATCTTCTGCTACAGCTCTGATGAAATCGAAGGGATAACTGTACATGATAAAACCCATTCAAACAAGCTCTAAACCTGCAAAACACTATTGCTATCGGATGTTCGAGGATTGTTTAGCATGCCAGTAAAATAAAACACTTACCCTCAATGGTAAATAAGCGAGAGAAATAGGTTTTATCATCGCTCTATCTTTGGGGCTCTCGTGCGCTGCTTTCATATATCAAGCTTGTAACAACATGTTACAACCTGGGAGGGAGAAACCGATAAGAAATTTATGAACGTCACAGTGAGCCAAATTATTCTGACACGAACTTTCACTGTGAGCCCGGAGCATAAACAATGGACTAACATGATAAAAGCGCGTAATTGATCAAAACGTATTTTGCATTTCATCAAATGTGACAAAAAATCGATTAAGAAGCTATTCATACTTATTCAACAGTAAAGTCACGATAGCACCTTCTTTTCTGATTGAATATAAAGTATTCATATACGCATAATTTTACTTTTTCCAATAAAAACTGAAATGAAATGCATAGAAAACTTTGGGCCTCTTTCCATGTATGTCCAAAAAGATCGAAGGTACACAACAAAAGAAAACGAGCGATTTTCATCAAGTCTGCCTTGATTGTCGTTGGTAAGCTGAAGTTTTCTTGCAGTTTGAAAAAAACTAAGTGTCAAGTTTCGTGTGTTGTATCTGTGCCTCCCTCCCAGGTTACAACTTGCGAAACACTGCCGAAAATGACCAATACAGATGCGATGTTTTTCTTCGCTTGCTTTGATCGTGCTTTGAAATCAAATGAGAACGAATTCTGCAATGCCTGTCCCCAAGATAAAACAAGTTTTCCATACATTTTTTTTTATTGAAATCTAACATAGCAAAAATCGAGTGTATCGAAAGAAGTTGTAAAACAGGAATATGTTGTTTTTTTAGGAATATATTTAACGCACAATAACTTATTTCTAACATGAGTTTCGAACCACCATAACATGCAAAATATTTATTTAATGTTGCAATAAAAATCTTTGAGAAACATAAAACTATAAAAAAATATTAAGATTTACACAAAACATGTTTGCATACTAAGCAAATACATTTGAATAACAACTTAATCAATGAATATGTATAGTTTCTAGATATTAAAACCATTCAAGACACTTAAAACGAAAAGAAATACCTAAAAAACAAAAATCCAGATCCTTGAGCCGAACATCTCGTCGGACGGGACGTGTAGAAAATGTGCCTACTCTGATTCAATTTAGACCCGGCTTATCGCAAACTAAGGCACACAAGAGAACCAAATCAGGAAAATCATCCAGATCCAAAGCAGGATAGCATGGAGTCGATTTTCAAGGAGGAGAAATTCAATTCGGAGCTCTCATGACAACATTCCACCAAAATTGATTACTCATGTTGCTCCAGACGATCCCAGCCTGTCCTGGCGACCCATCTCTGGCAAGGTAGTGGGAAACCCGACCAGTAGATTACAGCACAATTGCTACAGAGTTTGTTACTCAGTTAGCTTGTTAAATGTAACAAAAATGTGTTAAAATTTAAACAAAAATATTGTCTAATCTGAAGTATTACAAAATGTGTTATTATCTCAACATAAAATAAATTTTCCTACGAATAAGCAATCTCTCTCTGATTTTTAGTAGGAAATTGTGTTATAATTATGCTTTAATTAAAATAAATTTCAAACAGCCTCTGTTATTTGAATAAATTTATTTTAATGTTGTATTAATTTCCATAACCCACTCAGAGCTCTTCTAATGAAAAATTAAAAACTAAATCGTTATTTGTAACAAGTTTTGAAACACTAGTGAT
The DNA here is from genome assembly GCF_002204515.2 of Aedes aegypti. Classification (NCBI taxonomy): domain Eukaryota; kingdom Metazoa; phylum Arthropoda; class Insecta; order Diptera; family Culicidae; genus Aedes; species Aedes aegypti. Next base: position 123,345,515 of record NC_035108.1, on the reverse strand, counting down.
ACAATCTTGTGGTAATCCGCTGGTCGGCAAAAGCGTTCCACGGAAAAGGCTGTCGAATATTTTCCGCTTGCAATATACGAGTTGAAGTTAGCTCTCACAGTCTGTATAGCCCGATGATGCTGAATAATGTCGTTTTCGAAGTCGAATCAGACAACCCATTCAGAACGTATAATCAGTAAGCTTTTCGCTCGATTATACCAGCAGCGGAGGAAACTTTCCTCAATTGTGCACATTGAGAAAGTATTTACAACACGTTTCCACTAGAATCTAATTAACATAGTGTTAGAAATGGAAGAGGGAATTTTTGAACAGTTTGAAGTAGATTGAAGCAAGAAATTTGTTGCTACTTACTCAGGTTATATGGAACGAATATAATGTATTTCGAGATTCCAAATATCAAAGCGGTATACGCACTGCTATTCTGCAATATCCATTGGCGTAGGAACAGGGGGAGCCAGGGGGGCCTGCCCCCCCCCAGAATTTTTGAAGACAATAAAAAATAAAACGAAAACGATTTAAGATGACGCAAAATCTTCTGAAATTATGTACTTGATTCTTGTTATTAACAAAAAAAATCGCTTCAGTAGTTACGTTATGTGATGTTGTACAACTATATTGAGAACACCTCGTTTACGTTACACAGTATCAGAGCAGCTGTTCTGACTTCGGTGAATCGTGCGACAATCGAAAGCTTAACCGTCCGGCTGTCGATCGACTGATTACTGTTAGACATAGTTTCTTGTTGCATACGATAAGCGCAATTTTCCGTTGCAAAAAATACCGTGGTACCAAAAAGCGTCAATATCCTGGAAATTTGATTCCCAAAATTCATTTTTTTTTTGCTGAATAATCCAAATAATGTTATTTAAGCATAAAGCAGCATATTCACTGCATTCTGATTTATCATGCTTTTCAATGATACCTCGCTCGAGGTGTCCGGTGATAATGATTTCCCTTATGAGAGTTCACTAAAAAATCCATACATTAACATCAAGTTTTATGATGTCAGAAAATAAATCATTGAAAAAACAGACACAAATTTTGTCACAAAATTGCTAACAATACTATCACGTAAATTAAGGTTTAACTTCCAAGGTATTTTGGCATGGGCAACTTTTCATCAGATTAATGGCTTAAAACAATGTAACAAAATCGGCCATAGTGTTATTCCAGCAATAAATTCTTTCTTTGATTTTGATTCAATGTTTTAAGTATTCACATGAATAAATGTGTTGCTTAAACTGTATTATTTCAAGAAAACTTATTATTTCATAAATTATCAGATTAATTTCCAACAGATTTGTAACATTTTTTTATGATTTCTTAATATTGGTCATAGAATTTTAGTATTATCAAATTCTTCAAGGAATATTGAAAGGAATCTTTAGAAATTTCGTAAATCTCATGAAAATTATTCAAATAATATTATTGGACTTGTTCATACCTTCAAAGCGAATTTCCATTTCCATTCCTTCTATGTCTACTTTTTATTAGCAAGTTAATTTCGGAATATGTTACCGGATTTGCCAAAAAAAAAACATGTACAGTCATCTCTCCCTTACTCGATATTGAAGGGACCATCGAGTTAGGGAGGTATCGAATTACAGAACACAAAAGTAGTGCAACTGCGTTCCAAGGGACCATCGAGTTAGCCATGAAAACCACCTTTAACTATGGTTCTCTAACTCGAGATACAGAATATCGAGTAAGGGAGAGTTAACTGTAACTTCTGTCAGATCTAATGCTGGGATATTTCACTGAAAGTTCTACTAGAAATTCTTCTGTGAATTTCCTGCAATATTTCTTCCAAAATTTTATTACAAATTCTCCTGCGTCGCTCATCAATAGTTCTTAATAAATGTTTCCAAAATACATCACAAATTGCGTCAAATTCTTCTTTGCTTTTTTTTCTAGAAATTTTACCTCAAATCCCCGGTTGATTCATGAATTGGAAAGAAAATTGTTTTTGAAACATCTCTTGCCTTCGAATCTTCAAAAGAAAATTGTTGAAATACCCCAGGAAAACTTTAGCTACCAAAGTTAGCATACGTGTAGCAAAATAACTGGGAAGGGGGAAAGGATATTTTAAGATATTCATAAAGAATTTTTTATTGATCTTTCCTAAAACACTTCCTAAGAAATAATTTTACCAATTATTGTCTGATTCCAAATTCCTATATTTTTGTGCGATACGAGGCCGGATTTTTTAGAGGCTTTCTGGCAGAATTCTAGAAAACCAGAAGTCAAGGAAGGATAGATTTCAAGGATAATTTCTAAAGATGATTCTGATGGAATCTTAAAAAAAGTAAATTGTAGGAGTGTTGAAAAATTTCAGAATTCTTAAACGTATGGTTCCTGATTTCTGAGAGTTCATCAGGAATTCCTCAACGACTTTTCAAAGTAATGCACAATACATCTTTGGTAATGTTCTTAAAAATACCGTCAATATTTCCACGTTTAACTTCTACTGTACTACAAAATAATCGATAATAGACTATTCAAGTTAGTTTGTTTGATATTTCTAAAGGTAGGAAAAAATTGATTTTCCTACATCAATATGTTCACAATATAGTATCATGTCACTTCGTAGTTCATACAAAATATTATCTAAGATTTTGATTTTATTTTACTTTCAGTAAAACTTCCATGCGTTTTAACACCTATGATTGTTTATTATAAAAGACGATAAGATTCATATACGACAGGAATGTAGTTAATTTTTCCAAATTGAATGTCAGCTGCAATTATTAAAAAAATACATACAAAGTTCTTTCAAACCTTTTTTGTATGTGTTGCTCTAGAAATCTGATATGGAGTGATTCGTAAAGGAATTTGTAAATCAATTCCTAAAAGTATTGAGATATTCAGGTAGTAGTTTTTGAACCAAAATGTGGAGAGTGGATAATTTTTTAAATGTTATGTATGAAAGAATCATGAGATTATCAATAAAAAAAATGGAATTATTTCTAGAACCTGAAATGGTACTCGATGAAATTTCTGGAGAATTTTTTTGAGAAGTTCAAGAATGAATTGCAAAATCTTAGTCAATCGATAAAAAATTTTTTCAAAAAAATTAATTCCAGAACTTTTAGAGGATTTTTTTTGGGAATTTCGTTAGTGCGGTTTGAAGAAAAAAAATCTAGGGAAAATACTTAGATGAATCTCTGGTATTTTGTTTGGGAGAATCTTACAGAATCAATAATTTAATTCTCTAAGACATCCCTGAACAAATTACTCGGGAAATCTTTCAGTATTTTCTTGAAAGAGTTTTTGACAGAACAGTTCAACTGTTTCCGCTAGGAACTTTATAAGAATGTTAGATTTTTTTAAACATTTATTAGTTAAGCAAAGCAAAGAAAATAAAACAAAAAAGCCGAGGAAATTTTGAAGGAATTGGGGATTTTGCTCCTTGATTTCAGAGAAATATAAAAAATGCAGGTAGTTTTGCGTTGATGATAGATTGGATTTTCAGTCTTTTTGGATTCTTCAGTCCAACGTTTCGGTCCGTTTGGAACCTTCTTCAGTGACTCATTTTTAACAGTTCTTTCTTTCAGATAGATCTGCGGAGAACTTCTTTGAGAAATCATGAGAATAACAATTTTCCAATTGAATTCTTTTTAATTTCTCATGACATTTTTGTGAAATATTACCAGGAATATTTAGAGTAATAATCAGAAGATTTTTTTGCGTGAAGTCTGAATTATTTTTGTTGTGATTTTTTCAAACTATACTGTAGAGCTTCAAATGCGAACTTTTCTGAGGAATTCGTGGAATGAATCCTTGCTTGGTGATCTTGAAGACAGTTTTGGTGATTTTTCTGGACTATTTTTTGGAGAAATACTCAGTAATTGATTAAAAGCCTAAACAAATTATTAATGAGCAACTGGAGGACACTTTAAACTAACAGTTTATTATTGTGGGCCTCGTGGCCGTGTGGTTAGGATCTTCAGGCATTCAAGCGCATTCTGTCATGGGGTGTGGGTTCGATTCCCGCTTCAGCCCTTGAAACATTTCGTCAGGAATGTTCCTCGGCTGTACCATTGGAGCATGCTTGTCCGTTGTCTAGTGTTAAGTTACAGTTTGGCGGCTTAATGGCTGAAGACGGTGTCCGTGTCTTTTTTTTATAATAAGTACGTAGAGGACCTTCCAGAAGAAATGATTAAAAGAATTTCTAATGCATTTTCTGGCCGAATTCATTAAGAGGTTGTTTAAGCAATTCGATACAGATTCTTCGAGAATTTTCCTGTTGAGATCAGAAAGTCTGGGAATGATTTTCTGTGGAAAGCCTAGGAAACTGGTGAAAGAGTTCTTGATGAAAAAAAAACTGGTTAAAGAGTTCTTGATGAAAGCACTGAAAATTATTTAAAAAAAATCAAAAAGAAATTTCCGTAGGAAAAATGTAAATTGTAAATTGGAGATGAACCAGCCGTGGGCTGAAAATCTCCCTAATAGAGATAATAATATTAATACATCTGTAAGACAGGTATAGGCTAGGCCCCCCCTAGGCCCTCTCCAGAAAAAAATCCTAGCTACGCCAATGGCAATATCATGCTAAAACTCAAAGGTTCGAATCCCACCGATCGAGAATCTTTTTGAGTTGAACATTTTTTCGAATTCAGATGGCATAACGTATTTTATTTTAGGTCAATTGGCAAAGAAAGCCGTCATTCAATAACTGTTGGAGTTGGGGCCTTCCTTAGCCGAGTGGTTAGAGGCCGCGGCTACAAAGCAAAGTCATGCTGAAACTGTCTGAGTTCGAATTCCGGTCGGTCCAGGATCTTTTCGTTATGTAAATTTCCTTGACTTTCCTGGGCATAGAGTATCATCGTACCTTCCACACGATAAACGAAAGCGAAAATGGCAACTTTAGCAAAGAAAGCTCTCAGTTAAAAACAGTGGAAGAGCTCATTGAACACTAAGCTGAGAAGTAGTCTCTGTCCCAGTGAAGACGTAATGCCAAGAAGAAAAAGAAAAAGTGAAGTTCTCATAAGAAATACTAACTTAGTCCCAGTTGGAACGTACCACCAGTAAGAAGAAGTAGAATATATTTCATCTTCAATGTTATATTTATCATATCAACTTTCAAATTGAACCTTTCAATATATCTTTCGAATACCGCAAAAAGGTCAGCTTAAAAGTTTAGGGTTCAGCCACTCAAATCAATTACGGATTGCCCCACCGAGGCAAACATTCATCAAGCTTTAGCGCATTATCCCCTCTAGCCTATCATGTTTTGATGAGCATTTCATCAAGGATCGGGCGGAAAGTTCGCTCGATACGATAAGCAGCTCACTGATGAAAAACCTCATGATTTATTATGCATCATTTAGTCGAGCAAACATTCGGAAGCTGATAAACACTCTGTTAATTAGCAGCCGCCGTCCGCTTGATGTAGATTATACATACTCGTATTGCTATTTTGCATATTCTGGCTGTGCATGGATTTTCGTTCCAAGGAACATAATAGGGGGATGGGGTGTAGTATTTTGTGATGAATTAAAATCCGTAGAGCATGAGAGGCATAATATATTAAATTGAAGGATTTTGATACATCCCTAAGGTGTACGGATCTCTCATCAAAATATACATTATTCTCCAATCAGTTTTTATCCATTTTTTTATAGGAAAGCGACACTGATGCCACAATGAATTGGTTTGAATTTAATAGATCATACAGGGGATAGGCATTTGAATTTGGGCAAAGTTTTGCATATCCCCTGTACTTTTTTATGGTAAAAAAATGAGCATGACATCGATGAACTTAGCAATGAAGCAATGTTTGTGCTCAATTTTTAGTGTATCATCCCTGAAGAAGTCTAAGCCCAAAGGCCGAAACGTTAGATTTTGAAACAGCGTTACGTTTTGATTTCTCTGTAAAGGCTGATTTGCTGCTGAAAAGGAATCTCTCAAGAAAATTGCCGAGCTAACATGTTCTGTAAACCGAATTGCTGGTTTTCTATGCAGAACGCTAAAAAATCAGCAAGATTATCAGCAGCCCACAGACGCTCAGACGAACATTGACTCCGCCCCCCAAGTTAGTCAAACCGATTTATGTTGATGCAACCTTTGACCGACTGTCAAAGTTCGTTGTAGCAACACCATATTTCTTCGCATGTTTTGAATCTTGGCAAGTCTAGTGGATATGTGATTGTTATTTTTTCGCATTCTGAAGAGCAGAACTTTCAAAATTTAAGTACCAAAAAAAAAATGGATATGAATCAGGATTAAAATTCGCACGAAGTATTCCGGCAAAACACTAAAATTATGATAGGTCTCTGTCGTTGATTATTCTATGCAGTCATCAATATGGGAATGGCTATGGGAAATTTTTCAAACATTCTATCCAGAATCTTTTAGTGGTTTTCTCTAGTTATTCTACTTTGAAGTTTTTCCAGGAATTTATGGATTATCTAGATCTATCTGGATTCCTCTAGAAGTTTATTCACAGACTCAACCAGAAATTCCTCCGGTGAAAATACTTCAGGCATACCTTTAGCGAAAATGGCCTTCATTGATTCCATCAAAGATCAATCCGAAAAAATCCTCATGCAATTTCTCGGCTGCCTCGAAGAATTCCTCCAGAGATTGCTGTAACAATTTCTTCAAAGATTCCTTCGGGAATTCCTCTAGAAGTTAGTTGCAAGGATTCCATCACGCATTATCCAGGAATAACATCATGAGTTCATTCAGATACTTTTCAAGGCATTCCTTAAAAAAATCATGATCAGAAATTACCCCAAGAACTTCACCAGGACTTATTTCAGGGCTTGTGAAATTTAAGGAAGAACCTAGTCCTTAAATTCCATAAGGAATTGCTTCAGAACATCCAGCAGAAAAATCTTCAGCGGTTCTTTAGGCGAAACTTTAGGAATATTTAGGATTCTATCAGGATTTTTTTTCATGCGATTCCACCAGGAATTCCTCTAGAAATTCTTAAAAAGATTGCTCAAAAAAATCTTCCCAAGAAATTAATACAGGAATTTCAACCAGGAATTGCTCCTATCAAATTCTTCCATAGATTCCTCAGGAAAATCCTTCGCGGAATTTCTCTAGAAATTCCTTTAAAAATTCCTACAGAAGTACATGCAAAGATTTACTTCAGGAACTCTTACAATAACTCTACCCAGAATTATTCCAAGGATTCATCAAGGAATTCCTTCAGGGACTCCACCAAAAATTCCTCCAAGGATTCCACCAGGAAGCCTACAGGGATTCCACGAGAAAAACTGCCAAAGGGTTCATCAAAACTTCCTACACGGGATATCATCAGGAATTCCTTCAGAGATTTCACTTGCAATTTATTGAGAGGTTTTTCCAGATTATCCCCTGGTATTCTTGAATCTTCAACAAATTCTTTAATAAATTTCACCAGTGTTTTCGTCAAAGATTGTTTCCAAGGAATCCACCAAGAATTACATTAGAAAATCCTTTAGGAGCTCCCTCAAAGATCCTTGGAGGAATTCCTGTTTTGAATCCCAGGAGGAGTCAAGTGATAGATCCACTGGATGAATCCTTAAAAGAAATATCTGATAAAATCCTTATAAGAAATTTCTGATGATTCCGCTGGAGGAATTCCTGAAAACTCTCAAGAATCCCTAGAAATATTGCACGAGAAATTCCTTGGAAAATCCGGATGAATGCCTTGAGAATTTCCGGGATTGATTCCTTAAGGAATTTCGCGAGGAATCCTTTGAAAAATTTCAGAAGGAATCTCTTGAGTAATTCTAATGGAAATGTAATTCCTGGAGAATCTCCTGATGAAATCCTCAGAAGAACTCTGATGAAAGCCCTAAAAGTACTACTGATAAAATCCCTAGAAAAACTCCTGATGGAATCCTTGGAGAAATTCCTTAAAATATTCTTGAAGTAACTCCAGATTCTCGAAGAACTTCTGATGGAATCCATATAGGAACTCCTGATGAAATCCCTGGATGAATTCCTGAAGAGATTCCTGATGAAACTTTTGATAGAATCCCTATTGAAAATCCTTATGATATCCCTAGATGAGTCCTGATGGAATTTCTCAAGGAACTACTGATATAATATGTAGGGGAAATCCTAATAGAAATCTCGTAGGAATTCCAGATGGAATCTCTGAAATAATTCTTGATGAAATCCCTGGAGGAACACCTGATGAAATCACCAGAAGAACTCTGACGAAAGTCCTAAAGATACTCTTTTTAGAATCCCTATAGGAAATCGTGATGGAATCCTTGGAGGAATTACTGAAGATATTTTCGAAGGAACTTTTGATGGAATCCCTGGAGGAATTCCAGGTGGAATCTCAAAAATAACACCTTATGGAATCGTTACAGGAGCTCCTGATGGAATCCAGGTGCAATCCCTGAAGGAACTCCTGATGGAATCTCTGGAGGAATTTCAGATAGAATCCCGGAAGGAATTCTTAAAGGAATACCTAGAATAACATCTGATGAAATCCCCAGAAGAATTCTTGATGGAATCCCAAGAGGAACGAATGAATCTCTTATGGAATCCTTCGTGGAATTCATGATTGAATATTTAGCAATAGAAGTACTCCTGGTGGTATTCCTGGATAAACTCGTGTTTAATTCCCTAGAAAACTCCTGTTAACTAGAGAAACTACTGATGAAATCCATGGAATCCTTGGAGGAAATTTTGATGGTAGAATCTCTAAAAGAATTGGTGGTCGAATCCTCACTATAACTTTCGATGGAAACTTTTGAAGTTGTCCTGATGGAATCCCTGGAAGAACTGTTAAAGGAATCCCTAAAAGAACTGCGATGGAGCCCCTTGAAGAATTCCTGGTGAACTTTCGGAAGGAATTCCTTTATCACTGTACAGAATCTTGATTAAATTTCTGGAGGAACACCTGTTGGAATCATGAAGGAATTACCGATGAAATCCATGAAAGAATTTTGGTAGAATTCCCAAAGAAATTCCTGCTACTTAACCTGGAGGAATTCCTGGTGAAATTCCTGATAGATTCCTTGTAGGAATTCCTGGTACACTCTCTGGAGGAATTCCTTATTGAACTTTTGATGAAATCACAGGTAGAACTGTTGGTGGATTCTCTAAAGTTAATTCTTGGAGGAAACCTCGAAGAATTTTTCAAGGAATCCCTGGTAAATTTGCTGAAAAAATCTTTCGAAGATTATGTGGAAAACGCTAGAAAAATATATAGAAACAACTCAACTTAGATACATCACCATGGCGTCGATACTACGTAATTCGCGCATCATGAATTGCCATCCTTCTGCTTCGGCAGTTTGTGGGACGCCGAAGCGCAAATTTGACATGTTGACGTCGGTGTTCGTGCAACATCCCTGCGAACAGTACGATCAGTTCATCAAACATTTAGCTCCGCCCACCGGTGATTTGAGCAAAATCAAAAACGTTTGATTTTGGCCAACCGATTGGTCAACCGACAAATCAGTTTCACAAACTGTCAAATTGGTGCGTCAAGCAGCACCACACACGGTCAAATATTATTTATTATTTATCTTTATTAGGGAGATTTTCAGCCCTTGGCGCGGTCAAACATAGCACCATCATGAGCATTAACCAAGGAACAATGACTCCAATGTTGGTCAAACCGTCAGAGCGTCTGTGGGCTGCATTACATAAAAGAAGGACCTTCCCTTGCGGTCATTTATCCGCACAAGAATTTAAATTTTTTAGCTGTCAGAGGAGGAACATCAGTTTGAGGTACACTTGGATGAATATTTGGAGGAATTCTTGGATAAATTTCTTGGGATCTGTTTTGGAAAACTCATATAATAATATCTGGATAAAGTCTAAAAACATACCCTGATGAGATACATGGAAGAAGTTGAAGAACTCCTCGCTGGAATATATGGAAGAATCTGATATGTGAAATGTTTACTGGAGAGATTCCTTAGAGAATAGCTGGAAAAATCATTCGTGAAACTATTGCAGGAAGTCTCAAAGTAATCCGACTGGAAGCCCTGAAGTAGTCCAAGAAAACCCCTAAAAACGCTGGCAGAAATATATGGAAAATCAACAAAAGACTTCCTAGAAAGATCTTGTGCATAGATCATCTGAGAAATCCCTGGAAAACACATTTGTTGGAATACTCATAGAAAAACGTATAGGGAATTATTGGAGGAATTCCTGAAGTGGATCTTGAAAGAATCTCTTGAAAATTCAAGAAAAAAACCTTTGGCAGAATTTCTCAATAAATTACATAAAAATATACCTGTATTATTTTACGATATGTATCGGTAAAAAATATTTCAGAAATTTTTGAAAATATAATTGAGTAGTAATGTATGAACCCTACTAGTTCAAAGTAGTCATCTTTGAGCAATTTTCGATATGGTAGGCAGAAAAATCCTATTCATGGCACTTTCGATTCACTTCGGCTACGAGTATTTTCAAACTGACCGAGCTCATATTTGGCTTCAACATGGGGATTTTTTTTTTATTTTCCGTTTTCCACAGGCAGGGCTCATCAATATATGAATAAAAAAAAATGAGAAAAATTCAGGGTCGCTTATTTTCCCGGAAAACTCTGGATTTTTTTAGTTTTCCTCTGACACTACTTACTTTGAAAAATCATAACTCAAGAACGAAGCATCGTAGAAAAATAGTTTTTTTTATGAAAATGAAAGTAAATTTTCTCAGGAATAAAAAAAAATATTAACTGGAAAAGTTTTCCACAAAATTTTCCACCGTTGAGAAAATTCGTAAAGAAAAGCCGGAAAAACTATGCTGCAACTCGTGGAAAATTTTCAAAAAAATATTTTTGAGAAGATAATTTCATAAGCTTTAGGGTAAATCGCCAAATGTTGAACGGTTAAGATAGACGTTTTTTTGTTATTTGATTTTCATGGAAATTTTGATAGAAAGGTCGCTAAAAAAGCATTCAACACCGTAGACGATTGTTTAACATTATTTCTGTAACATTTTTAGCACGGTAATGTCCATTTTTAATTGAAAAAATATATATTTAAAAAGATAGTTCTATACCCAATTGTTGAACACATACATAACCCATCTTATTCTAATGTTGAACGATTGTCGCTAAATGTTGACCGTTTTACTCCCGCATTCATTCAACTTGCAAGTTCGCGCTCCTCGTCGGTTGTGAGGCCAGGGTTAGGTCCGCGAAGCACTTTCCCTGACCACTCTGGGCTGAAACGGAAGTGAATCGTCCCCTACGACACTCCATAGACTTTAGCGGCTTCTCCTAATGTACATTATTTACGACATTACAGCATCAATCGCGAGATTGAGGTTATACTCCGGATAAATCGGCTGCCGATGCGTAATTTCAATCATGGTGTAAACAAACAAACAGTGATGGCATTGATGCCATAGTGAAGATAGTGAAATTCGAAAAAAAAAAGAATCAGAATGGCTATGGGAATGGGATGCAATTAATTATACTTTTCTGAATCGCGTTTTTCACCATTGCAACATACATTATTATAGGATTTTTTATAATAATTATTCAACAGATATTTAAAGCAAAAAACAATACTATATTGTGTAATGCAATATTCCATTTCAATATAGGTGTTTGGTACGAAAATAAAAAATCTGGCAACACTGTTGATGAAACCAAGCCTTTCATGTTATGCTAGCATAACTAGTGTTCAACAAATGGAAAATGTACGTGAAACGAAAGTGCAATTGAATATGATTTTATGTAATTAATAGATACGAGTAAATTGTACGGATGTTTAGAAAATAACTAAAGTAGACTTTTACTGATATCGTGAATAGGTGCTTAACCCAATATACGTAGTATGTTTTACCACACAGCTTATTTCATAGCAGCCCCAGCTTAAGCTATTTTTTAAGAGAATTGAAATTTTTGTTCCACCTACCGATACAAATTTTCAATAAATATTTCGTTTCAGAAATTGATGTGCTAATTAAATTTATTGTGTCCAATAGTACAGCTAACTTACAAAATAATCTGTATACTTCATTGAAACTGTTTGAAAATGGTTCAATTTCCTGTTTTAACATGGTTTGTACAGATCGTTCAACATTTGGGTAGCGTTCAACAATTAGCGAATTACCCTACCTAACTAACATTCACTCATTTAACAAACACCATCATGGCAGTTTTATTCAGCATAATGTTTGATAACATTTTAATAATTTTCATAGCCAACCTTTGTTCAGGCGTTGTTCACACACATTTGGAGAAACTTTAAAACATGTCTTTGAATTCCAACTTTATTTTTCAGCTTTTAAAACGTTTTACAAGCATTTAGTTCAGCTTTTATACGACTGGTCCAAAAATAATTAAAAACAAAAAAATATTTTTCTAGGCATTTCAAATGAAGTGTACACAATTATCATGATATAACAACCATATTTAAAAATCGCCCGGAAACTGGATTCGAACTCGAGACCTTCCAATCGTCATCGGTATGCCTTGCCATCTGCGCCATCCTAGAATTGATGAATAAATCGTCCAGTGCAAAATATAAACCTCTCATAGCTGAATATTGATCATGTTTGAACTTTTATTCGACATCGTCTAATCAACACATGGTACGCTAATCAACAACTGAACAAGCATATTATTCAGCTATTGTTTAGTGCTGATCCAAGCTGAGTTCAATCGGCTATTTTTAGCGCACAGTGAGAAAATTTATGTCAATGATGGTCAAAAATAATGTTTATTTACACGAAGTGAAATCAGTCTGAAATGTTTAAGGTGAATATGCATTGAAGCCAAACCTCAAATTTTCAAGAGCACAAATCTAGAGAACCTCAAAGCGCAGCGGTTCGAGCTGAAAACCTAATCGATTGGTCACACGCTGGTGGTAACCAATCGATTAAGTTTTCAGCTTGAACGGATGTTTAGTTCTCTAGGTTTATGTTCTCGAAAATTTGAGGTTTGACTTCGATGCATCTTCACCTTAATCTTATTTCATAATAAGTTTTAGTTTGTTCAAAACTTTAATTTGAATGATTCATTAACTTAAATTGAAATTAATTGATTTTATAAATTATATTTGTATTATTTAATTATATCACTGATTTGTATTTTTCATAAACCTATTATGCATTAAAGAAATAGTCGTCTGTATGAATATATTTAAATCATTTGAAGTGTTCTGAGGACTATGCACCTGAATATAAAAAGGTTCGAATATCTCGACGCATGGGATTTTTTCAGAAATGACCAAGTAAATCATTTTTCGTAGATCGCACTATTCAGTTGTGTCATTTCAAATGTAGCTCGCTATATAATGTATTTAATCAATTTTGTCAAAGAAAAAAAGCTTAGCAATAGTTAATTATAGTATGGATAGAAAAAAGTGATATTAACTTGATAAATATTATAAATAAAAGATCTGGAAACGATATCTAAAATTAACTACATACTTCAGATCTTTTACGTCAATTAAGTCAATATCACGTCGCTCCTAGGAATACTTAGCTCAAATGTTTGTTTTTGTTTATCAAAATAATCCTACATTTCTGGAGGCTGACCATGTTTATTTTCTGAACGACTATTTAAAAAGTTTTAAGAAAGCATAAGTTATAAGTTTTGAAATGCATTCGGAACTCAACACGAATTTCGGATATTTTGTCCATTTTATGAAATTTAGCTATAGTGTGATCGCTTTCACAAGGCTTATTTATTGCTGAACAATGTGTTTGTTAATCGTCATTCTGGCCTCTATTGGATCAACTGTTCTTATAATATACTGAAGCTGAATTAGGATTTTATAATATACTTATTCAGCTTTTATTCATGCTTATGTAAAACATGTGGAAATAGCTGAAGTGCGACGCAAGTAAAACGTTAGTTCGTCTTCTGAATATCCTTTCATACATATTCATTTGTTTAGTGGAGTATTGGCTTTTTAATTGGGGGAAACATGTCTTGTTCAGCTCATTAGTAAAACAATCTTGACTAGTCGGATGAGAATCTATGGAAAAGTTTAATAAGTGGCGATTCAACTTTTGTTCATTCTAATGCATAACGTTGAACATTGACCTAAGTTTGTGTTAAAAAAGCACCTTCTCAGCTCTGTATAGAGCAAAATTTTTATTCAGCTGTCATTACCATTATTGAACAATAATTGAACATGCATGCTTGTTTGTGGCTCTGAATTGTTAGTTGGGTAATCGCTGAAATTTTTGAAATGTTTTTTTTTCGTTTTTGAGTTATGGCCAATAAAAAATGTAAAAAATGTGCAAATGTGCCATTTTAAGCGTTTTCTTTGAAAAATCTTAACTCAAGAAAGAAGCATCGTAGAAACAAAGTTTTTTTTATGAAAATAAAAAGTTTTTTTATGGAATAAAAAAAAATTAACTGGAAACAGTTTTCCACAAAATTTTCCACCGTTGAGAAAATTCGTCCCCAAATTGACCTGCATTCGGACGCAACCGGCGCCGTTATTGTTTGTTATAATAATGAAAGCACCAGTACTTACAAATTGAGGATGTTATTGATCCCGAGTAGCGTTTGTTGGTTCCCTGTGTAAGTACAGCTGTTCTTGCAATAACGGAGTAGCATCTGCGGGCGGTCAATCATGCTCATGCTCATGTTCATGCTCAACATGCGTTGCTTTGAAGTACTTCTTATTGCATTCAGACAATTCGTCCGAAAAAGGTGAATCATGGAGTTGCCCAAGTAGTTTTCACAAACGATATTGTCGCATGTATTGCATAGTAGGTAAAACGGATTGTTGAAGAAATTTGCTGCAGGAATCCTAGAAGACGTTCTTGAGGAATTCTAGAAAGTACTCGTACAAAATTAATAAACAATCTTTAGCCATTTAACTGAGAAACCTACACAGAATTCCAGATTCCAGGAGATATCTGTGAACGATTGCCTGAACAATTTCTTGTAGGAATCCCTGAAGATATATCTGTTAGAATCAGAGGAGAAACTCATGGCAGATTTTTGGGAAATTTCCTGAAGATTCTAAAAGGTATCTCTGAAGAATTTTCTTCTTCTTCTCTTCTTTCTGGCGTTACGTCCCCACTGGGACAGAGCCTGCTTCTCAGCTTAGTGTTCTTATGAGCACTTCCACAGTTATTAACTGAGAGCTTACTATGCCAATGACCATTTTTGCATGCGTATATCGTGTGGCAGGTACGAAGATACTCTATGCCCTGGGAAGTCGAGAAAATTTCCAACCCGAAAAGATCCTCGACCGGTGGGATTCGAACCCACGACCCTCAGCTTGGTCTTGCTGAATAGCTGCGCGTTTACCGCTACGGCTATCTGGGCCCCATGTTTCACATAAATTCTTCAAAGAAATTCGAGCATCCTATATTCAAATAATGCTAAGAAGAATCTCTCGAGACCAGTGAATCAATTGCCAACCAACACGCAACAACAAAGACATAGTCCTCTTCTATTCTTGTTGTAGCAATATCATTCAGCAACAACAGTTTATCACAACTTGAATAGAATATGACAATGATCGCTCACCACGTGCATAGCGGCTTTCTTGGCAAAGCATAGCAATTTTCGAGAAATGTCTCCGTGTTGGTGGACATTGCCACATTATCGATTAACAACCATACAACAAATTTGATGTTGTGCCTTGAATAACTGATTAATGACGAGTTTAAAAAATTGCAGCATTGTTGCCTGGACAAACGATTGTGAGCGCACTTGCTTTGTTGTTTGTTGTTTGTCTCTTTAGATGAAAATTTGATTCACTGCTCGAGACGTTAGAAAAACCCATGGAGAACTTTTGGTCCTTCGAGTATTACTTTAAATGATTTCTAGATGATTCACTAGAAGCACGTATCGAGTAATTATTTAAAGCAGTTTATAAAGAAGTCACTGGAGGAATCAATAAAAAACATATCGGATGAATTCTTGAACATATTTCTTGCAAAAAGTTCCTTAATATAAACTAGGAGGTTTTCTTGGAGGAAGAGTAACTTATGCACACATTTCTGGACAAATACTGGACTAAATCTTTGGGAAACAAATCTTAAAAAAATATCCTGGGAACAGATTTGAAAACAATCACATTCATTGAGAAATTTCTGAATTAGCTCCAAAAGAAACAGAAGAATTTCTGATTCTCGATGTGAAATTCCTGGAAAAAATAGATAATTAAGTAAATGAAACCCCGAATTTAGTACTATACTATTTAATTCCACTAGAGCTGGTATCCTTTGACAGATACGCGTATTTAGACCTCAACAGTAAGGCCGTCTTGAGTTTCGTGTACTAGACTCGAATTTTTGATTTTTGAATCGATAAATCCCTAGAGAACTTCTTGGAAAAATCCCTTGACATATTATGTGAACGATGCCCTGTATGAATTCCTAAAGCAATGCCTTATTATTTCCATGGGCATTTTTCAATAATTTGTATATTTATTTAGCTGAAATATTTATCGGCATGAAAATACAAAACCGGCGGCGTAGCGTTGATCGATATCTCAATCAGCGTCGGCGTGACGTAAAATGACTCAGCGGCGGCAGCGCACAGGTCTATTCAAGAAAATAAAGCATAAATCAGCACAAAGTCGATTTTTCTGCCTGTGTAACCTGAGAGAGAGAGGAGACAGCTCACTGACAGCTGGCATGTTTTCTAGCCTTCTATAATTTCTTTTTCAATTCTTGGGTAGTGCACAACGGTGAGATGAACGTATTTTGGTCAAAATCATATTTACTTCATGTTTTTCAGTATGAAAAGGATATGCATACAAAAAAATCAATAGCAGTTCGCTAACACACAACCATGTAAGGGGTCCCACTTTTTTAAAATGTGAAATCATCTAAAAACACCTAGAAATTTTAATTACATTTACTTGAATTTTGACGCTTTTTCACGTTCTGCCATCCGAATGTGTTGGTTTTCCAGTGACAGTCAATAACAGGTTTGCTTGACTTTTGGGAGCTCGCAATCTAAGCCAGCTGTCTCCTCTCTCTCAGTGCGTAACTATTACACACAAATGTGTTGGTTCAGAAGAGACTGATTTTGTACAACATTTGGATTGGTTCATTCAGTAGCAATATTAAATTTAAAAAAAACTCAATTTCATTGTTATAACATTCCTGGTGCTGAGCTGCCAGAATCCAGTGAGCATATCGGACGTTGACAAGCTGTCCGGCTATAACGACGTTGCCGAACGATTGACGCGTCATATGCATACCGTTTTGACTCATATTCCGAACTTAAGGCCAACAATGACTTCAAATGCATCTCATGGGCATAAATTAGATTATATTTGTGAAAATTTAAATTTCTTCGCAAAGTCTGACTGTAAGCTATTGGGTGTGCCGATAAAAATGCTCATTTAAACTTATTTAGTATTGTTTTCATGTAAAAGTATGAAACAACATTTTGATTCAAATGCCGAACACTGTGTTCATTCTGTCTCAAATTCCGAACAGCACGAATAAATCGTATTCAAATGAATATTTTCACAAATAAATTTATCTGAGCTAGTCTTAAGGACCTCAAACTAGGGAATCATCACTACTTCCGATGTCTAAAATAAATTGGAATATGTTTAAATTGAATTGCAATTGACTGCCATTTCCTGGTTTAAGGATGACATATTTCAGCGAAACATTTCAACTGAAACGTCATACAAAACCCGAGTGTTCGGAAAATGAGTCTGTTCGGAATTTGAGACAAAACGGTACAGCAAAGCAAAAATGAATTAAACAGTCCGCTTCATGCATCCCTAAAATAACGCACATGTGTATGCAGCGCTCATCCGTCTAGCATCCCATTCCAGCATCACATCATCGCAGAAACAGTTGCTTTCCGAATGTACCCGGCTCTCCTACAGCTTTTTTTACAATAGTCGCCCGAGTAGAAAATTGCGAATATTAGGATAGTGTTCATCATGATAATTATTATAGTGTTTTTAATAAAGAAATCAAATAGAGGTTCCAGGGTAACAGGTTGCAGGGTAACATTAATTGGATATTTATTGAATTTTGATGACTTTGATACTTATGAAAATTCTTAGTTTCAATGATGATTTTTTTATACATTTTTATTAAGCAGATATAAGATCACATAAACTTTTAGCAAACAACTAGCAAACTATTTCTATTTGGTTCAATGTTTGCCATTCTCCTATACTTCCCGGCTCATCTCAATGAGGGAATCAACATGGCGCAAACAACAGTTACCGTCACCGTTGTCGCCACCGCCATAGTTGGTATTAATAAATGAACTACTCTTCAATCTGCAACTCCGCTGGAACAGAACATCATAAGCTAAGCTCGGACACGTGATATCATTCGTCTGCTCCGAGTCCCAAGACTCCCCGAAACTAATATTAGACTGCATCTCTATCATCAACTCAGACTGGTCGGGTATTGCCTAGAGGGTGGTTCCATTTTCATCCTGCTACTGTAGGAGCAGACGTTTCCAATCCATATCCTGATGGCTCTAAAGAACAGTTTATGTTTGTTTGAACTAAAAATTTGAGGTTAAAACTTTAACAGCTTCAATATCTATTAGTATGGAGACAGTATAAATGCAGTATTTACCTCATACTTTTTTGTTCCAATTATTTCCAAAATAAGCCTGAAATTGTCAGTGAGATTGAAAAAGACGTGGCAACGTCCTTGGTTTCAGACGTGTAATGCCAAACGAGTATGCCCCACGACAATTATGCCAAATGACCTACCACCATTCCCCTTGGGAACCCCTGCTCCAAACTCCCTGCAAACATGGTTTTGGCTAGTTTTCGTGGAACAGATGCTCAAAGCTCGAATGGTGCTCGCCGTCCCCGAATTTGAATCGTGAAATTAAACTTCAAACGCTACGTAGTTGTTGCCTCTCCTCCTGAAGCTGGAACCATCAACTCTTCTCCATGCTTGTATACTCTCGCTAGAACAAGTGCTGCTGCCACACTTTCCCGGAACGAGCGAGGAACTTTGTATTCGTACCCAAATAGTTAATCTAAGATGAGTCAAGTTTATTACGGATGAAATGTGATTCTCTCCGACAGAGGGAACAATGACGATATTAATTGCGCTCGTCCGAATGAGTGCTCGATGCGAGAGCGTTGCTCGAACGTTTTCGAAATTGGATGAGTAAAGTTGAAATAGTGGGAGTGTGTAATTCATTAAATTAAAACTTTTGGTAATATTTTGAAAGTGAATTACGAAATTATGAGGTTGGCGATGAAATTTTAAGCCTAAGAAAATCAACGAATAAATATTAGATTAGAGGACTCTACTTAAAAGTCGTGCCGATTCCAGCTTGAATCAATAAAATATAATTTTCTAACAACAAAAAAACGTACAGAACATCTAAATAGCAAGGTACAAATTAAATTCCCACACGCTAATGAACCATTCAGCCAAATCCTCAAGACAAAACGGACATCAAGATGTTCTTTTTTTTATTAGTATCATTCCAAACATTACATTCATTATTTCTTATATCTAGGTGTTCTGTGTTATTAGACATCTCCTAATTTGGTAACACAAATCTAAGATTCTATTTACATTTTGTTAACAACATATTACATTTCATTTGCCGTAGCAGTTCAGATTTTTTACAGGTGAGTTGATTTCACCTGCTTATAAGAGAAAAAAAACATTATTAATATACTTAACCTAACTTAACCTAAACATATAACGCATTAATCGTGGCAATAGAAGATTGTAACGATTTTTGCCTGAAATTATTAATTATTTTATTTGACATTTGTTCCAATGTTTCAATATTGGATATTCTATGTAACTCATGGGTACTGTACCAGGGCAGAAGCCTCAGAATCATTTTCAAAATTTTATTTTGAATTCTCTGCAGAGCTTTCTTCCTGGTATTACAACAGCTAGTCCATATTGGTACAGCATACAACATGGCTGGCCTAAAAATTTGTTTGAATATCAAAAGCTTGTTCTTAAGACAAAGTTTTGATTTTCTATTAATAAGGGGATAGAGACATTTTATATATTTGTTACATTTGGCTTGAATGCCCTCAATGTGATTTTTGAAAGTTAAATTCTTATCTAGCATGAGCCCTAGATACTTAACTTCATCTGACCAATTTATTGGAACCCCTCTCATCGTGACAACATGTCTACTTGAAGGTTTCAAATAAAGAGCTTTTGGTTTATGTGGGAATATTATTAGTTGAGTTTCGGAAGCATTAGAAGAAATCTTCCATTTTTGCAAGTATGAAGAAAAAATATCCAAACTTTTTTGCAATCGACTACAGATGACACGCAGACTTCGTCCTTTGGCGGAGAGGCCTGTGTCATCCGCAAACAAGGATTTTTGACATCCCTGAGGTAACTCAGGTAAGTCAAATGTGAAAATATTGTATAATATTGGTCTCAAAATGCTGCCTTGAGGAACACCAGCTCTTACAGGAAGTCTTTCAGATCTGGAGTTCTGATAATTAACCTGAAGAGAACGATTTGACAGATAACTTTGAATTATTCTAACAATGTATGTTGGAAAATTAAAGTTTTTTAATTTTACAATCAAACCCTCATGCCAAACACTGTCGAATGCTTTTTTTATGTCTAGAAGAGCAAGACCAGTAGAGTAGAGTGAGGCAAAAGTTCGAGTGGGGTAAGAGTTTCTTTTTAAGATTTCTAGCTCAATTTAAAACAAATCTTATAAATGTCATGGTGGTTCGAATGCTATTCAAGTAAGAGACTTTCAATCCAAATATCATAAAAATCGATTGAGATTTGGAAAAGTTATGGCTATTTGTTGTTTTTCGACGTGAATATTGTAATTTTTGGTCAAACTTTCGTTGCATTGAACCAATTGAAGATAAAATCTTTTTCAATATTTTATGTAAGGGCATTTCTAAGCCTATCATAAGGTTGCTTTGAGGTGTATTAGTTTTTGCATAAATGCTTGAAAACAATTTTTGGCCCATAGTTGGGCAAAAGTTCGAATCAGCGGGGCAAAAGTTCGACCCATGTATAAACTCACGGAAAAATTTGCAAATTGCCTAAAATCCACATATTATCTTCAAATTTAGTTAAATTTGTCTGATCGTGCAAAAATTGTCACCAAAATTTTACATTTCCACTTAGTTTTGCGAAAAACTGCTATTTTTGAGTGTATTACAATCAACCCGGTTTTGGGCAATTTTTCGATGAAAATTTAGTATGTATTTTTAGTCAAACTTAAGTTTACGGCTGGTGTAAAGTATGCCTGTCATAAATGGATCGATATTTTGTGTTTTAGCCAGCGAACTTTTGCCCCACACTAGATTCGAACTCTTGCCCCACCGGTGGGGCAAAAGTTCGAATAAGACAATCGATTTTGAAACTGTTATAACTAAAAATGGGTAAATATTTTGACACAAGTTTGTTCAGCAAAATTATAGCCAATATATTAAAGCTTCACTGTATGGTATTTGTTTTGTTTTAACTGCTATTGTTTTCCTGGAAACTTTGATTATACCACTAAGGTCGAACTTTTGCCCCATCTTACTCTAGAATAGCCTTCAGATTTGTTGGAACGGATCAAATTTGTTACACGTAAAAGTTGATGAGTGGTCGAATGCCCATGGCGGAATCCGAACTGTTCATTGGCAAAAATTGAATTTTCGTTGATGTGGGCCATCATTCTGTTCAAAATAACCTTTTCAAAAAGTAGATGAAAAAACCGAATTTAGTACTATTGAATGGTATAGTACTAAATTCGTTTTTTTTCATCTACTTATAGGTATTCTACTAAACAGCTCGAAGATTTATTATCTTTTCAAAAAGTTTACTGATGGAGGAAAGCAAACTGATTTGACGATAGCTAGAAGCTTCTGCTGGATTTTTGTCTGGTTTTAAAATTGAAACAACCATAGCATTTTTCCATTTGTCAGGAAAATATGCTAATTGAAAACATTAGTTAAATATATCAACTAAAAATGAAAAGCTACTTTCTGGAAGTTTCTTGATGAGGGTGTAAAAAATTCCATCATCGCAAGAGGCTTTCATATTTTTTATTTTTTTTAATAATAGTTCTCACTTCTTCCAAATCAGTCTCCCAGGCATTTTCGAAAACGTTCTCTTGATTGAGAATATTTTCGAACTCCTGAGTAACTTGATTTTCAATTGGACTAGTAAGTCTTAAATTAAAATTGTAAGCACTTTCAAACTGCATAGCAAGTTTTTGAGCTTTTTCGCAATTAGTTAGTAATAATTTGTTTTCCTGTTTCAATGCCGGTATTGGCTTCTGAGGTTTTTTCAAGATTTTAGATAATTTCCTAAAGGGCTTAGAGCCAGGGTCCAATTGAGAAATTTTATTTTTAAAATTTTTGTTTCTTAATTGAGCAAAACGTTTCTTGATTTCTTTCTGCAAATCCTGCCATATAATTTTCATAGCAGGATCGCGAGTACGTTGAAATTGCCTTCTCCTCACGTTTTTAAGACCGATCAAGAGTTTAAGATCATCGTCTATAATCACGGATTCAAATTTTATTTCACATTTTGGAATTGGAATGCTCCTGGCATCAACAATGGAATTTGTTAAAGTTTCAAGAGCATTGTCAATATCAAGTTTAGTTTCTAAAGAAATGTTAACATCAAGATTAGAGTCACCGATGTTTGGCATTAAAGTCACCAATGACAAAAAAATTTAACTTATTGCGAGTCAATTTTCGCAAGCCAGTTTGGAGCAAATTAACTTGCTGTCCAGAGCATTGAAAAGGCAAATAGGCAGCTATGAAAGTATATTTACCAGACTGTGTTTCAACAGAAACACCTAAAGTTTCAAAAACTTTAGTTTCAAATGACGAAAACAGTTGATGTTTTATACGCCTATGAATGATGATTGCAACTCCCCCACATGCCCCATCAAGTCGATCGTTACGATAAACAAAAAAGTTAGGATCTCTTTTTAGTTTAGATCCAGGTTTTAAATACGTTTCGGTAATAACTGCTATATGCACGTTATTAACCGTAAGAAAATTAAACAGCTCGTCCTCTTTACCATTCAGAGAACGAGCATTCCAATCACAAAGTCACAGTGGTGGCTTTGAACATTGCATCAATCATTAGATTCAATTGTTCAGTTAGAAAATTAAAATCTGAGGCAGACATATCACTTGAAGTGGGTACATTTGATGATTTTCCATTAGAATTTTCGGTAGACGAAAAAGCTGAGTAGAAGTTAGGGCTCATTCACATATTTCATAACGCTGAAGGGGGTGGGTGGGTGTCTTCAAGATGTTACAGATCATACAAAATTCGGAAAATATTCTTACAAAATGCGTTATGAGGGGGTGGGTGGGTGTTTAAAATGGCCATTTTTGGCGTTATGAAATTTGTGAATAAACCCATTTTCCATTCGATTTGAAACAAGTAGAATGGGTACTCATGGAACGAATAGGGGAGGAGTTAAAATTACCTGCTACGATATCGGCAAAGGATTTTCCGTAGAAAGATTCGAACGGCTACCCGACGGATTAAAATTAGTTTGTGAATGAGCATGATTATGATCTTCCTGATGGGTATGATTCCTAATCAAGCGATCGTTAACTGAAAAATGAGCATTGTTCGATACTCTACCAGGCAAATTCCGGAAACGACCGTTATCATAACGGATATTATCTTTCATCTGCCTGGCACGAGCCTCAATGACTCTTTTGCGTGAAGGGCAATTCCAAAAAATTGATTTATGATTAGCCCCGCAATTACAGCATATGATCTTGGTGGTATCTTCCTTCACTGGCAGACGTCCTTGGCGTGAGAAGAACCTCCGCAAATCATGCATTTAGCATCCATGCGACAATTTTTTGTACCATGACCCCACTTTTGGCACCGACGGCACTGAGTGGGGCTCTGGTAATTTCCCCCAGGTTTCTGAAAATGTTCCCACGTCACACGGACATCGAACAAAAGTTTTGCTTTTTCTAAAGCTTTAATATTATTTAGTTCTTTTTTGTTAAAGTGAACTAAATAAAATTCTTGAGAAAGCCCTTTCCGAACAATGCCAGATAGGGTTCTCTTTTTCATAATGATTACTTGGACTGGGGAAAATCCAAGTAAATCATTTATTCCATTTTTGATCTCTTCAGGTGACTTATAGTCACTTGAGAGACCTTTCAAGACAACTTTGAACAAACGTTCAGTTTTGTCGTCATAAGTAAAAAATGTGTGCTTCTTCTCTTCAAGATGTTTGAGAAGAAGTTCGCGATAATTAAGAGTTTCCGGCAAAACGCGACAGTCTCCTTTCTTTGCGATTTGGAAGGAAACCTTGATTCCCCTAATGGAGTTCAAGATCTCCTGCCTAAATCTCCCAAATCCTGAACAACTGACCACGATAGGCGGCACTCTTTGCTTCCTCACTTGAATCAAAGAGCCTGGGCTAGAGGCTGCTTCGATTTGGTGTTCGGAAAATTTGTCTAGAGCATCGAACTGATTGCTCATTTCGATACAATTATATATTTCACCCTTGGAAGAAACTTCGCATTCCGGGGAAGCGTCCTTTCTTCCATTCTTGCCACGTGTAGTGACAGTTTTAAAACCCACTTTTTTGGAAGGAAGTAGTGAATTCAGAGATTCACCCTTCCTTTTGTTAGTTGTTGATACCATGTTTAGTTAATAAACGAGAAAGACGTGACCTTCGAGAGGTTTTTGCCCAAGACGGTGTCCAAGAAGGATTACCACCGCTAACTTTCGCCAACGGGTCCAACGAAAAATCGAAGGCACGGGTCCAAACAAAGATCGTAAAGGGATCAATAGTAGAAAAAATAGTACTGAAAAGTACTGTTTAAGTAGCACTGAAAAGTACCGTTTTGAATTTTAGTACTGAAAAGTACTGTTTTTGTAGCACTGAAAAGTACTGTTTTATTGCTTTAGGTAGTTTTTAAGAAAACTTCCAAGAGCAGAGAGAATTCGTGTACGCACAGCACGAAGGTACGATGCGCACTGACATCAACATGTTCGATTCTTGGAACAAATCCCGCTATCAAGTCTGCAATCTACAGCTCTGAAACCGATACCTTAATCATCCGCTATCTCCAAGAAGCTTTTATTTTCCAATTAACTAGTAGAATTTCTTGGCCATTGATGGATTTGCTGGATATTATAAAATTTTAAGCATCAGCTGCCCAAGAATATGTGAAGAGTATTAGCGATAAAACAAGATAGGTATCTATTAAAAATCGCAAAAACCGAAGAAGCACAGAGTACAGTGTACAAGACGGATAACACGAAACCATATGGATTCTATTGTTACTGATCAAACAAAAAGTGACACTAATTGATGTGAAATTATGTATGTGTTTTTTTATGTTTTGATTTTGGAGATGAACCAGTCACGGGCTGAAAATCTCCCTAATAAAGCTAATAATAATAATGTTTTGATTTTTCTCTCCCACTGTTGGTTAAGGTGATTATAGAGCGAAGCCATACCTCAAATTTTAAATGGCACAAGACATGAGAACAAAAAAGCGCTCCGCTTTGAAAATTTATCCCATTGGTCACCACCAGCAAGCAAGCAATTTGATTGATTTTCAACGCGAAGTGTTGTCAGATTCTACAGTCTAGTGCACTTGAAAATTCAATGTTTGGCTTTCGTTTTATAATCACCTTAAGCTTCTTTGCCTCAACAATAGCTTATTTTGGATGGACTTTGTGCTCTATTTGGTTTTATTATCACTACTATCAGAGCTGTGCAACATTTTGCAATTTCAAGGGCCTTACTTAGTAACAGACTTAATTTGGTACAATTTATATTTGTTTACTATTAAATCCCACTTTTCTGTATTAATCAGAATCCATAGAATACTGCCCCGTATCCCATGAGAGTTTATATTTTCTTTATCGTGTTAGGGGATTAGGTTCTGTTGTTATGGAAAAACAATAAAAGGGATAGCCCTCATAACATCAAAGTGTTGTTGCAAAGTACGTACTGCTGTTGAGCCGCCGCCAAGCGGAAGAAAGGAATGAGTATCGTCGTTCTTAAATTCCGACTCAAGAAGCATAACGGGGAAGCAGTGAGTCGACGGGGTAGCGCAAGCAAGAATGAAAAAAAGGCTGGTTAGCCCGACACCGGTTTCTTCAATGAATAAACCCTATAGGAAAAAGCGAAGCAACGTTACGCGGAAAGCACAAGGGGCTTTCGCGGTAATCTCTGGAGTGCATAAATGTTTGAGGATTTGCTGAATTTATAATGGTCGTCGTCGTTGTCGATGTCTGGCTCGGCACTGTCTTTTGTGGGTGCGTTCGGCAGTTTAGGACAGTTGATATAGCCGAATGAAACTGATTGTGGTTTGCCACATGTCTCCCGTCGCGTTTTCATCGTGGTCGATGTGGTTACGGGGGAGGAGATTTTCTGCAGTGTTTTTGGCAGCCGGCGAAGAGGAAAACGATCCTTCGGGAATGTTGGGTCTCTTTAATGTGGAACCTTGTATTAAAAGGTGATATGGGAATTCGATAGATCGCCAATTATTTATTTTGTTAGATTTTTTGTAAATGTGTTACGGTAATTTAAATTGAAATGGACTTCTAATTTCCAAGTTCCTGAAAAAAAGTACCTTCAAGTAAATTATGTTTGGAGAACATACATATAACACAGCGTAACACAAATAACATTTTTGAGTGTCTCAAGGATCGAATTATGTGTCTCTTGTAGATTTGATGTGAGTATGATGCCGTTCTCAGATATGTTCTAGCACGTTACCATTTTAGCTACAGGTCGCTAAAGTTGTATACAACACTGGTTTTATTGATGTTTACATGAAATTTATAGTACGATTTATCAAACTTTTCTGTGATCTAATCCATCAAGCATGTAAAATGAGACTTAAACTTTCATTTCACATATAATTTAGTTGAAATTGAACGATAAAATTTAGATTAAATCGATTTTTTCAACAAGTTTGCATTCTTCATATAAAATTCCTTGTTTCTCTTATATGGCAAAATGCAATACTTTTCCCAAATAAAAACATATAACTCTTAAGAATCGAACTTCGTTGATAAGTATTGTTATACATATGAAGTTTGAATTCTGTGGCAATCAAGGAAATAAAATGCAATATAAGCAAGTTGGCTGAAATAGTCAAGTTTTGCATGTTTAACAGTCAATATCTCAAAAACTAGACTTGCTATGATGTTTTTGAAAACGGCAATAGATTCAGAAACCCTTACTGACATAAATAGCAGTATTTTGGTGCTAGAGACAAAAACGTGTTTTGCAGTGTAATAAATCAGAAAAATCAGGGATTTTAGACCAAAATTTCTCCATTTAATATGGGAGACATGATGGGCTTGCTCCCAGAGTTAGTTGATCCCATTCTATAATGTCGAAATCTAAAACAGTTTTATTCTAAGTAATTACATGTAAAACTTCATCTATAGGAAAGACAATATCAGATTTGGAAATCTATCAGATGGTATGATTTTACTCAAATAAAATTTAATGGAGATTTTTTGAACAGCTTAGGAAAACCTTAACATCTCTGCGAATATCTTAAAAATACATCGCAAATTTTCAGAATTTGGAGATTTAAAAAAGTAAAATCAAACACAACACATAAAATTCCCTTATTTTGGATGTGTTTTTGTTCATTATTAAAAAATAAAGACTGGGGACACTTGATCCTAGAACTAATGTACAGACATTATATACCTGGAGCAATGAAATTTTATTTGAACGCTTCTATTCTCTTAGAATTGTGATATCTCTGACGATAAAATAGATTATAGAAACATGACTTCGCTTGGATTCAGTGCGTACTGTAAAAAAAATGGATCAAGTCTTCCCAAGTTCCAAAACATTGCCAGCATGAACTACCAGTTAATTGCAAAGCTGATTAGACTCCTTCAAGATCAAATTAACCGTGGAAAAACCAGTAAAACACTAGTCAAATTCAATTCTGGCATTAGAATGGTTTAATGAACTATTATGGCATTAATGTCTCAAACGACAAGAGTAAATTTACGGTGAAGCAACCGAATTGGAAAGGCAAATGAGCTTAATGAGCGTTTAATTTGTTACCGTTTGGACATAACATTCAAATCATTATGCCGAATAAAATAGAAACCTGATCGACAAAGTTGTAAGACGCTAGAGTTCTGCTAAAGCCATTTTAAAAGCTGAAATTAAACTTTTAATAAATACCGCCAGTTGCAGTTAAATTGATACACCGTATTCACACGGTTAAGTGAACCAGGTATGCTATTCCTCTAGCAATAATTACCCAGCGATAAACCCAGTAGCCCATGAACATAACCCTAATCCTATCTTAACCTGAGAGAGACTCGCGAAGAGGGAAAATATCAACGTCATATGGTCGGGGTTCTGCTAAACCGCACCAAGTGCCAAAAGCATTATTTTGAGTTATTTAACTTTAAAGTTCACCTTTCTGCGAGTAAATCGCAAATGACTCTTTTGAAAATTTCACCGTTTACAAATGACTAACAGGGTCCAATTAGTAACTCAAGATAGATTATTCAAAAAAATCATCAAATATTTTCCATTCAATTAGATTTGATTTCAAATCAAGAGGTACTCAGTTCACTCTGGCTGAACAAAAATTGAAGAGAATGGTTTTCAGTTCGGTATGGCTGAATGTGTTTCATGATTTCCAGGAACACAGGAGAAAGAAAGAAATAAAAAGGGGTTCATATCATCGCCATGCATGTTGGAATGCTTGTCACAAATGTTTATGCACTGTGAACGGAAAAGATTTGTAATTTTCCATAGAACTGGCCACAATGTAGTGGTATGAATTGGTACAAGCCAATTCGTATTCTAACGTATTCTACCGACTTTCTATTGATGGATCATCTATTTCAACAGAAGAGTCAAGTCCCTCACGCATTCAAAGATTCGAAAAAGACAATAATGATGTAGTTAAAGAATGTGCCGATCGAAGAAAACCATGAATTTGTTCTGCCAGAGCGCACCAGTTACTCGCATTTAATACACTTTGGCTGAACAAGTTCACGATTATTAAATTTTATGTGAAGTGGATACCAAGAATGGCATGCGTTTCATCATTCCCGTTGTACATGAAACTGCTTGTGCTTTATTGTTCAGAAATAGTCATAAAAGCTGAAAGTTGATTGATTTTATATGACTCCCTGTTAGGGACAACGTAAAAAAATATTGATCGGGATTCGAACTCGTGTCCTTCGAGTGGTGATAAGGCGTGCTACCTCTCGGTCATTTAGAATTGTTGAATTGAGAGCGAATAACTCGAAACAAGCTGTGCGCGATCTGATCTAGGAGGCTTGATGATGAAAACAGGTGAAAACGTCATTTTCTGAACAGCTAAAGCGCACCAAATTTAAATGTCTTATTATTTCATCACGGCTCCTGCATGGACCCATCGACATATTATATATAAAGCGAAGGTAAGCGTCTTGCGAATGTTGATATCTCTTCATCATACAAAAACACGATTTTTATATAAATGGTACTTGGTGCGGTATGGCTGAACAAAATTTCAATGATATTAGATCAGCACCACCGAAACAATACTGTGTTTCACAAAGCCGTTAACTTACATGACATACTAAAATCCTTTGGTGTTGTTACTGTATGTTGTCCGGAATGGCCACTTAGCAATATTAAAGGAAAAATAAAAAAAATGCCGTCTTTAATCAGAATACTAAATAACCTCTAATGACAAGCTAAGGTTTATGGTTCGCTCTGGTTGGATACAATTTCAGTTTTACATATCCTGCTAGAGAAAAATTTTGAATTTACTCAACGAGGGATGGTTCAACTTATTCGATATCTTAAATGTAGATAGGTTATGATAATCTGAATCCTCTAGTGTAAATAACTCATTTTTGAAAAAAAAATGCCGTTGGGGCGGTTTAGCAGAACCCCGACCATATGCAGCCCAGATTCCGCTGTCACGAAACGTCAAATGCGACGGGCTGCATTTTTAAGGCTGAAAAAGTGAAAAGTATTGTATTCAAAATAAACCGTTATTCAAATCCTCAGTCAGCGGAGCAGTTTTTCCAAGGATGCTGATAAATGCAACCACAAGGCTTGTTACTTGCAATGCCTGCTAAGTTTGCTGGCATGGAATTTAACTCTAAAGGCTGTTTATGCTTCGGTGTGATGCAAACGCAATAATTTTTTGCTGCTATGTTCATGTGAGAGTTTGAACGGCTTGTGCATGATTGATGAAAACACAGAGTGGAATAAGAAAAAAAAACTCAGCGATCACAGAAAAAGAAGACCGTCTCCGCGAGTCTCGTCTTAGATCTTAACCATCTCATGCCCAATGGACCAATGCACTAGTTCACTAATTTGACGTTTGAGCGGTGCCGGATTCACTCGTTGCCATGGTCACGTAAATAACACGGCACCGCTCAATCGTCAAATAATGAACTCGTGCATCGGTCCATAGGAGCCAATAGCGTTTAACTTATTTCCATTTTGGAGGCGCCCAGCTCAAATTAGGACCAGCTACCGCCGAAAAAATCGGATAATATACCCGATCGGTCGACGTTCCATCCCGATCGGGCTAATAGGATTTCGGCCCACATATTCGAACCAATCTCCCACCCCATCGTCGGTCGAAGGCCATTCCCGGCTGGTTTAACCATCGAGGACCCGACATCGCGTTTAGAGTGGAGCTGCAGCAGCAGTAAGCGCCAGTCGGCCATCTCATCGCCTAACACCCACACAGGTCTTGTGAGGAACACCCAAATAAAATAGTGAAAAGTATTTAGAGTGTTGCCCTTTATTGAGCTCTTAGTTAGCCTTTCGTATAGCCGATCCTGAGAGCAAAAAGCTCACGCTCTAGCTCGCCGGTGCTCAGGTCTTGCTGAGGGGTCATCCGACTCCCAAGTAACAAATTATCAAACTAAGAGTCAACAGAATCACTAAAAGTATCATAAACTGTGGTTTCAAATGACAAAAAAGTGTACGCTTATGACTAATGATTCATAATAATGATGATGTGTTTCCAAATATCCCTCCCCTCCTTTCTCCTCGTCGTCATTTGTCCATACAAAAATATAGAAATTTGTATGGACCGTGATCATTGGCCGAACTCCCTCCCCTCCTCCAATAAATGACCACGTGGTTTATGGACGACTCCAAAAATGTTCCTCGTCATTTATCATGATCAAAGCTTGTAAAATAAGAAGGATACACAATTGTTATGATTTTTTCAAGCCTGGACCACTGTGTCATGGAAAGAATGCATGAAAACCATGGTTCTAAACTAGGGGGTGCGGACTCGAACATTTAGGTCGTTCATACACAATCTTTTCCTCGAGTGGTAATCTTTGTTTGTTTGCTTGTCTCGCAGGAATTTCACGGCGAAATTATCTCTCTTTCGCTCTTCAACAAAACATTACATAAATTGTATAACCATTTTTAGCGTGACAAAATCCCAGCCGTACATTTCTAGGCATACTCTGGTCATTTTTACGAAAATTTTAGTTTGACAGCTGCCTGGCTGCTTGTTGATTTTCAGTTCGCATCCCACAGGTTCTAAATAGGTTTCAGTCACGGTGTACTATATGTATTAAGAAGGTGTTATATTCCAAAAACTGACAGCTACTTGACGACGTCATTCCTATACACCTAGAACAAAGTAGGTAGGGGAAGGGGTTGTAAAATAAAGAACTTAAGGATATCATCGTGTTTCTGATAGAAAAACGATGAATTTGTATTGTTCTTTCGCACAACACCAAAAATAGGGATTGTATCTAAAGCAGCGACACGATTTTTTTTTAAGACACTACACGTTAATGCTTCCAGTGGGCTATTTGCCCTTTGAAGGCAGAGAATTTGTTTATATAGAGAAGCGCGGATTCTGAAACCAAAGGTTCCAATTGAACCGTCAAACGTGGTTCCAATCGAGCAAATTCAATGAGACTCAAAGAGATGTTACACAAAAGAGACGATGGATGTGTGTTAGTGAAAACGTATACGAAAGTGACGTCATTGATAAGCTTGGTTTCTTACGGCGACTGACAGCATGACACGGACACTAAAATAATGTTTGAATGACCTCAATTATTGATAGTCATTGCAAATATTGTTTATAAACAAAGTCAAAATCCTCTCCGCGTTTCTCTAGTATAATCAAATTCTCTGTTTGAAGGAAGCACCACACTAGACAACGGACTAGCATGACTTCAGATTAAAATGGCTAAATTTTCACATATTTATATCTCCAACAAAAAACGATGCAAATGTTCATTTTACCTGAACTATGTGGGTAAAATGAACAACTGTTGGTGGTAAAACGACCATCATGCAAAATACGTGAGCAAAACCAATATTTTTGATAATTTTCATTATAATTCCGGAAATATATCTATCAATGATTGTGACCCTTTCAAAAAGAAATCTTAAGTTATCAGATTTTACATCATGACATGGTGGTGAATATCACTAAAAAAAACTCAAGACCTCCGAGCTAAAAATACGTTAGTTACAATTCGCAAACGTGGTTTTCTAAAATCTTAGTTTTCGTTGATATGTTTACTTCAATCGACCTCCGTATCAACCCGATTACAGTCGAATTTCGTTCGTTGCACTATCTTTAAGTGGGCTACGTTTTAATTGGGCTCCCGTTAGTTGGGCTATTGCCCACCTAAAACGAAGAAAAACGTCATTTTCTGACATAATACGCAATTTATAAATGTTTGTAGCTCTGTTTTTCTTTTGTTCTATGTTATTTGAAAGCTCGAAACTCAGCCCGATTGGTGAAAGTCTTTCACTAAGTGGGTTACAGGCTTAGTGCAACGAACGAAAGTTGACTGTACTCTGATTTATGCTTTAACTAAACCGTCCACGCGCGAGAAGTAGAGTTTCCGACGAGACTATCACTGATCGATTCTTTGTAAATAAATATAAACCCGAATTAAGTACTATACCATCTAATTCCGCTAGAGTTTGTATCCGTTGACAGATATGCGTATTTCGACTTCAAGTTTTTATGCTGAATATGAAGCAAAAGTGAGGTTGCGTCTGGAATGAAAATCATAAAACGGAACACAATTCTATTTATAAAAAAAATAAAAAAGTCTTCAATCACCATTCTAAAGTCAAGTGTTCACATAGCTTGAAAATGCTGTGGTATCCTACAGAATTGTTTAATTATACTATAATACTTCACTGAGGCATTAAGTGTCCGTAGCTTTAGAGACAAAATGTCGAATCCTTTAACGTCGAAAGAGACAAAACGTCGAAAGAACAAAACGTCGAAAGCAGTAACATTTTCACAGCGATTTGGAGTTATTCTCCAGAACTTTTTTTTCACATCGTGGTCGTTTGGCACATAGTGGATTATTTATTCTTTCGAAAAAGCATAATTCTTCCAAGAACTTTTAGTTTTCATACAGTTTTCTCATGTTGACGTTTTGTCCTTCCGATGTTCTGGTATTCAACGTTTGGGAGTTGGACGTTTTGTCACCCAACCGTGTCCGCAATATGAATCAAAACGGTAATTTAGTATAATAATGCACAATATTATTGTTTAGCAGTATAGGACGTAGGTAGAAAGAAAGGGGGAAAATAAAGGGTTGTTTCGCGCATTAAAACTCGATATGACGCAATGTAGGAATTCAAATTCTTAAATTCAACTGAATGTATAAATTTCAATTCCATACATAATATGATTATTAGAAGAAATATGAGCGTAGGTAGGAACAGCAGAGAGGTTTGCTCCACAGTTCAGCTTCAATTGTCGATTGTTAATGCGAAGGATATTTACGGCAGCGGCTTTGATAGTCATATTAGCTTGCAACGGCAGTGGCGTTGATTATTTAATTATATTGCAAATCAACAAACATGTCTTCCAACTAGTTTGCTTTTGCGAACAACAGTTATACTTGACTTTTAGTCATGAATACCATATTGTTCTAACGCGATATCCTTGGCGTTTTATGAAAAAAGAGCCACGGTGAATTTCCGAACAGGAGATTTGTAGCAAAAGCTCCCTTCGAGATTTATTGTGTATTTTAGTTCCTGGTGATATTTTTCGAGGATATTCACTATACTCATTAAAATATTTTTGGTAGGATCCAGAGTAAATTCAATAGCGATGTCAAAAATTTACCCAGCAGTTCATCAAAACTGTTTTAATATATCGGCCAAAAATGGAGAATTTATCAAGTAACTACCCACAAATATATCATGGACTATTTACTAGAAATTTATGAAGGAATGTCTCATAAGGTTCCCACTAGTGGAGCTAGGCGCCTGTGTTTGGGGGGGCACTTCAGAAAAATGGCGCATGTGATTCGACGATGGCGTACATAGTGAGAGTTCATATAACACATTATTTGGCGCCTAGGAATAAGTGAATTGAACATATCTTAACCATGAATGATTTTTTTGGCGGCAGAATATTGTCTAGATTTGACAATTTGAGCTACAGTTTTCTAAACTTTGTTTTCTCGTTGATGGACTTCTATTATTTATTTCTCAAACACTAAACAATCGACTAACAAAAGCACGATAAAATTCTAAAGTATTCTTATGAATAATATTCTACCAAAATACGTTGAATCTGATTAGCAAACATTAAAGTGCTCGTTATCTCTCAAATGAACTTAGTTTTAATTGAAACAGTTATTCTTTTAGTGGAACAGTGCATTGTAATTTTTTTTTCGGAAAAGGTATGTAAGCTTTCCAAAAGTTTTTCAAGTAACATTGGCCACTTAAAAACTTATTTAGCTGAAATATATTCCAAAGTGGCCAAATTTTGTTCACTACATTTTTTTGATTCATAAATTAAACATTTTGTTTAAGTTTTGTCTCGATGTAAATAAGATAAGCTTTATTGATCCATCCAGGCCTGTTGAGATTTCTATACATTTTGATAAATGATTTCTCTGTGAATTTCCACAGGATTCAAAAAGGTGATTCTTCTGATAAATTCCTCAGGATATCATCAAAAACTTCTACTTGAAGGTTAAACATCCAGAATCTCAATATGATTGCTACAATTGACAATTCCTGACTTCTGTAGAGCTACAAAACTGGTCATCTAATATTATCTACAAAAAAGGGAATAGCACTGCTGACTTTTTTAGTTTTGTGCGTTAAACATCTTAGTACATCTTACGGTCGTCTTGATGACAAAACGATTAACTTTAAAATTTCTTCTGGAATTTTCCAAGCCATCCTTGAGTGTTCCTAATAGAAAGTTTTCCGGATTTTTCAATTAATTTCATTCTTAAGGAGTTTGTTCGTAATTTCGTTTGTAATATTATCGGGGATTTGTATCGTTTTTATTTCTAACGATATTCCAGGAACTTTGACCACCACATAAAAGGCCATCCCTCGAATAATCTCCAAAATGCATGCCTTCAAAATTTTCTCAGTAGGTTTTTTTCAATAATTCTTTCAAGAATAACTCAATGCTTGATCCAGGAACTTTTAATGTTTTTTAAATGATTAACAAATTTCTCCTGAAATTCCTTAAAAGTTCTCTTCTAGAAATCGCAGAACGGTTTAATTGACGACTAATCATTTATTTCTTCATGAATCATTGTCGAACATTAATTAATGAATTTCTTGAGATTCCCTCCAACTTTTTCAAGATTTTTTCAAACAAATAGGTGAATTATCAATTTCTCTAAGAGTTCATCTTTTTTTATAAACACATAAATGTGTACAGGATTTTTAAAACATATTCTTTCTCAATTTCTTTCAAGAATAAAATTCTCACACAAATTTCCCAAGTAATAGTCGCAACTGTTTTTACATTCTTTTCTATTCATTAATTTATATTCGTCAAGAGGAACACATAGTTATCAGCAGAGACGAATTTGCAAATGACCTGTTCAAGTTCATATTCTTGGCCATGCTTTGCAGAAATCACAAAAATATGGAAACACGTGATCAGTTTTATGGTGTAAATCCAGCATGCTTGATTGTGTGATTTTGAACTTAGGTACCATTTATATAGAAATGTTTCAGTTCCCTGCTCATATTCCATTCTGAACACGCTGCAAATTGTGTCCTGTTCAAAAGCCAAGCTCATGTGCTGTTCCAAATGCATCCCTGGTTTCCAGTGTTCTTCCGAGGGTTTATTTAAAAGTTGAATTCCTTAAGGAACAATATACATAATAAGGGGTTTTGAAAACATAATTTCAAGCTATTTAGTGGGACATTTATAAATAAATGAAATCGGATTAAGTATTATACCATGTAATTCCACTACATGTTATATCATTTGGAAGATTCGCGTACTTGTAAGGCCACAGTTTGGGTCAAAATACGCGTATTTGTCAAAGGATTCAATTTCTAATGGAATTAAATGGTATAATATAAAATTCAGGTGTTATTTATGTTTCAACACAATCTCTGTTATATTAATTCAGGTGTTTGTATGTTTCAACACAATCTCTGTTTAATTGGAAGCAGAAAACAGAATGATAATTTAGACAAAGCAAGAATTTGAATTATTTTTGATTCCATAAACAATGTTATTTAAAAAGATAAATCAATAACTTTGATAAAATTTTAGGATTTTTTTTCATTTTAAACAATTATTTATGTTTATGCAAGGTTTTCAAAAATATTTATATGATAGTTAAAACTAGCAGTAGGAAAAAGGTCCATTGAAACTATAACTTCTATATATACTATCATTGGCAAAAACGTCTAGTTCCAGAGTAAATATTTGCGGTTTTCAATATTCCATGGATGTTTTTTTATTGTTCTCATTTGCTAGTTTTTCAATTCAATTTAACAATGCAATATTTTTTTGATGGTCAAATTATGAACGTAGTGGTCAATTCAATAATTCAATTAGTTTTAATGCATTTATTTTGGCGAATGAAGATTTACATCGTGATGGCTCAGTCTGTGATTATTTTTAACTTGCAGTATACATCCAGCTCAATAATCTCAATCCATGTTGCAATCTTGCCAAAACTCTCGAATAAATTTCCTCTACAATTTAATTTATTCTAACATAAATCCTGCTGATAAAACTATTATTCATCAAAAAAAATTTCATCAGATTCTTCGAATACTACTCCTTGCTATTTCTTCAAAGAAATCGTTTGGGAATTTCCTTACATTTCACTGGTTCTGTAGCAACATTTTCACAAAT
This sequence comes from Aedes aegypti, assembly GCF_002204515.2. Classification (NCBI taxonomy): domain Eukaryota; kingdom Metazoa; phylum Arthropoda; class Insecta; order Diptera; family Culicidae; genus Aedes; species Aedes aegypti. The sequence goes on along the minus strand of NC_035108.1, from coordinate 123,308,568 downwards.
TTGTCAGATAATGTTCTAGAGAAATCCTTTAGAGATTTTCCCTGGTTTTCTTTTTATGACGATTTATGTTTAATTTTCATAGATCGTAGATAGGAACTTATTTAACACTTATTTCAGATACTCCTTCAGCAATTCGTCCAAGGACAAAAATAAGTTCTGTGTTTACTAACAAAATTCTTTGAATTCATTAGGTCACAAACTTTACTGTAAATTATTCATGAGTTTCACTATCATTTCCTCCAGAGAATGTTTCAGAATCTCATTCTGGGACTCTTTATGAAGTTTTTTTTTTAGAATATGTTGTTGTATTATAAAGATTGATTTATAACATACTGTTCGGTTTACTTTTCAATATTCATCCTATGAATTTGGAAAATCTATCATCTATTCCAATATGTTGATGTACATAATTTAAAGCTATTAGAAATTTCAACCTCCTTTGATTTTGAATACCATGCCGTCCTCTCGGTAAGGCGTTACACATAAAAGACATACATTAGATAATTCTGTAGAATTTTTTCTGCGGTTTTCCTAAGAATTTATTTTAAGTTATTAGATAATATTTAGATAATTCTATAGAATTTTTTCTGCGGTTTCCCTAAGAATTTATTTTAAGTTTTACAAATTACACCAAGGATCCGCCTAAAACTGTATCCAGGATTTGTTCATGGGAACTCTGTAGGAGTTTCTGGAGGTACACCGCATGAATTTATGAAAGAACTCCACCGAAATTCCTGTAGGAACTCTTCAAGAATTCCTGGAGAAACTTCGCAAGAATTATTGAAAGAACTCTACAGGTTCTTGATTCATTTTACGCACCACGATATTTTCATACTATGAATAAAACAAGTACTGCCCTTGATTGCCGACAAACAAAAGATTAAATTAAATACACTTGAGCAATAAATGCTCTGGGTTCGTCGTTAAATTTTCAGGCAAATGCTGACCTAATATCTCTACCAATACCCAACACCGTAGCACTGTCCAACTATACCAAGTTACTGTAAAGATGGGCGTGGCCGAGAATAGCGAAGTTCATCGTTTTGGTATTCTTGTTCAAGATTGGATCAAATTTCACTCCCCAGTCTTGTTCCATATATTAATTGTATATCTAGGATCTTTAATCTACCATCTACATTCTCTTTGAAAAAGGAATGCCAATGAAGATTTTCAAATAAGTCGGGGATAAAAGTTCGCTGATTGAAGTATAAGATATTGATATTTCTAAAGAAAAAACACTTCACCTGATATGTGCCAAAAATAGCACCAAACGAAATACCCAACATAATTCTTCACAAAATCTGTGTAAAACATATTTTGCGTGTTTCTACTACGTGATCAATAACATTTTTATTGGCTTTGTTTGTGTAATGACATTATAGCTAAAACTACAAATTTTTACATCGTATCCCATCATATAGACTATTTGAAAATGAATTTGGGTTGACAGTTGGCAAATCCAAACCACCATATAGTTGAAAACAATAAATTTGAGTCAAGCTAAACAACCTAAAGCTATATTCTATTTTGAGTTACTACTTTATTTTTAGTTTGGGGTCATACCTAAAACAAACATAAATAAACTCTTTTTTTTTGTTAAAATTCGATGCCATTTTGAAGACATGACAAGTTTCTTAATATATCTGTGTTGACTCAAATTTCAAATTGTTCTAATATTTTAAGTACTATATTTTTTATACTGAAATAGTTTTCACTTCCATTTAATAGTAAAAAATAGTTAAGTAGATGAAAAACCGAATTAAGTACTATACCATTTAATTCCACTAGAGTTTGTATCTTTTGATAGATTCGCGTATTTGTCGAAGGATACAAACTCTAGTGGAATTAATTGGTATAGTACTAAATTCGGGGTTTCATCTACTTCTAGATATTCCTCTAAACAGCTAAAAGATTTATTTTCAAAAAATAGTTGTTTTTCACAGTATTCATTAAATATAGAAGTGACTAAAAAGGAAAATAATCATCATCGTTTTTCAAATTTTCAAAACCAGTTTTTTTGCTTAAAATTTTAGCAATGTTCAAGAAAATCTATCATTGCATTACACTTGCTATCTGGATCGCAATGATAGATTTTTATGAGGATTTCTTACAATTTGTACGAAAAAACTGGTTTTTCATTTTCGATGATTACTGATGATTGAATGATGGATTCTTGAGCTTTAAATTTCCGAAAATATTTGTTGATTGCGTTTACGATAATTTTTTTTAGATGTGGTTCATAGTACTGTAAAATGGCGTAACATCTTTAAGTGAGGTAACACTGAATGGTAGAATCATATAATAATCTGATCGAACTTTCATACCTCACATAAATTTCATGAACGATATGAACCAGGGAGTAGATTTTTTTTACTTAAAATGGAATTACCGGAGTCGGTTTAGTCATGCACATGTTTCTGTTTTTTTTTCATCAAAAAACACTTAGACAGTTTCTTACCATTCAAGCATCTTCGGTGTTTTTTTTTGTGATCTTAAGGAGGCAGGATGAGTCATTCATTTGTGAATTCTATTCTCCAATCGAAACACAGTGAACACATGTTCATCCAATTAGTTTTAGTTTTGAACGTTAAGGAAGCAGGATCTGTCATTGATTTCGGAATTTTCAAAAGCAGTTTTGTCGTACAATATCAAGAAAATTTACACAAGAATGTGCTCATTGTATTTTATTCTCCAACAAAAACACAGACGATGACGGATTCTTGAACGTTGCTAGAAAATTGTAAGAGTTGCAAGAATTTCATCTAATTATTCTCACTAAATACCATAAATTTAATTTTAAATATTTTTCTCAACATGTCCGCATATCCTGTATATGAGTGATAGATTTAAGGTACCCCGGGGCAAGTGAGAATACGGGGTAAGTGGGGCGTTTCGTCATAGCTCACTTAGGAAAAGTTTTTCATGGAGGTATTCTTCTAGAAAGTTGAAGATACAATGACAAGGAATGTATTTAGTACTAAAAATATTGTTATTTTTATTACCATGTGGTTCATGTAACAATTGTCCATTCAGCGCCATTTTCAACTTGCATGACAAATTGTGGCACGTTTTACGTCTTGCATTGACTCGCAAAAAATAAATGTGTTATTAATCGAATATTAATCTGTAAGCTACAATTTTAAGTATTATTACAAGCTGCTAACGATAAACCAGTATATTGTTTTCATTTCATATGAAATTTTTGATGGTCTATCTTACCCGAAAATATATTTGTACCTGGGGTAAGTGGGACCTATCAAAACAAAAACCAGAATCAAAACTTTTTGTTCACGATTCATACATTTTACTAGAGAGTAGCACTAAAACATTCAAATAAATGATTTTTATCAAAAAAGATTAACCTCAAATTACGTAATTGCATAAGAGGGAGAAGAAAAGTGTTATTATTCTTTATTTTTTAAATTTTTTTTTATTTTTGAAATACGACTTCAAAATTGAACAAACACACAGCTGAAATTTGAATTGCATCATGAGAACAATGACTTTTCTATGTTATTTGAACTTTATTTGTTATTTCTACCAAATTAAGTAGTGATGGAAAACATTTCCATCCCATAAGGTGGTTTTCTGCCATGCATATAAATAATAACAAAACATATTTATAATGTTGTCAATTATTGATTGTTTATGTGCTACATTTTAATAAACAACTTATAAATGATATATTTTGAACATGTTTAATTCCTCTTTACGCTTTTATTGAGGAATTTTCAGTTAATATTATATGTGAGGTGACATACTATTAAACAAATGGTTTCTTCCTAAAACGTAACGTATTTTATGGTTGATCCCTTATGTACATCAAATATGTACTTAAAATTAAAAATCTATGACTTATCAATCCTATTATTGCAATGGTTGACTTACTGATGTGGATTGACGCATGAAACTGGATGTGTCCCACTTGCCCCGCTTAGCGAGGTAACTTCGTCCATTGGCTCATTCTAAAACTTTCTTCCAAGGTTTTCACAATTTCGAAATTATTCCATTAGTTTCATGCACACACCAGCAAATATGTTGCCAAAACGTGATTGTGTTGTTGGATTTGAAAAGTATTGACATTTGAAAATTTTATTGAACAATTTGTTTGAACTATCGTTTTATTCGTTCCCACTTGCCCCGCGGTACCTTAATCTAGAACAAAATCTATCTTAAAATTTTTAATATATTTTTGACCATCAAAATGAAGAATACTTTATGTAGTACCAATTTTTGTAAAACAACACTTGCTTGAAACATATTAGGCTTGCATTATTGGCTTTAGGTGATAAAATGTTTTTAAGTTTCAAAATCCGATCAATTTTTCCTCGGATAAGGAGCAATTATAAGCTATAGAAAATTAGAAAAACATTTAAACTTTATTTTTTTAACAATCTATGATAAATGTACGAATTCCTATGATTTAAACTTGTGCATCGAACCCATCCAATTTTATAAAAACGGCACATAATTTTACTCAATGTTACCAACTTGTGATGGTTGCGTAAAAATGAAACTAACGTTCTGTTATGATCTTAAGCATATAGTCAGTTCAAAAATAGTTACTGCAAATATTTTGAGTCTAAAATACAATTGAAATTCTTCTTTTCCTTGATATACAAATCTTTACTATTTTTGAATATTTATTTAAACATATAGGTTCAAAACATAGAAGATCGTTCATTTTGAACGATAACTAATCATAATCATCAAGTAATTAGGACCTCTCTTAATAGCATTTAAGATCAACGTCAACCTTTCTTAAATTAGAATTCAAGATTAACATCACACAATTTTGTCAGCTAGGAAAGTTAATCAAATTCTGTTTTTTTTTTTTAATTTGCTTTAAAAGATAAAATACTTAAAATACAAGCAATCATGAAAATGAGATTTTTTTTGTTCGAAATCTGAAGTATAGTTGAATGGTAACACACTGTTCTTCGTGAGAGATCCATTTATTCAATATTAACCCGCATTAAAATACACTTTGAATGTTTTTCATTAAATATAATTCAGAAAAAGTTTTCATTTTTTAATTTATTTTTAGATTTAAAACAATGGATTGATCAAATATTTGATGATTTCTAGTTAACATTACGTCAATATTCTTAAATAATATTTCAGCTAGAACATGTATCGTGCTTGAGAAGCAGTCTATTGCTTATAGGTCAAATTCATAGTTGATCGAGAAATTTATCGTTATAATCTAAAGATGTCCGTCAAGCAAGTAGCTACGTTTTCAACTTCAAATAATCCAATCCACAGATTATATCCTCCAGAAGATCTACACTCCCGTGCATAAGTTTGGGTTCACCCCCTAAAAAACATACAAAAGTGTTCAGTCCATATCTCTGGGATTACACGTCCAATTGAAACTTTCTAAGCCGCATTCGAAAGGCAAAGAGTTATTCTTACATCGTATGTATTTTTCCAAAAACATTTTTTGAATTTTGTATACTAATTTTTTACTCAAAGTTGTGACATTTTTCAAAAAACACACTGAAAAAACATAGCCTTTCGAATGCGGCTTCGAGCGTTTCAATTGGACGTGTAATCCCAGAGATATGGACTGAACACTTTTGTAGGTTTTTTATGCACGGGAGTGTATATAAATGAGACGCAATTTATTGTTTGCACACCTGCTGCAAACATTGCTCAATACAATAGTAGATTCAACAAAATCAAGGAATTATTTTTACAAATTATAGACGCAACTTAAATTTTCAAACGAATGTTTTGGTTATTCCTGGAATCCACATTTTTCTCGCAATGCGTTTTATAAAAATTAAATTTCATCAGTTTGTTAGAAATACTGGTTTTACATCAATTTGAAAAAGTTAACTTAAATTTATGTTTAAGCAGTATTAAAATGTCTTTCCAAACTGTTGTCAAGTTTTGATCCTAGAATGTCAATCAATGAACCTTTCAGCAATAGTAAAATCAATCGGAATCTCATTTATCGTACACTCATAGACAATTAAGATTTTCAAAAGAAAACAAGCCGAAACACAAAAATCTCATGATTAATTTGGTGATAAAGGCGGCGCACTCGTTCCTAAATTTTCGGCACTGGGGGGTTAATCCTAAACCAACACCACCAACCTCCTCTGGGTATGCCAATGCACTTGGTCAAAGTTATGGTTCACTAACTTAAATCTTGAAATTATGAATAATTTACAAAAAAAATCCGCGTTGTAGAATATATCTTCATGACAAAAAGAAACACTTTAAGGACTGTTCATTTTATAAAGTGGACACCTTGTGCATGCTGTATCTTTCTTATTAATCAATGTAATTTCAATCGATTTTTTGCACATCGTTCGACTAGTATTGTAAATGTTGTGATAATGAAAATTCTCCAAAATAATTAAATTTCACACGAATATGGAACAACGATTACATCGGTAGATTTTTTGAGGTTATCAAAATCAATGATTGTAAGAAATTGGCTGGAAAATTCGATAAATTCGAAAATTCGCAATTTATTATTCTATTTTCAAAAATGGCTTGTTCTTCGAAAGCATCATCAATCAGAAGCCTGATGGAAAAAATCAAGTTATTTTTGGAGCAACAATTTTACAGATATAATAAAATCAATTTTCCCGTATATTTTTAAAGATTTTTTTTTTTTAATTTGATGGGAATTGATATGAGGGCCTTCCTTAGCCGAGTGGTTAGAGTCCGCGGCTACAAAGCAAAGCCATGCTGAAGGTGTCTGGGTTCGAATCCCGGTCGGTCCAGGATCTTTTCGTAAAGGAAATTTCCTTGACTTCCCTGGGCATAGAGTATCATCGTATCTGCCACACGATATACGAATGCGAAAATGGCAACTTTGGCAAAGAAAGCTCTCAGTTAATAACTGTGGAAGTGCTCATAAGAACACTACGCTGAGAAGCAGGCTCTGTCCTAGTGAGGACGTAAATGCCAAAAAAGAAGAAGAAGGGAATTGATATGAGTAGAATTTTTTGTGTAAAAGTACGTCCTGACGGAAGTCCTAGTATAGTATTAATATGAAAAATAACTTACGCCTTCATAGAGTTACTTAGTAAGTCCCCACGACACATTCAAAGCACAACAGAAACACAATTGCTTTATTCTTAGAAGTCCTATCAAAGTACATTGACAATCATAAAAATTGGCAACACTGCTGTAATAAAATCGATTTTATTTTCCACATATTATTTTCATAATATGTTATTCTGAGATTACCAATTGAAAAATTCGGAGAACTTGTTTACAATTTGCTGTAGATCGATAAATATGCGTACATGATTTTAAAAATATGAGACTTTTTAGTAAAACTACCATAAACAGTAAAATTTATACTTAAGACTGTGGTTTAATCCACGATTTAGCTTTCGTTTATACTAATATAGTTTCTTTAGTAATCCAAACTAGTTTCGAACACGCTTTTTACTGTTCTCTTTTGCTTGGAGTGAAAGGATGGTGTATCAGCAAATTTGGCCATAAATGGGTAAATCACTAAAGTTACCTAATGTCATAGAATGGTGGAATATAATTGATATTTTTAAAGCTTTACCTTTAGTAGAATAGTAAAGGATACAAACATACAATTTGTTCATAAAAATAAGGATTTTTGTTTTGCGAAAAATAATGTTAAACTTTGACGGACAGCCTTTTTTAAGAGTTTTTGGAAAAACTATTTAGTTCTTCAACCAAAAGCATTTTCAAAAATTTTATATTTTTATAGCATTTTAGAATAATAGGTCAACGATACACAGAAAACCGATTACGATTTTATCAATAAATAAAAAAGATATAGCATAAACAAAGTGTCCACTTTATAAAATGAACAGTCCTTAGATGTAGAAATAAAATATATGAATTTTGTTACATTTCAATGAAAATTATCTTTTCAAGAATGATGGCCTAGACTGAAGATGAGCAATTCAATCGTGCTTTAAATAAAATTGTCTTTGTCGTCAACACAATATTCATAATCTCCAAAATCATGGTTGTTTAAAAATACATGATCTGCCTTTAGATGCATGAATTCCAGTACTTAGTTGCAAAAAATGATTGATATTGAAGGTAAACTTTCCCCAAACATTTGCAAAAATAAAAATACAGAGTAACCTTTTAAAGTGAGGTTTTCGGGTTTGAATCGCTTGCCATAAACCTGATTATCTAATAAGAATCAGGATTGCATAGCAGTACAATAATCAAAAACGCCTAAAGGTCGACTACTATTAATGTTTGCAAGTATTATCAATAAAATGTTTGTTGTAATGTTCCAACCATCAACAAATAAAAAATGCTATTAGAAGAATACGTACCAACTGAAAATATCGAAATTCACCAATTAATCGCTATTTCAATAAGGCCAACAAAAGCCTAAACAATCATTATCAATATATTATAATTAAACATAAGTTCAGTTCAGTTCAGTGCAGTGAAGTGATCAAAACTGAATATAAACGAATTTTTGATTTGGAGTTTGGGGGGGCACGTGCCCCCCCGTGCCCCCCTTTGTCTACGCCAATGAAGGTTCCTATACCTGAGAAATCTGTAAAAGATTATACAAATGATTGGCGCAATCGGAAAACATTCCAATCAAAAACTTTCCGGGTTATGGCGGAAACCAATCTACCTTAGCAGATAAATGCCTAGTGACCATACAGCTAAGAAAGCCAAGCGGAAAGTTTTCGTATAAGGTAAACTAAGTCCCTTATTTTCCGAGCTGGTAAAGTGTACGTAAAATTTGAACTGTACTTAATATGGTTATGTTCTATGCGGGTCAACATATTTTGGTCCTCTTAAGAACCCTTTTCTCCCTAGATATAATTCCTGGCTTCGCCACTCCATCATACAAATAAAATAACAAAAAATAAATGTTATGTACCGTTTTGTCTCAAATTTCGAACATACTCATATTCCGAACACTCGGAGTTTGTATGGCGATTTGGTTGAAATGTTACGCTGAAATATGTCATCAAACTACCAAGAAATGGCAGTCAATTGCAATTCAGTTTTAACTGCTTCAAATATATTTTATACCTCGGGTGTAGTAATGCTTCGAGGTCAGTAAAAGTAGCTCAGATAAATTTAATTGCGAAATTATTAATTTGAATAGTATTTATTCGTGCGGCTCCCTCCCATTACCCCGAACGCCATTACCCTGAATGGGTCATTACCCCGAATGCCACTACCCCGAATGAGCAATTACCCCGAATAGTTCAGAATATAGCACAGATTTTTTTTGTGTTCAATAACATAGGGCTGAACTTGGTTTGTATGTATGCGTCTATAATGTAAGCTGGTAAGCAACGGTACTTAAAAAACGACGTAAAATATTTGTTAGTTGTTTTGTTTTAAATATTCTATTGGTGTATATTACCCCACTTTTATCTTTATCAGAGATTATACTTTCTTTTGGCCGATCTACCAATTTCTTTGTAGTGTCGTTATTATTATTACATTTATTAACGAGATTTTAAGCCTGAGGTTGGTACATTTCTGCGCTAATTGTCATCATAGCTGCAAGCATTTCAACAGAAATATTCCCTTCTTTCTAAAGTAGGCTGTTCTTTCGAGTTATTATTACAGAAGTTACCACTGATTGTTAATTCTAATGTTCAACAGACTTTTTTTTAATAAGGCTGATACAAATATTAATTTTCTTTTATGTCACCCCCCCCCTTCCTCAAAAATCCGAAAATTTTGAAGGGGAGATAAAAAAGGTTCATCATTTTTTTTGACATCAGTTAGGTTTTTTTAAATTTTTGTAGAAAACAACAGGTAAAATAATGATCCAGATGATGATTGAAAAAAGTTTAACAAGTATCGTTAAAAACAAAAATTCGAAAAAATAACTTTTTTTTTTATTTTTATTTTTTTGTTCCTTATTTATTTTTATCCCCCCCTCGTACCTTCCAAGTGGTCTCGGACATAAAAGAGAATTAATATTTGTATCAGCCTAAGTAAGGAAAAAATGCTTGATGACTATAGTTTTAATAAAAAAAATAATCATTTCTTTTGAACATAGAATTCTTTTAGTTAGGTGTAAGTACAGATTTCTCATAGGGCTGCTCAACACATGTTATCGGAATTCAGCTAAAGAATTTTATTTCTTTTCGAAATTCAGCTAATGAATTCCGCATACTTAGGTGATTTTTTCGCCGTAACGACGGTCGAAACTTGTGTTGTTAACGATGCAAGCACAAGCTACCCAGCTTTTCTATATTAGCCGTTCAATTTTAGTCAAATTGGTTATCCAGATGGTCCAGATGGCGACTATTCATTGCTGTGACTGTAGATAAAATATGGGCGAGGAAATAAGGTAGCAATGAATGAAGTTCTCATCATTCAATAGTGTTTTTGGGAACTTCATAGTTTTAACTTTCATAATAAATTTTCCCTTCTTTTTAACATAGGCTGTTCTTTGATAAATGACGTAATTTGTAGAGATGGTTGAGTTTCACACTTTTCAAACCCGAACCCGACCCGTACCCGACATATTTTAATCCTTCAAACCCGGACCCGACCCGAACCCGAAACATTTTTGCTGTTCAAACCCGAACCCGACCCGAAACCCGAAAAAAAAATCAAAGAAAAACCCGAATAGAACCCGAGTTTGTAAAGATGATAAATTCATCATTTCTGATGCATAGGGAGGCTTTCAGGTAGCTACTCTGTTCACAATTTTCACCAAACCCGACCCAAACCCGAATAAACCCGACTTTTTTCAAGTCCGAACCCGACCCATACCCGATAATTTTGTAGCCTTCAAACTCGACCCAAACCCGAACCCGAAAAATTCTAAATTTTCAAACCCGAACCCGACCCGAACCCGTAATTTGTTGTGCAAATTTTAAAACAAATGCTGAAGTCTCGACAAATGACAAGTACAGATATCCCGGGGTGTGGAGTACTTTTGTACCTGTTACACGATATATACATTGGAAAATGATAGACTCCTTGAACAAACGTTTTGATAAGGCAGAAACTGACTACAAATTTTACAATATGATTCAAAGTGAATCGGAGGCTGCTGAAGATTTTTCATATTAAGGGTCAACAGGCGGAAAGCTGCGAATTAGGCGCTTTCAAGGAAACAGCTATCAGAGATAAGCTAGTAATGAGGGTCCAGGGTAAGCAAATTCAGCAGAGATTAATAGAAGAGGAGGATTTAACGTTGGTTAAAGCAGAAAAGCTCATCGTAAACCGAGAATCCACGGGCGTTCGAACCAGGATGATGAACGGTAATAACTTAACAACAAGCGGAAGGTTTACAGTTCCAGTCGATCCAGGAGCAAGGAAAGAAAAAGTAGGAATAATAGAAATTTTAGCAATAGTCATAGAAGAAGTCGCAGTAGATCATCACCAACTCCCAGGAAGTCATTTTATTGTAACTATTGCAACAAAAAGGGCCACACAAAAAAGTATTGTTATGAACTAAAGAAACAGAAGAAGTTGCATGTTAAATTCGTTAATGCTCCTCCAGTTCAAATTCCCAGCACTTCAGATTACTTCAAACGCCTGAGAGAAGATCCAAAAGATGACGATTCCGAATCTGAGGAAAACTGCATGAAAATTACATCGGTCAATCGTAGGAATGAGCCATGTTTTGTAAGACCATTAGTTGAACAAGTGGAAATGCGTATGGAAGTCGACTGCGGTTCTGCAGTCAGCGTCATTGATGAGCGAGATTTTCTTGATTACTTTGGCAATTTATCTCTGGAACGGTATGATAACAGGTTTGTAGTAGTAGCTGGAGCGAGTTTGGAAGTTTTAGGATACGTTCGAGTTACAGTCCAGTTAAATGGCATTCGAAAGCATCAACTGGAGCTAGTTGTGTTGAAATGCGCCAAGCGGTTGCGTAGAATTGTCCCTCTTCTTGGAAGAAAATGGCTGGATGTTTTCTTTCCAGAATGGCGTCTGCCTTTTTCTAATGAAAGAGTCAACAAAATTTCGGAAAATCTAAAAGAAAATACTGTTGAAGATGTGAAGCGTAAGTTCGATCATATTTTTAAGAAAACTTTCCTAGATCCTATTGTTGGTTTTGAAGGAGATTTGATTCTGAAGGAAGATAGACCCATTTTCAAAAAGGCCTATGAAGTGCCTTTGAGACTGAGACAAAAGGTTATTGATCACATTGATGCTTTGGAGAAAGATGGAGTAATTACACTTATAGAGACGAGCGAGTGGGCTTCTCCAGTCGTGGTAGTAGTTAAAAAGAACCAGGACATCCGCTTAGTAATTGACTACAAATTGTCAATAAATAAGCTCATTGTTGCAAATACCTACCCTTTGCAAATGCTCAAGATCTTTTTGCATCTTTAGCAGGAGCTAAGGTGTTTTGTTCTTTAGACCTTGCTGGAGCTTACACTCAATTGAAATTGTCAAAAAAAATCCCAAAAGTTCATGGTGATCAACACCCTTAAAGGTCTTTATCAATACAATAGGCTGCCTCAGGGTGCATCTTCCAGTGCGTCAATATTTCAAAAGATCGTAGACCAAATTTTGAGCGGTTTACCTTTGGTAGTTTGTTATCAAGAGGACGTTCAAATTGCAGGAGTTGATTTTGAAGATTGCAAAAAGAATCTTTACTTAGTTCTAGACAGGCTTTCTAAAGCAAATATTAAGGTGAATCTTAGCAAATGCAAATTCTTTGTAGATTCTTTACCTTATCTTGGACATGTAGTTTCCGATAAAGGTCTTATGCCGTGTCCAGTTTAAGCTGTCTCCATAAGTTACTAAAAAAAGATGCTTGTTTTGTTTGGTCCCATGAATGTCAGAAAACTTTTGACGAATGTAAAACATACCTTTTGTGTTCTAACCTTTTGGAACTTTTCGATCCTAAGAAACCAGTGGTGGTCGTTTCTGACGCTTCTAGTTACGGATTTGAAGGAGTGATAGCCCATGAAATTGATGGTGTTGAAAAACCAATTTGATTTACGTCATTTTCATTGAATGACGCTCAACGAATCTGATAATACATTTGGAAGCTTTGGCGGTAGTAAGTACAATAAAAAAAAATCAATAAATTTTTGTATGGACAAAAATTTACGGTATACACCGACCATAAACCACTCACTGGTATTTTCGGAAAAAAAAGGCCGTAACTCTATGTACGTAACACGACTTCAACTGTATTGGAACTTTCGATATACGATTTTGATATTGTGTTTTGACCCTCTTCTAAAATGGGAAACGCGGATTTTTGTTCCCGATTCCCTCTACCTATTGAGGTTCCAAAATCGTTGCAAAGAGAATACATAAAAAACTTGAATTTTTCGTCAGATTTTCCAGCCGATTATCGACAAATAGCCAATGAAACATTAAAAGATAATTTTCTTCAGCAAGTTCAATCCTACATTAATGTTGGCTGGCCGAACAAACCTAAACAAGAATTTAGAGACGTTCATACACACTATCAAGATCTTGAAATAGTTGATGGGTGCATTTTGTTCCAAGACAGAATACTCATACAGCGCACAATGCAACAGACAATTCTTAAAATGTTGCACAAGAATCACACAGGAACACAAACAATGAAACAACTAGCGCGAAGGAGTGTGTATTGGTTTAGTTTAAACAAGGATATTGAGAGTCACGTTAAAGCATGTCGAACTTGCAACGAAATGTACATTGCACAAAAAACAAAAACCTCCAACGAATGGATCCCGGCTACCCGACCATTCAGTCGTCTGCATACTGATTTTTTCTACTTTCAACAAAAAGTATTTTTAATTATAGTTGATAGTAATTCTAAATGGTTAGAATTAGAGCTGATGCCACATGGACAAAAGGTAATAAGGAAATTCACTGCATTATTTGCTAGATTTGGATTCCCAGATGTCGTGGTTACTGACGGAGGTCCTCCATTCAATTCAACTCCATTCATCAAATTTCTGGAAAACCAAGGTATCAACGTGCCTAAGAGCCCGCCTTAGAATCCACAGAGCAACGGACAAGCAGAAAGCATGGTAAGACTGATAAAGGAAGTGTTTAAAAAGTATTTACTTGACCCGCAATTACAATCCTTGGACACAGAGGAAAGGATCTACAATTTCCTGTTCAATTACAGAAACACTTGCCTAGACAACGGTGATTTTCCTTTAGAACGAGTCTTCTGTTTCAAGCCAAAAACAGATTTGGATCTAATTAACTCAAAATTACATTATAAAAAAACAGCTAACTATTCCAAAGCATGACACTAACAGTCAGAAAAGAACAGTTATACCGGCACATGACCCTTTAATCAAACTGACTGCAGGTGATCCAGTTTACTACAAAAACCACAACCCTACAGATATACGTCGCTGGATAAGAGTAAAGTTCATTAAGAAGTTATCTACCAACATTTTCCAGATATCTTTTGGTGGTCGTCTGATATCCGCACACCGGCAACAACTTCGATTGGTGGAGAACTGTTCTTATCGGAATTTTGTCCCGGTGTTGTTCGATCGGGATGCGCCGGATCGTAAACATGACCCAGACCCAGCCAGCACAACCAATGCAGAACAAATCGAGTCAGAAGAAGAAGATTTTTACGGTTTTGCTGTGGACTCATGCAGTTACCGTGCACCCGTCCAATCTTCTTCCTTAACTTTGAGTCTGAACGATGCAAGCTTATCGAGAAAGCGCAAGAACGTGGACACACCTGTTTGGCGATCGAAAAGACTCAAGCATTCCAAGAAAAACTCTGACTATGTATACTATTGAAATTAAATGACATTGCTTATAACTAAAGGGGTAAGAATTGCAGGTTTTTCGGTCTTATGGACCAAACCCTCCCGTTAATGAGTTACCACAAGGAACTTAAATACTCGTGTGAGTGTCGCTCTGCGACTATAAAAGAGCACTGAATAAACCAGCTGATCAATGTTTATACTTGGATCGTAACTAGTAAACAAGTGTTGTCACTCCGTGAAAGAAGTTTCCCTCAAGTTAAACTATTTGTTGGTCACCAAAAAACATTGATAGTTTGGATAATTACTACGTGACCACTCATTCTGCAGAGTGGTCACGTGGTAATTCTGCTTCTGCTTCTAGAGGGCGGTTTCGCTTCACTGGTGTTGGTTGTCAAATCAAAGTGATATTGATAGCTCGAGAGCGATATTGATAGTTTTAGTCCATCAGCCATCAGTTGATCTGACTGATACTGAGCAACTCTGGATATAACAAATACATTATTTAAGAACTTGCTCTAGCATTTACAGTGATTTTTTAGGCAAATTCGCATACAGTATTATAGTTATTGCGAATTTTAAGAACACATTCAAAAATTACATTGACATACTAGTGTTTAGTAATACAGTCGACTCTTCATAACTCGATATCCAAGGGACCATCGACTTGTAGAATTATCGAGTTATAGAACACATCGACAAAAAAAATCCTAAAATCAAAGGATCAAATTTCTGTACTTCCAATACTTTTATGATCGCTTTTGTAAGAAAGCAATATAATTTTATTGAAAGCATAAAAAAAAATAATTTAAAAAAACATTTCAAAATTCTCGACAAGTCACTTATTTTTACTTAAAATCAAATTTTCAACTTTCATTACAACTTGCAAGTCTTTATTCACTTCTAAACAAGAAGTGATCCATGTTTCCCTGTATAAAAAGGATGTTTAGAGAGATATCGAGTT
The DNA here is from genome assembly GCF_002204515.2 of Aedes aegypti. Lineage (NCBI taxonomy): Eukaryota > Metazoa > Arthropoda > Insecta > Diptera > Culicidae > Aedes > Aedes aegypti. The sequence continues at coordinate 123,292,950 of NC_035108.1, read as the reverse complement.
ATGGAGCGAAATTTACCTCACATGTGACATCGACTAGTGGAGACATCGAGTTATGGAGAGCAAGATGTATGAGAATTTCAAGGGACCGAAAAATCCATCGAGTTATAGAATTTATCGAGTTATAGAACATCGAGTTGTGGAGAGTCGACTGTACTATAAACAAGAAATAACTTACCTTTGTCCACCAATCTGTTGTTAAATCCGGAACCTCATCAATGTTGTAATAAAATCCTTTTAATCTTTTTCCTTTACCTCAATGACTCGATACAAACACACTCCTTTCCGAAAAATTCACGTTTTTTTCTCAGGATGCACTGTTCAGAACTTCCCCAGTTTTACGTTGCTTCCCACTCTAGCAGACAAAATTCTCCGAATGAAAACCAAACACCACACACCGACAACCACCCAAGTTCTGCACTTGACACCCGAACGAGTTACCGGCGGCGACCGTTGTAATCCTCAGATCTTTAAACACGGATAATTTTCTCCCTGGTTTAATAACACTCAAGGCTGGTTTATCGGTCACGAACAGGATATGTAGTAAATTTCCCCGTTTTTTCCTAGAAAGAGAACATTGTACCGTGAGGAATTTAACGCTCCAAAGCTCATAAAAGCGAAAGCATGTCACTTCGTACCAAACATATGAAGACGCGAGCGAACGCTATCACACTTGATCCAATTTTCAAAATCACTGTAATTAATTAATCACAACAAGACGCGACGACGATATGGGCCCTGATGGACTCCGCGACTGGAATGAGCGTATCATTCATTTAATTTTCCAGGCCTTGCGGCTTGCATCATCGCACTGCTAAACAGATCCTTCAAATACACCTATAGGTATCTGCCCTCAATCCGAAGAAGAAGACGGCGGCATGCGTCTGGCGGCTAGCCCACAAATCCAGCCGGAGTAGGACGAGGAACTCTTCCCAACCCACCTCAACAAAGCTGACTGTTGAACTGCTATAGAGCGCTGCATATGACGAGCCTAACCTCACTTATTTGACAGCTGCTGGTCCTGTTGTTTACGTTTCGGACTTAGTCGTTTTTTCCATCATTTTTTCATCTTCGCATTTCTATCACCAGCATGCTGATGGTGACGATTTTCCACGGTAGGAAGATAGAATAATACGATCCGTGGGTATCTGCAGTGGATTTGACCTCTCCTCGCAGCAAACTTTCACGAAATTAAGAATGATTCGAAAAAAGTACTAAGTCCAAACTGTAAACAACAGGACCAGTACCGGTCAAAATTGATGCGTGACGTCACAGTGCAGTGGAGTATATCAGTGCTAGACTATGCTCTGGATCAGAACCCGGAAGACTACGGAAGCGGTACGCGCTAGGCGAAAAACGTCCAACTCGGATACCGGTCCACGAAAGACTGACTTTACTGCCGAGCCGAGAAACGATGGAGCATAAACATATCCGAACGAATCGGATTCTGTCTAGATGCCTTTTCCCGGCTTTGGCTCTTGCGGGATGGCGAAAGAGCTTGTAACAGCGCATATCATATCGCGCTAGACGGAGCACATTGGAATAGGCCAGGAGAAGTGGATGAACTTGTCATTCATTTTTCTGTCAATTCTCATACAAAATCTACTTTTTCTTTGACATAAATTCACTCTAGGTGAACCACTTCCCCTGGCCTATACACTCTTCAGTGGTGCTCATCCTGCTGCTAACGGATCGCTTGTGGCACAAAAGTTCTAGGATGCTGCTCGCGAAGTACTTTTGAAAACAAGGGAAATTGATAATAATTTTTCGCAAATCAATGCATCATTTTGTAAATATTTAAAATACTTTTTCTAAATTTAGAGTAAACATTACTTCTTCTCAAGAGCTTGACTTTATTACATTTATAGCCTGCTTTTTTGCGATTTTTCATCGCTAATCTGTCATGAAACGGCCTACTTTATTGCACTGATTTACGCAGTGTCGTAAAAGTCGTTGAGTGCTTTGTGAAGCCCAAGCAGGACAGTTCGGTTTTGCGAGTTCTGTTTGATATTTTGACCTTGGCGCTTGCTCCTGTGGGAGCGGGTGACGAGGGCAGGATCAAACATGTCGCGCGTCGGTCGAGTGAAGTGAAAAAGTTCCGCGATCGGTTAGTTCTGTTTGATCTTCGACCTTGGCAGTGCGTCAAGAAAGCCCGAGCAGTCGTCAGCTGTTTTCCCTCTCGAGTCGTGCGCCTATTTTCTCTGAGTGCTTTTATATAGCCGAGCAAACGAGTTAAGCTGAAAGTGGATTGTTGCTGCTCAGTCAAGGATGACGGATCAATTGGTGAGCTCGTTTCATGCTACTATTTCTAATCTATAAAATATGTATGAATGCACATTTAACCGATACAACGGTAGGACGTAAATATGATTTTTCAACAAACTATGAATGGTTCGTCACTGTGAGTGTCGGCATAAGAATAAGAGTGTTCTATGATGTTCCAGACAATCGAGTTTTTGTTTCTTTTCAAATAAGTAAAATATAATAACACATGCTTTCGTCCTGACAGCTGTAGGAATGTTACATTTAGGTATTTGTTCAACAAACTTTGAATGGTTCGTCACCTCAAGTATCGGCATAATTTTCCTCTACATAGAAATTGTTAATATCAAATGAAAATATTATATTTTCATAAAAGCATATTTATATTTGACAAATAACTATTTATCATGGTCTAATCGCTTATCAAAGTGAATCCTGTGGCCCAACGATCCTCCCCATTAACAAAAATCCCTCCCAGTAACCTTTGTGGAGATGCAGAGGCAAACACGGTCTCCAAATAGCAAAGGTTACACACTAGCATTCCTTCCCTCAATCCCACCTGACTGCAAGGACGTGGCCGGCGCCTTTATTGACCTTGTATAAATAGAGGCACTGAATTATGCACACTGAAGAAGATTATGGCCAATCCCAGCCGAACTTCTAGTTGATTCTTTGTGCATTTTCACTGACTTTGGTCAATCACGGAATAGCAACCATTGATATGTGTAGTCAGTCTAAGCTAAGCTAAGCTAAGCTGATTTAAGCAGTGTCGTAATAGTCATTACACAACTGTTAAATGAATTATTACGCTGAGACCTACAAAATTACTGAATTTTTATCTAAAAAAAAATCTCAAAAACTAAAAAATCCACATTGCTGAAAATTTGACAGTAAGCGTAAAATTTTCTGAATTTTCAAGATAAAATGAAAACAGAAATAGCCCCTTTGGTCCCGAGGCCTTCAAAACACGAAAAAACGGAAATTTTTGATATATTTTTCATGCAAAAATAAAATTGTGAAATTTTATATTTTTCTTGGAAAGTCAAAATCTTTAGCTTTCATTTCGTCCCGGAAAATTGTAAATCGGTCAAGCGGTTCAAAAGTTATGATTTTTTTATATGAAAATTTTGCAAAGTCGCGATTCTTCTGGTCACCCTATTTCGGAAATGGTCACTCTAATAAAAAAATCCAAAAACACATGTATCTTTATTTCGGATAAGGAACAAAATACCAAATTTTCACGGAATTCGGTGACCCACTAGATCGGTTTTTCATGGAATTGCTAATGTACTATGTTTTCCCTATATTCGATGGCGTCGTAGATAACAAAACCAACATGTAACATACATTATCGGATTTTGCATAATTCATGGGTAAAATTCTGGAGAAATACCTGGAGAAATACAATACTGGCAAGACTAAAGTACACAAAGGCCGTTTTTTACACAAAATGGTCAAGTTTGCAAACTTGTATAACTGCTTATAGCAAACCTATGGACCTGAAAATTGGACTGCGTTCCATAAATAACTTGAAATTTGATCTATGAGAAATTTAATGAATTCTGATGAAGAGTTTAAAAATTTTTAAAAAATACTATTTTGAGAAAAATGCCGTAATTTACATATTGAAATATGAATATTTAGGAAAAGGTATGCTTCTTCAACCTTGTCCACTAAGGCTCAATTCAAAACTTTTTTGCATTATGACAGTTTTACTAGTTTTACTGTTAAAATATTTGAGAGTCTAAATTTTACATTTTTTTGTTAAATTTGGCGGTTTTCAATAAGTTTATGATTCTTGCTTACAATTATATGTTTTCTTCGAAGATCTAATTTGAAGTTATTTGCAACATGTAGTTTAAATTTAAGATCAATCGGTTTGCTAGATGCAGAAGTACAAGTCTCCAAACATGACCATTAGAACGGTTCAGAATTCAAAAATGTTTGACAATCCAATCTCCCATATCTTCTTTATCATCCTTACCATAAATCTTCTGTTAAATTTCCTTATTTCCTTATTATCCTTATATTTCCTTATTTAAAAATGGCGATGTTGTATGAAAATCGACCTTTATTTAAGGGAACCTGGTCCAATTCGGACCCTGTTCTAATTCGGATCGTCAAGCAATTCTCAATAAGCGTTAGGCCGAAAGTGTCATTAGACCGAAAATGGCCAATAGCTCTACCCAGACAACCAAAATGTACGCATAACGAAATCACCTGGAGGCTTTGTGTGAGCAAAATTTCACTTCTAAGATGTCGCGAAAAGGCTTTCTACGTACAAAAGTGGAAGCGATATGCGTTCATATATTATGCGATGAATAACAACATACAATGCGAGTGTTTAAATATTCCACCGAACTAACCTGTGATCTTATGCGACTTAACTTATGATAACAAATGTTGATTTGACAGCTGCTACGAATTGATGCGACTTACTTTGTACGAGTGTACGAGGCAAAACAAAATGTACAAATGAACTCAAAAGAAAAGCGTTTTATGCGAGGAAACTCATCAATTTGACGAGTTTATCCACGGTGTTTTGCGAGTTTGATATAATTAGTATGAATAAACGAGTTATAACGTGAACTTTCATGCGATTTCTGGTTGTCTGGGTAATGAGCCGTAAGGTTGAATGGGTACTTAACAGGGATATGTGAGGTTTACCTAGAAGCCGCCGAATGGATTTTCAGGTCGAATGGATTGTTAGTTATTAGATCAAGAAGATTTGCAATACCTAGAAGCACACAATAACCGCTATGAAATATAACTAGAAAGAACAGCCTAGAAAAACATTGATGAATGTGTTAGTCATTTATGTAGCAGTAAATGATCAAATGTATCAAATGTAATATTTCGGCATAACGGCCTTTTAGGCCTAATAGCCTTCGGCCTAACGACCTGCACCCGGGAGGAAATCCTAAGAAATCCCTGTAAGTACCCATTCAATCTAAGGAAAAATAAACTGGTTGACATTGAATTTATTGAAGTTCCCCACATGCATTTTTGAGTACAACAAATTCTCCCGAGTAGGTCGCTGAAAATGCATCCAAAAATCCATGAAGCATGAACTAAAATCAAACAACGAATTGGTTTTATTGCTAATATTTAGTTCTTTAACATAACTGTTTATTACGATGTTCACGCGGAATGGTTGAATGCTACCAAAAAAGATGTCTGCAAGGTTCCATACAGTAGACTGTCTATGCAAACGAGCATGACTTCGAAGATAAACAATCTTGAAATCCAGTTTGTTTTAAACTAGCATTTAGGTTGATTTCTATACAAACTAAAGTTTTAGTTTGATTCAATACAGCCTTTTAGTTGAAACTATAAATATTCACCAACTTGAATATTTATTAAAACAAACTCCACTTTAGTCGAAACCAACAAAAATATTGACTTAGATCTACTATAATCAGTTTTGGAATAAACTAACATTTTTTGTGATTGCTGATTATACAGATTGCTATAAACAAAGTTGTGGTTTTGAAACAACAAATTTATGGTTTGAAATAACAAAAACTTTAGTTTGAAAAACAACCAAAATATTGGTTGTTTCAAACTGAGCTGTTTTTTTCTCCGTGTACAGAAATATTCATCGAACAAAACTTATTCTATGGACCGGTGCACGAGTTCACGAATTTGACGTTTGAGCGGTGCCGAATTCACTTGTTGCCATGGTCACATAAATAATACGGCACCGCTAAAACGTCATTGAGTGAACTCGTGCATTGGTCCATAGTTAGCTGTTAAGGTGAATATAAATCGAAGCCAAACTTCAAATTTTCAAGAGCCTAAATCTGGAGAACCAAACACCCGTTTGAGCTGAAAAGTTGATCGATTGGTCGCCACCAGCTAGTGACCAATCGATTAAGTTTTAAGCTAAAACGGATGTTTCGTTTTTCAGATTTGCGCTCTTCAAAATTTGAGGTTCGGTTTCGATTTATCTTCACCTTAAGTTCGCAATAATGATGTTCCATCACACGATATACACGAAAACCCCCAACATATTGCATCCCTCTGCTGAGAGCAAGAGAGATCCCGTATAGGGAAGATTGTGCGATAGATGACCGCCACGCCACTACGCCAACCAACGACCGACGACGACAACCGACGCCGGTCTCTTCACCGGATGCGGCGCCGGCTATATGTAGCGAGAGAACAGCGAGAAAAACGTCGAACACGACACGAAAGAGATTCTGGCGGGAGTGAGACTGATTCTGGCCTCGGGGCAGGGTTTGTTTTCGGCAGCATCAGTGTGAATGCAATTGCAGGGCAGGGCTGAAATAACGGGTGCCATATACATTTTTAAATGGAGGCGCAAGGTGTCTCATCTCAGACGTTGACAATCCGTAAATCGATCATTGATCAATTACCTATTAAGGCTAAGTAGCCCGTCATTCGTTTTGGCAACAATGATGACTTTTCAGCATACATTTCAAAGTGATAAAACTCAGTCTTGATAGTTTGTATTGACTTGAAAAAGAATCAATGTACGCGCTAACATTCATAAAGTATGCTGATACTTTTTCAGCTGTGTTAGTGCAAAACCAACTGATTTTCTTTTTTTCGAAATCGTGAGATGAATTAGCAACAATCATCAACGACGCGTACAAATCTCAATGACGGCCTACTTCGCCTTAACGACGCGTACAAATTTCAATAACGGCCTACTTCGCCTAAAATTCTAAATTCACTTCTGCATCCTCAACTGCTCAACAATCTGTTGGAATTTATGTCAGATCTTGAGACAGTCATATAGATTCCAGTTAGATACGTCATATTAATAAACCCCAATATAAAATCAAAAAAGAATTCCGAACATTTCTTCCGTTATTTCTAAGTCAAAGGTGAGTGAAAAAAGCACGTGTCGAAAGTAGGGCTGTGCAAATATCGATATTATCGATAATATCGATGTAATCGGAACAATTTTATCGATAAAATATCCGATATTTATCCGCCCGATATTTTCCGATATCGATAAACTATTGTCGGTCCGATAACAAATCCGATAATCAGAACAGTATTTATTGATTATATGAGTAAATGAATCCGATTCAATGGAATTTTAGATATCCGTTGAATATGACAAAGCATCACTTCAAAATTCATTTAATGAACTCCATATTGCATTAGTTGATGTTCGTTTTTGCTTTAAAACATCTTTTTTTAAATTATCGGATATCGATTCGATATCGATAATGTCAAATCCGATATATCGTCGAAATCGATATTGAACCAACATAATATCGTCGATACCGATAAATGCTCATAGTGCACAGCCCTAGTCGAAAGTTCATTGACAAGAACAACATGATGCTGCTAACCGATAAACGTTGTTGTTTTTTGCTTCAAGCACTCTTCTATCATAAACGAGAACCAAGCGATTGATTCTAAAAAAAATCATCCATAGAGAGATGAGGAGGGCCACGATGGAAAATTGCCCTTGTGCCTTACACCTCCAAGACAAGAAGGGTGGGTTGCCACAGAAGTAAAGTGCCCTTGCCTTCTCTCCCGATCAGAAGCTATAAACTGATGGAATGAAAACAACTAGCTAAGTGCAAGTTTTTCGACTTCAGGGAATCACCATGATAAGCAATTTATGATTAATGCGAACATTCTGGCCAGATTTCAATGCATATATTGGATTAAGAAAGGTGTGCATTTTAGGTCGATGACTTGACAAGTTAGACGAAAGTTCGGCAAAAAGTCTGATGATGGAATGTTAAGAATAATTATCATGATCGATCATCGGAACATGTATTATTTATTCAAATTTGAATTCCGAGTATCTTTCTTAGGTGATTGAGAGCAGTGATAAAATCGAGGAACTACTGTATCTTGGTGAACGAATGTAAGGTGAGGGTGACCAGCTCCTGAATATTCAAAATCAGGACATTTTAAAATTTTCACAACTCATATTCCCTATAAAGTCCAAAAATGTTGAATGAAATCTTGTTTTTTATTGAATAACACGAAAGAGCATGATCCTGTATACACTTAAGCAATTTTTTCCGCTGAAAAAACGGCTACATCATATTTAAACATAAATTGGTTTCAAACATAAACCTTGACAATTTTGATCATGTTTGACGTTCACTTTTTGGAAAAAAAAAAAGCACCACAGGGTTTGTAGTTTTAACGCTGGGGTTGTTCCTATCTGACATTTTGGAGGGGACACGGAAAACAGAATACATCCAAAATTTGAATTCAAACCAAGGGGTGTGACAAAATCTCAAAAACAGTAAAAAAAAATGTTTTGTTTTGTGCTTAAATCAACGAAAAACATTTAAAAAGTGAGTAAACATGTGTTTTTGGCCTTAATTCAAGCGTTTGGTACTAAAATTAAGACAGGGCTTTAAGAACCTATTCCCAATAGCATTTTCGAAGATTTTTTTTCTCAATTTTAAATGTCGAGGACTTGTAATGTAAAATCACGAGACACTTCTGATTAACAGGTATGAGTATACGTACAAATCCTTAAATATAACTAGGTAGTTTTTTGCTAAGACAATATGAATCCTTTAGGAATCTGCCGAGGGTCTCGGAATATTAATTTAGATATCCCACGAAATCCTGCAGATTATTGCAGCAATTTACCGATAATTTTCAAAATAAAAATTGTGTCAGATCGAGATCTTAGTAACAACTAAGAATGACAAAAACAGCCTGGTATATTTCCTAGATTCTAATAAAAACTTAAATAAAATCCACTTAGAACCTAGGGAGATTTATAAAACATAATAATGCCATGAAATAACGGTAGCATTCCTCGAATCGTGGTTATACAGAGAATATGATAAGACTCTTTTTAAGAATTTCGTAAAAAAGCTTCCGCTAAGTTTCCATAAAAATCACGTAAGAATGGCGCTAAGTCCTACAAAAAACCAATCATAGGTTTCGGAATCCGACGGATTAAAGATTTTCTTTGGAATCCGACAGTTTTTTCTACTCGATTCTCTGAAACATTCGTAAAGGATCTCTCCAGAAACTTTGATTAGACAGGGTTTGCAGCACGAGATGTTGAATAGAGGAAATCTCATGCATCACAATCAGGACCGTATTTGGGGGGTGCCAAGGGGGCAAATGCCCCGGGCCCTCCGATCAATGAAAAAAAAAATTTCGGAATAATATACTGTCACAACTTTCTGGTATAATACAGTCATAATTATAGTGCTGTATGTCTTGGAATGGTCTTGAAAAGACGAAGCTACTTGTAAATTCCAACATTTTCTTAATTTTGCTATGATAAAGATATCTGAAATTCTACAGTTAATTCGATGTTTCCATTTTTGTGTAAAATATTTATTATTTGGTATAAATATTTTTTTGTTTTTTATTTATTTTGCAATTTTTACTATGAGCTTTGACCCAAATTCACAGAGTTTGTTTAAGTATTGCAATTTTTACTAGTAGCTGAACAGTATCTACAGAGTATGACTACAATTGTATTTTCGTCGATCCCTAAATTGCTAGCCCAAGTGGATATATAATTTTGCTATGGTCACTGCAAGGTTTTCTTTCATGGGCTGTCTATAAAGACTATAGCATCTTCTGCATGTTGTCTAAGAGTGCATGGTTCTTGCAAACTGTTGTCACTATCTGGAACATAAAATTATAAGCAGGGTTTGAGACATGAGTTTTGGGGAAGACTCATATAGCTAACTCTGGAAGTTGAGCTAGATGAAGATCTGATAAAAGCAACCCCAAGGAACAATTGGTAGCTTTTAAGATACTTACGTGTTTAATACAAGCTGCATAGCAGCAACCATTGCAGCAACCAAAATTTTTTAGTTGAATCATTAATTGAATAAAATTAATTTCCGCTTATAAAAAAGCTGTTATTCCACTTGCAGTTTGTGTTTTGAAAAAGAGCTGAATAAACCTCCGAAAATGCAAATATAGTAGCTTTTGTTCTACAACACATAAGAAGTTTAACAATTAACTGATTAAAAGCTTCTATAGGTTGTAGCCATCATTTTAGTAGAATATTGAACATTTGATTAACAACAAATCGTACAAAAGTTTCAGTGTCTAATACTTAAAATGTTGACCAGCATGATTAGTAAAACTTATAAACAATGTGAATAACAGTATATGAGTATGCTCTTATTCAAGCAAAACATATTATTTCTTTTTATGTTATTTTCAAATGTTTCAAATGTTTTTCAAATCAAATCCAAGACGTGTATGCGATGGATGGATTAACGTAATGGACGTAATGGCGACGTAATGGACCAACGAGAGTAAAGTTCGAATCACATTGGATTAAAAATATCAAAATTTATTTAAATTTTCCAAATGTAGTGATCATTATCTGCGACGTTATTGACATCGTAAAAAGTAACTAATCATAACATTTTTAATGATAATCGAAGTATAAATAATAATTTAACAATAGTTACATGAAAGTGGTTACCCAACTTACAATCAAGTGTCACAAATAAACATACATAGTTAATTATTGTTGAACAATGGTAACAGCTGAAAAAATGCCCTACAAAGAGCTGAGAAGATGGTATTTAGATCCAAATTTAAGTCAATGTTCAACATTTTTCGTTGGAATGAATAATAGTAAAATCAACACTTATTAAACTTCTCCAAAGAATCTCTGCCGACTTGTCAAGATTGTTTTACTAATGAGTTGAACAAGTAATTTTTCCTTCTGTTAAAGAGCCAATATTCCACCAAACAAATATAATTGTGTAAACAAATGTACAGGAGACGAACTAACGTTTTGGTTGCTTCGCACTTCAGCTGTTTCCAAGTTTAACATGAACATGATTAAAAGCTGAATAGGTATTTAATAAAATCCTAATACAACATAGATATATCATCCGGGCAGGTCATCCAAAGAAGTCCAAAATAACGATTACTAAACACATTGTTCAGCAACAAAGAAGCCTTACAAAAGAGGTCACACTATAGCCAAATTTTTGAAAAATGGACAAAATATCTAAAAATTTCGTTGTATTCCTAATGTATTGCAATATTCAACTTACCAATATTATTATTATTTATCTTTATTTGAGTAGCTTTTCGCCCTTGGCGAATGCGCCACTAACTTACTAATATATAAAAACATGTTGGATACAATAATAACTGATGCTTTCTCAATACAATATCCAATTATGTTTAGAAAATATTTTGAATCAGTCTCCTGACATAGGATTATTGATTGAAATATATTTTATTTTTGTATAATGTTTAATAGATGGAAAAAGTACGACAAATAATTAAAATATTAACCTAAGAGAAATATTATAATTTAATAAATGCATTTTAGTATAGTTAGATGAGCAATTCAATTAAAGTTTAACAAGTTGAAACTTATTATGAAATTAGATTAATCATTTCAGACTGTTTTTACTTTGTGAATAAACTTTATTTTTGACCAGCATTGAAATAAATTTTCTCACTGTGCGCTATAAATAGCCGACTGAGTTCAGCTCGCATCAGTACTGAACAGCAGTAGAAGTAATGCGCTTATTCAGTTGTTGATCAGCATAGCACGTGTTGATTAGTTATTGTTGAATAGAAGCTCAAGCATGATCAATAATCAGCTACAAGAGGTTTATATTGGGCACTGGAAGGCTGATATATGAATTCAAGGATGGCGCAGATGGCAAGGTATACTGCTGACGATGGGAAGGTCTCGAGTTTGAATCCAGTATTCAGGTAATTATTAAAAGTGTGGCTATTAATTCATGACACGCTTTTATAACTTCTCCAAATTTGTGTGAACAACGCCTGAACAAAGGCTTCACTTGGAAATAATTAAAATATTGTTAAACATGATGCTGAATTGAACTGCAATAATTTAGTTTGTTAAACTAGCGTTGTTAAATCATTAATCCTTATTAAGCTAAGTGAAACCTGAATAAACATCATTACAATATATGATTACAGTCACTAAATGATAAGAAGCTTAATAATTTCGCCAGATTTGCTTGAACAATGCATAGCAGCTGCAAAGTAATATAATAAAGCAACTATTCAGTATGTAGTTGTGAAAAAATACTTAATAAATGATTATAAAGTAGGCAAATGTTTCTTGGGACGCTAGAGAATCGTTTGTTTCCTTTACCTTTACGAATATTAAAAATGTGAAAATCAGAAAAACCTATACAAAACAATTTATCAATTCGCTTATTTCTTCAATAACAATTGTCATTCAAATTCATTTAAAAATTATATCTTAAGCAAAATTAAAAAAAAAGAAAAAAACATTTATGTAATCCTTGCTTTTGTTATCCAAGCCTGAATCATCTATTCTTAATTTCAGCTGATTTATTTTTCATTTTGGACTTGATTGAGAACGATTCAGTCAAGTTTTTATCTTATCATGCATTATGTACTTTTGTACTTTTTTATGTATTTTTAATAGATGATTCATGTTACTTAATATTCCCGCAAGTTAGTCAAATTCAAGAAATATTACAATTTTCTGAAGTTTTTAGGATATTTTATATTCGTAATACTAAGCTTTCATTTGTCTATCCTTTCGGGCTCATTTGGCCCTCTTCTGAACATCTGACCCGGGCCCCCCGAAGCCAAAATCCGGCACTGATCACAATATTGAAACAAACATAGGAAATCCTGTGGTTGCTACTATCTGTGCTGAAAAAGCAGGACAAATCTTACAATATGAAAAATAAATCAGGACGCCTCAAAAGAAACTCAAAATCAGGACATGTCCTGCTAAAACAGGACGGATGGTAACCCTAGGTGATCGAAAGGTGGAAACAGTACTTTGATGAACACCTGAATGAATGATGAATGATGAATAGTGTTGAGAGCGCAGACCAGGGATGGGAAATGTACTGTAGCAAACATTTTTTTTTTTTAAAGACACTACACGTTAATGCTTCCAGTGGGCTATTTGCCCTTTGAAGGAAGCACCACACTAGACAACGGACTAGCATGCAACGCCCAGTGGCACAGTCAGAAAACATTCCTTCTTCCCAACGTTTATTCAAACCCGAATGCGAAAAGACTCGAGCACAGTGGTAACACGATTTTTCCGGTTTTCGAGGTTTTGACTTTTTGCTCGGTAAAGGCGGCATAAAATTGAACTTGTTTATATGTATCGCAACGGAATGATTGCGTTCTTGCTGTTAGTGCTAATAGATTTCCATTAGTTGAAAACACAAGCGAAATATTAGCGATTGAAATATTTAACATTATTTTCAATCATTCACCTTGGGATGGCTGCCCGAAAACGGTCATAGAGGACAGACAAAAACAGTCAAGCAGTGTGTGAACCGTCTGCAGCGCAACACCCTGATGGTAATTGATGCTGCTGCTGCTTTGTGTTTTGGTTGACTGGCACTTGGCAGAATCTATGAACTGTGGCAAATTTATTGTGGTCACAGTTCCCAAGCCTGGCGCAGACAATTAGGGTCACGACAATGAAGTAAATGCTTACGTTAGTACTGTCGATGATGGGAGTCAACCAGTGATTTTTAAATATTGTGAACACACCGTATTTTCATCGATTTCGATTCGGCATACGATAGTATTCACCGCGTAGAGCCAACGTTGATTATGGACAAGAATAGGTTTTCAGGGAAGCTTCCAAGGATTTCAGATGACTACTCAAGTTCGTGTGAATCCCTACGTGGACTACGATTATTATAGATTATGGCCATTCATGCGTATTGTTAAACGTTGTGCTAGAAACCGTAGTGCGAAGAATCGGGTGTGACAGCCAAGGAACGATTTTGATCAGATCTTCTTCTTCTTTCTGGCGTTACGTCCCTACTGGGACAGAGCCTGCTTCTCAGCTTAGTGTTCTTATGAGCACTTCCACAGTTATTAACTGAGAGCTTACTATGCCAATGACCATTTTTGCATGCGTATATCGTGAGGCAGGTACGAAGATACTCTATGCCCTGGGAAGTCGAGAAAATTTCCAACCCGAAAAGATCCTCGACCGGTGGGATTCGAACCCACGACCCTCAGCTTGGTCTTGCTGAATAGCTGCGCGTTTACCGCTACGGCTATCTGGGCCCCAGTAACAGAACAGATCTAATCAAATGAAAAACCGAATTTAGTACTATACCATTTAATTCCACTAGAGTTTGTACCCTTTGACAGATACGATGATCGATCGAGACAGATACGCGTATTTTGACCTCAACTGTAATGCCGTCTTCAGTGTCGTGTACTAGACTCGACAGTTTTTTTTTATTGCAAATTAAATAAAGGATACATAGTTCATTTTTCCTTAATAACTATTTGAACAGCAACCAAATTCCATTAAATCAGTGTCCTACTATCGTTTACGGTCGACAAATATTTAAACAATTACCGAATTCTTTTTCATAAAACGACGGTTGTTCCATCTCAGATCCCGTATTCCCTTCTTAAAAATGAATAGAGACTGTCCTTGACCTACCACATTGAATGAAATTGCTCGAATAGTCAACCATAATGCCGCTTTATGTTCTTTCTTTGCATTTTGCATTTTAAATTGCAGAATATCCTCTAAATCATTTACATTTAACTTTAATCTGTTATGGATAACATTGCTACACCAGTCTCATACTTGTTTGGCTTCTTTGCATGATTTTATGCGATGTAAATTAGAATCTATTCCTCCACATTTAACACAATTGCGAGGTTCCCTATATTGTACGCTTTCAGTTTTTCTCAGTTGCTAATGATATCGTTCAAGAACAAATACACATTGGATCTATCTGCAAATGGTAGGAAGTTTTTACTAAGATTTTCCCAAAAAATGCTCCATTCGGCAACAAAATCAACTTCTACTTTAGGAAACTGATAGAGCTTGTCTATGAAATAATCATACAGTAGTTTAGTTGTAAACAGATTGAAATTATCCTTGAGATATTTGCTAATTTCGAAAAAGTTGAGGTCGAAATACGCGTATCTATCAAAGGATACAAACTCTAATGAAATTGAATGGTATAGTGCTAAGTTCGGTTTTTCATTTACTTATAGGTTTTAGATCTTACTATTAGATTCACAGGCTAACCGGAGACTAACTTCGGAGTGGTATGTTTAAATGAGGTAGATGGACACTTGTTGAGATTCTTGTAAAGACTGACTCTATTACTTTTTATTCACATCCTTATATCGATCAACCGATCGAATACATCGGTTTTCGTTTAACGAATTATTCGGCATTTCACCCGATCGCCTACACGCTAAATGTATATCACAATAGGTATTCCACTAAACAACTCGAATATTTATTATCAGATCGAATCAATTTGTATGCATCGCATACTACATTTTTTGAAATCCAGTTCCTTGATGTTATCCTCAGTATTTATAAACAGCCTGTTTCAATTTCGTTATAGAAATTAATATAATTTGTTATTCTTCTTTTGCTTTCTGAAATTACGTCCCAACTGGGACAGAGTCTGCATCTCAGTGTTCTTATGAGCAACTCCACAGTTATAAACTGAGAGCTGTCTTTACCAAATGACTATTTTTGCAATTGTGTATATTTGACACACGAAGATATTTTATGCCCTAGAAAGACGAGAAAATGAGCAACCCGAAAAGATCCTCGACCGGCAGGACTCGAACCTATTTGGTGATAGTTGGTGAATCTTTTTTATCGAGTTATACTTCTGAACTAAAATCGGTTCTGAAATTTCGTGATCAATTATCACGTTCTATCTCCCAGTACATAAATTTACGGTGCGCATCAATGTATGGTAAATCCATTAGCAATAAATCCGAAGCAATTGAAATCAAACCGCACTGCCATCCCCATTTGCGCGATAGCAGCCGCGCTTGGAAGCTGCGAAAATGTAATTTCCATAAAATAAAACCAAGTCTCGCGACACCAAAATGATAATTGCCGGAATGTGCTTTCAAAATCGTGCCAATGTTGGCTCTTCTGTGCAGCCGCTATGTTAAATTATTTTGAATAATAAATGAATGGCCGGCTGGACTTTGAAACACAGAAAAAAAAAATCACCGTTCGCTCTAGTGCCTTAGCTGATAGGCATGCTCCAGTACGGGCTCAAATAAACATGATTCATTTAACGAAACAGAAGATTGGTCGTGATATGGCATGCATATTTAATGGCGTGAGGAATTTGATTAAAAACGATTTCGCATCGACACGACCCGGATTGCCAGGACCTATTTGTGAGTGCACCCGGGGATGCATTACGGTGTGATTCAAAATGGATGAGTTTCATATGAATAGCTGCAACGACTCCATTTGGTCGAT
Organism: Aedes aegypti; assembly: GCF_002204515.2. NCBI lineage: Eukaryota > Metazoa > Arthropoda > Insecta > Diptera > Culicidae > Aedes > Aedes aegypti. The sequence goes on along the minus strand of NC_035108.1, from coordinate 123,276,473 downwards.
GGTTTTGTTCGGGTTATCCAAATGTTCTGATTACGCGTTGCGTCACCGGGCCGTGTGCAGAACACGCTTCGGGGCATATTACCCATTTGTCGAAAGCTGAGTAGGTGCTCCATTATCGAAGGCGAAATTAACTAACTGAATTATTAATTAATCAACTGAATGATATACATTCGATATTTGTACTTACATGATGCTTACCGTGTTCTGTGGCTGGTTCGAATAACTTTACTGCGGCTCACCCCACTTCAATTCTCATATGGTTGAAATTATCCTGACTATAAAAAAAGCTAGAAGAAAGAATAAAACAACTCCCGGAGCTTTAGAACTATAAGCACTTTCACTGTTCCAAGACTGGTAGCAGAACTCTTTTTAGAGACTTGGTCACTATGCAAGTACTTAAAATGCCTTTATTGAAAGGTCTCTAAACCAGGGGGGGTACACGCAACGAGATGCGCCTACCGTTCATGTTTTGTGGGTGTATTCGTTTGGCTCACAACGCTGCTAGGCATCCCGCTGTTTGAGTGTTGAAATGCATCAACATTTGCTGCCTGGCATGGCCCGCGTTCGACCTGTGCTGTTTGGGTCGTCCCGCGTGAGAGATGATGCTGTTTGGGACGGCCCGCCCGAGAGATGATTGTTAGGCGAGCTTTGTTTGTAGTTGACAGCCGTACACCCACCCTGCTCTAAACTAACTATTTTAACTAAAATGATCTCGAGAGTCACTTTTTTATTGCTCTGCTTGCACTTTGAAGTGAATCCTAGTGAAATATAGTAGTCTCCTAAGAAACCTAAAAGAAATAGTACAGATTTATTTAAATTGTTAAGATAAGGCCAAATGTACAGTCACCCCACGCAGTTGAATCACCCACAATTTATGAATCAGCTGATTTCAAAAGACAAAATTATTATCAAACTTATCAAAAAACATCACAGAATCATTTTTACTGATAAGTTACACATAGTGTTCAGCCATTTCAAGGCTTTTTATCTCAATAAAATAGCTCTTGATCGCGGTATGAACCAACAATATTGCTGAATTCTTTTTGTAGCTATTTGGGCTGTATTTTTGGCCAACTTTTTAAGCCGTGTGCCTATTGACGCTTAACTAGAAACGACGTTTTAAAGTTTTTTTCAAAGATTTTTTGTGACAGATTGAGCCTCAGACAATATTTACAGATTCAATAAACATAGCTATAAGAGATGAATGCGTATTGATTCGGATTTGGCTGAGATTTTCGAATAAAATACTTGATCAATAAAAATAAAAATTGTGGACGTTGTTTTTAAGGCCTGTTGAATAATTTAGGGATAAATAAAAAATCCTAAATTTTTGAGGAACAAAAAGAAACAGTATAGATGTAAAAAAAGTAAAGAATTTTTCAGTAACACTCGATAGGTTCTTCCTAATTTTGCTATAAAAACGGGATATTGCAACGATTGTTAAAGAAAAGAAAAGTTTCCTCCCTGATTAATATTAATACCAATTGTTTGTCAATTTTACGTGCAACCAAAGGCACGTAAGTTTTTTCAGAACTCCCAGGCTAAACTGTTGGCTCTTCTATCAGACAATGGAGAAGTTCAGGGTATTCACACTTTTAAAAAATAAGAAAATCAGAGGTCATGAAGCATGGTTTACATTCATGTAGACGATTTTTTCACGTGCGTAATGTGCCACCATATGATCGCCATATAATATTGGAATCATCACACTGAGAAAAATCTACATGTTAAGGTCATGTGTTTAACTTATAGATTTGCGCAATGAGGAAAAGCACATGACTTGTTGGGTAGCTATATGGATTTCGTCATTGACTTCACGGTATAATAACATTTGTATCAACATGTGAATCAAACATGACTGTCTAAATATTAAATCGTGAAAACCTACTGAATTGCTTATTGAATTCTAAATGTAGTGGCTTTAGATAGCCATGTGTGACAGAACATGAGACTGAAAGAAGAAATATGGTCAAAGAACTCTTGCTCCCTAGAATATGGATTCAAGGCTCCTCTGCTTGTCCCAAGCTCACTTGAATTTTTTTTTTTCATACAAGTGAGTCAGCAATAAGCGGGGCGCCGCAAATCCATAATTTAGGAAGCCCGGGATTAGCATATTCCATTTTTTTCTAAAACCAGGCGAATCTGTTAGTGGAATCCGATTTTTCTTCTATCCATAATTCCATGTTTTTATGAAAAGGTAGAATCCTCTTATATCGGACAACTTTTCTAGTGAAAGAAAAATCGAATTCACAAATTTTCATCAAACACTTCCACTTTCAAAATTTGCTTCTTATCATTGGAAGCATGATGATGACTGTCGTTCGACACGAGGTCCAACCGCAGTTCAGTTCGCTATGGGTTGATCTTAAACAATTAAGAAGTTTTGAATATGGAAATCGATAGCAAAGCTCAATGATTTCATCATAACAAACTCATTGCGCAAATCGATTAATTGACCAACTTGAACATGATGATGACACAAGCTAACCATAAGCCAAACACACTGAGTCCGTGTTGGCTGATGATCTACACACGAATTTTGCAAGAAAATCACAGCGAATCGATATGGACGTTCATGAATCGATTCATAATTTTAAACACACAGATCGAACGTGTGGATTTTTATCAGTGCATTAAAGGCAGTCGAAGAGTCAAGCATTTACGAGTTCTGCCATCTAGATCTAATGATTGTCTGATAACACTACCTGCCATCATACTCCAAATAAACATGCTCCAGAAGCATATAAATCCACAAATTTAAAGTTCACTAGGCCTGCTCAGTAGCAAAACTAAAAAACAAGCGATGTCGTACAGATTCTTGAAATACTTGGTTCCGGTTAATCCCCGGATATCATTAACGTTGTCGGAGGCAGTGTTCTAATAAACATATGAACTATGAAGCATTTAATTGCAGAATAATTGAAAGTAAACAACTGATTCATAAATCGTGTTCACATTGATTCATATTTGTGGACAACTTTTTTGCCGATTCATAAATTGTGGTTTTAGACAATGTTCAAATAAGTGGAAATTTCAAATGTTTTCATTAACTTTAAAGATAACATTGTGTATGAACTGCAGGTATATACCCCACTTTACCATTCGGCATTGATTTCATAGAAAAATATTGTTTATTTTGCTCTCTATATTTTTTCAAAGTTAAGCGGAGCCTTAAATGATTCATAACTGTGGGACCAGTGTATTACTCATTTGTAGCTCTAAGTTGGATGAATTTCTTTCATGAAACAAAAACTACGATTTGGTTACTATTTCTCACATTGGCATTTACCATTTGTATTCTTGATAAATATGTACACCAGTAGCTTCATTATAAATTATCATGTTATCAGATAACGTTAGTTTATTCAAAAATCAAAACTCATCACTTACAAAATAAGCTATTAAGCTGAAAGGAATCCGCTCAAAAACGTCGGATTACGCCTATCGCCGCTCTGCCTCTCAATCTTCCAGAATCCGCATCCGGACTTGCCGCCCTCCGATTCGCCGGTTATAGTGTGTCTGCATCGCCCGTTGTGCATCCATTCCGCTCTGGAACCGTACCATGGCGTCACCGGTCGGGCGTCCATCGGGCAAATATCGCCGCTTCACGTCCTCTATCGTAATGTTGTACTCCCGGAAGTAACCAACCAGCTCTTCGTTTGGCGCCCGGAATGGCAAATTTCCCAGGCACAGGATGTTTCCACGAATTGGTTCCGGCTGGTTTTCGTCGTGCATGTTATCGGATTCGTGATGTTCTTGATCGGTATGTTCTGTTTCTTCGTTTTCCTGGTGTTGAGATTGTTGTTCTTCCTGTTGTGGTTGTTGTTGCTGCTCCTGCTGCTGTTCTTGCTGCTGCGGTTCTAATCCATTTTGGTTGCCTGATCCTTCGTGTTCGTCATCTTCAGGTTCTTCATCCCCTTGTTCTTCGTTATGGTGATATTCTTCTTCTTCCTCGCATGGATGTAAGTATTCATCGTTGGGTTGCTTCAACGGCGGATCATCATCGTCAGGACCATGCTCAACCGGTTCTAACTCCACCTTATCATGATCCTCTTCGGGGTTCTCATTATGTTGATCACTTTCCGTCACATCATCCGATTGCTTTTCAGGCATCTTCTCGACCTCTGTTGGTTCTGCATTATCTTTAGAGTAGTTGTCCTGATCTCCATGGGTTTCTTGATCTTCATGACTTTCGAAATCTTCTTGCGGATCTTCATCGTAAAAGTGATCATCAGAATAAGTTTGGTTGTTATTTCCCTGCGAATTCCTTTCGTCAAAGTTTCGGTTGTCATTGTTGAATCGATCATCATTCTTTTGGAAACCGCCATTATCTCTATCATTTTGATTGTTGCCCTTGAAGTTGTTGTTGCTGTTTCCGAAATTATTCCCACCGAAGTTGTCCCCTCTGCGGAAGTTGTTGTTGTTGTTGTTAAAGTTATTGTTTCCTCCGAATTGACCGCCCATTTGGTTTCTCAGTCCAGGGCCATTTTGGTTTATACGTTGCATGATATCCATGATCTGATTTCTATTCAGATGCTTAATAAATGCTCTCCTCTTTCCGATGACTTGGCCATGCTTGGAAAGGGTTTCTTCGGCTTCCTGAGAAGACTGGAACTCCACCAAGCATTCGCCCATCGAGCGACCATTTTTGTTCCGAAGGATGTGAACGTGCTTTGGACTGAATCCTTCCTGGTCGAAGAACTCAAATATGTTGGATTCTTGCATGGCGTACTCTAAATTTGTGATCATGATGAAGGTGGTCTTATCATCGTTGGCGTTCTGGCGACCATTGTTATTCCTATTGAACTGATTGTTGCCGAACTGACCACCCGGAGCATTCGACATTTGCTGTTGTTGTTGATACCGGTTGTTGCCCATCGGAGGACCGTCTTGATTGTGGCCCATTGGCTGATCAAATCGATTACCGCCCATAGGAGGTCCTTGGTTGAAGCCCATTTGCTGATCGTAGCGATTACTTCCAAACGGTCTGCCTTGATTGTTATCCATCTGCTGTTGCTGCTGTTGGTCGAAGCGATTGTTCCCTCCCATGGGACCCATATCCTGTGGACCAAACCGATTATTGTTGCCCATTGACGGTGGCGGACCTTGGGGATTGAAACGCGGAAGTGAGTGCTGTGAGCCGAAACTGTCTCTACTGTTATCACCCTGGAAGTTACCTTGGTCGAATCCAGACTGCTGCATTTGATTCATCATTCCATCCTGACGCCGACGGGGATCGCGATTCATATCCCCGCCGAAGCCTAGATTCAATTGAGGCATGCTCTGTGGCTGCTGCTGTTGTCGTAACTGTTGCTCCTGTTGGTACTCTTGGTTGAAGTTTTGATTGAACATACCTCGGGGGTCACGGTTCATCGGTGGGGCATTCTGTCGGAACTGTTCAGGTTCCCAATTCTCCTCTTGACGAACAATGTTCTGCATTCCTGCAAACGGTTGATTCGAGGGGTATCCCCGATTCATCGGAGGTTCATTGTTTGTCATACCGGATGCCATGTTCGGTGGAGGCGATCCAAATTGGTTCTCAACTGGCTTTTGTTGTATTGGTTGAATTGGCGCATTTACATCCCCACCCAACTGAGCATTTTCGTTATCTTCTTCTTCATCTTCTGCCAAGTCCATTTTATCATCATCATCATTCTTTTCATCTTTTTTCGAATCCTTAGAAGTCTCATTCACAATTTGAACCGAGTCATCCAGATCTACAGTCACCGGTTCCGGTTCATGTGGGGCTTCGTACTCATTCTTAGCTGCATCATATTCAATATCCGAACATTGCTTCACAAACACTCGCTTATTCCTGACATAGTGCTTGTGAGTGCTATCGCATGCTCTTACAGCATCCTGTACCCGATGGAATTTCACGTATCCATCCAATTGCTTAGGATTTTTATAGTTCTTGATGATCAAGACTTCCACAACGGTAAAGTCCGAAAAGATTCTCATCAAGTCCAATTCGGTGGTCATAGAAGGCAAACTCCAGACCACAACCGATCCTTGTTTGACGTCCTGCTCATCATCGCGAATTTCGATAACTTCTTCCCGCTTATTCTCCTTTCGATCAGGACTTACTTCTTTCCAGTTGTTAGGAACTTCTTCATAACCCGGGCGATAGGAGTCAACCGCTTCTTCAAACTCCTGATCCGTGATTGATTCGATTTTGACAACGGAGTGCCTCAACCTCATCCCATCTCGTGAGAGCGCATACCGCTTGCCATCCTTCCGCAAGAACCTTATCATTGCGACTCCAGTTCGCCTTCCATTCTTATCGTTGATCATTTTGATGCCATTGCTGGAAATCGTTTGCCCATGGAAGAATCGACGCACCTCGCCGTAACCGGTAGCATTTTCCAGATTGGACACCTTTACCGACTGCCCTTCAACGTCATCGTGTCCGTCCGATCGCTCTTCCATGCTCTGGTTCCGCTTATTCACTCCACCATCCGTGCTGTAACCATCGCCCGGTCGATTTGCGCCGACTTCTCTCCGCGGTGCTAAATCAAACCCACCTCTATTATTGTTCTTCGCAAAAGTATTGCTCTCTCCGTCCGAGAAATGTCCTCCTTGCCTGTTTCCACCCATGTTCGGCGGTCCTTGGAAGATCTTAGAATCACGTCGGGACTGCAACTGCTGCAATTTACTCAACTGTTCATTGCTGAGCGGCTTCGATGACTGGAACGACCCATAGTTCACCGCTGGCATCACGTTCATCCGATAACTCACAATTGGATTCTGAACGGCGGGGACAGACTTCAATCCCTGATCATTACGATCGCCAAATCCATCCTCGCTCGTACTTTGCGTGGGACTCATTATCGACGGAATGGCGTTTTGCTGCACCGGCTTCTCCATATCAGGATTAGCCAACTTCATCAAACTCTGTTGAATCGGCGCATCCCAAGGACTGGTAAAAGTCGTCGGCTGAAGCACGTTTGGTGTGGCTTTCGGACTTTGAATCTTTGCCACTTCCGCCGGAGTTGACTTACTATCTCCTCGATCACTGAACCGAGAACCTCTCGACTTGGAGTTCTTATCGGACGATTTCTGGTCTCCATCTCGGGTCTTGTCCCTTGCTCTATCATCACGTCTATCGCGGGAACGAGATCGACGTCTGCGATCACGACGATCGCGGCTACGGCTTCTGCTTCTTCTATCACGGCTGCAGCTACGATCTCGGCCACGGCGTCTACTACCACGATCACGACTTCTGGATCTCGATCGATCCCTCGACGATCGTCGCCTATCCCGTTCACGAGAACTCGACCTGCTTCTACGGCTGCTCCTCTCTCCAGAATCCTTCTTCGAGACAGACGAAGAATTCGTAGTTGACCCAGACACCTTCGCTAACCCACCAGTCTTGTCCGCTTCGCCAACCTTCTTCAACTGTTCAGAGAGCTGCGTAAACGCCGAGTTAGTAGGCGACCCAGCACTGTAGTTTTGACCGCTGAGTGCCGAAAACAGACCAGCCGCCGGAGCATTTGGTTGAAACATTCCACCACTCGTGGCCAAGAACCCCAGTCCAGGAATTTCCGAATAAAGCGATTGATTTTTCTGCTGGCTGAGATTCTGCGCCAGAAATCCCGAAAGACTAATGACCGGTGGTTGCGGTTGGGCACCTGATACAGCCGGAGCCGAAACTTTAGGGATTACCGGAGCCTGCTGAGGGATTGCGGGAGCAGCCTGGGCGGACAGCTGCATAAACGACATCGTTGTGCGCCGTGCATCTTCGATGACCTTTTGCATTTCGGCGCGAGAGGACAGAAGCAATGTGACCTGCACTTCTTTGATTTTACCTCCGTTCATCATCATTGCCTGCCGGGCGTCTTCGTCGGTGCTGTTGTTTAGAGAAAGAGCAAAAACGAGTTTTCGTCATGATTTATTATTTTATACCTAATCGAAAAATAAAACATTGCGCTACAGCTCTCTTTCGTACTCTTAGGTCAGTGGTTCCCAGTCTGATTGATTACGTAATGCTTTGCAGTCATAAATAAGGAATCTCTTTCAGAGTTGGCCTCTCGTGCGGAGAATACACAAAACACGTGGTTACAAACGGTTCAGAAAGAAAGCGCACTTAAAGATTATCGACTGGAGTTTAATAAACCTAAAAGGATCACCTCACTGAAATATAATTCCAATGATTCCAACAAAAATAGTATCTTTAATTTAAATTTTCTGCGTTAGCAAAGGTATAGAAATTACACTGACGTTTGATGGTTCTTTCGCGAGATTTGTGGATTCAAAGGGCTTCCAATGAGCAATTCTCGCTGAAGCCAGGCCGCACCCATCGTTAGAATTCCAATTGTATGTCACTGATCACTAGTTTTCGATAAAACTTAAGGTGATTATAAAACGAAGCCAAACTTTGAATTTTCAAGTGCACAAGACGAGAGTATCTCATAACAGTTCGCGTTGAAAACCAATCAACTTGCTTGCTTGCTAGTGGTGACCAATGGGATAGATTTTTTATGCGGAGCGCTGTTTGGTTCTCAAGTCTTGTGCTCTTGAAAATTTGAGGTGTGGCTTCGTTCTATAATCACCTTAAGGTTGGTCCTTTCGGTTTTCTCAAATTGGTGGAGCCCTCGTACGCCAGCTAGCTAAACAGTTTGCGAAAAAGCCCATTTTTTGATAAATCTTGGGTATTTCTTCACGTGATATGTCTCATTTTTCCCTTGGAACTCATAGCAAACTTAGTGGCATCGTATAGAGAAAGGATATAGCTTTCATTTAAAGTTAAAAAAAATCTTAGATCGTTTTTTCACCATTAGCGCATCGCTAGTTTTCAATTCTGAGATCACCATCAGGAAGCTGAGGAAAAATTGCGTAAGATAGGCTACAGAAACTAGGTGAGCAATGGTATTTACCCTATGAAATGAACGATTTTCTAAGTCATGTTCTACGATTTTGACGTATATGGCGAGTGCAATCAATGCAAACATCATTTTTTGTACAACAATAAAACAAGTTTTCAATAGTTGGTGTATTGCTCGAGTGAGATGAAGGATAGGAGTATTATTGACCATTGCACGAATTTTTAGATTCGAATGCAATTGTTCATTTGCTAGATACAATTTACACACTCGCTAAAACCAGTAGGCGTATGCTTAAAATGCTATGACGTTTCAAAACTGATCGAAATAGTAAGATAGATTTTATCAAAACTTGTTTATTTTATTTTCGCGTACGTTTTCATTCCGGCATGATTTTTTGGAAATGTATTGAGCTCATAGTTAATCGCAATATGTATCGTATTGAGGTTTGTAAATGCTAGGCATGGCGTACCATTGGTTTCTCGCGTATTTGCAGGAATTAAGTAGACTCCTCTATGTGACCCTTAGTCTTCTGCCTAGCAGCTCATATCCCTACCTTCGCGCAGTGCTAGCCGGGCTACGAGCACCGTTATGGAAGATCGGGTAGCCAATCCCGGTGTGAACTTTATTTTATTTTATTTATTTTTATTTCTTTATTTGAATTTATGTAACGTAAGGAAACTCCTTCTTGAAATGTTACACTGTGGTGATTCCATTAAAACTATTTAACTAACTCGAATTATGTTCCTGAATTCGATTTTCCTGAATGTTCTACTGCAAGCGCTCAAGTTCTCTAAGCAAACCCCCTTTGAAACCATAAATATTAGCAGTTGACTTAATTTTGGTCATATTCTGACAGGGGGAGGAGTTCTTTGCATCTCCAACTTGGAGCGTCTGATCTCCATGCTAGGAACGATTCAACACAGCGTCTGTTTCCCATATCGTAGCATTCTTCCGGCGGCATTTTTGGCTATGTTCATATTGCACTCCAATTTATGACGATGATGACTAAAAGAAAATAAGATATGAGAGTAAGAAGTGTAGTGTAGATCACTCAAAACACATCGAATTGCAATCGAAACACTTACCACTAGCGATCGTTGGCCCATTAAAAAATCAAAACAGTGGCGAAAAACGTCGGTATCTAAGCAACTGTCATACCGTTAGGCAGGTGTCTGTGTAAGGTGTGAAAATATTCACTGTGCAAAAATTTTCTGCACAGTAGTCTAATAAGGTGCAAAATGCTCAATATTTAGAGTAAAAAAAATGGCGGCTATCTTGGATTTTGACGCCATCTTGGTTTTAAGTAGTAGAATGAGTTTTCACCTTGCTAGCACTCAACATGTTAAATATTAATGCTACCATTACACTTACTTTTCTTCTTGTTCTTCTTTTTCCTGAAGTTGCGTCCCTACTGGAACAGAGCCAGCCCCTCAGCTTAACTAGCTTCAATAACGAATGATCAAACAGGATTTTTAACGCTTATATGTTAACTGAATGATTGTTCTGCATATCTTCGAGTTGAAAAATAGCATTACTTCATTCATTTATTCTGTCTAAACCATTGATAGAAATTAACAATCAGTTGAACAGCTGAAATAAGGTAAGAAAGAAAGAATCTGATTGTTTTTTTTTTCAAAATTCAGCATGATGAGCGTTGAGATGGTAAAAATCATTCAACTGCTAAAATCTAAGTTAGTGTCGAAATCCAAGATGGCCGCGAGATTTTCCAATGGACCGATGCACGAGTTCACTATTTGACGTTTGAGCGGTGCCGTGTTATTTACGTGACCATGGCGACAAGTGAATGCGGCACCGCTCAAACGTCAAATTCGTGAACTCGTGCATAGGTCCATCTCAAAATGATGCGTTTCGGCATTACGTCCACATTATAACAAAGCCTGCTTCTCATTTTTCAATTTCACTATTTCCACATGCATGTTGGGCGGTAGTAAAAACGATACTTTATGGTTCAGAAAATCAAAGAATTTTTTTTCTTAATAATTTAAGATTTCCATTATAAGTAAATGCACGTTTGGCAATGTTTTACGTTAAAACTACAGATATTTCTACAAGACTTACTAATGTCTCAACGCGCAATTTATAAACTTCATTCAATGACAAAAATGCATATGGTAAAAAAAAATGTTTGTTTATTTCAACCAATGTTTTTGACAGTTTTCATTCATTGAATTTATTTATACATAATTCCTGAATTCAAAGATATGACGAAGAATTATTCTGGTACATAAGAAAATTTCCTATTCAATAACCCGTATTTATAACACAACTAACAAAGCTGAGTATCAGGCTCGGTTCCGGTAGGGACGTAACGACAGAAAAATGAAGAATAATAATAAGAAGAATAAGAAGAAGAGTTTACGTAACCTTGATAGCCTCTAAATTCGACATGCTGAGTGCTATTAAGGTGAAAAATTCATTCTACTACTTAAAACCAAGATGGCGTCAAAATCCAAGATGGCCGCCGGATTTTATCGCTCAAAATAATGTTCTTATTCTTCTCTCGACTCGAATAAAATACCAACGATTGAAAAATTGTTTCTTTGTTGTACAAAAAATGATGTTTGCATTGATTGCAGTCGCCGTATACGTCAAAATCGTAGAACATGACTTAGAAAATCGTTCATTTCATAGGGTAAATACCATTGCTCACCTAGTTTCTGTAGCCTATCTTACGCAATTTTTCCTAAGCTTTCTGATGGTGATCTCAGAATTGAAAACTAGCGGTGCGCTAATAGTGAAAAAACGATTTTTCTAACAAAATCCAAAATGACCGCTAAATTTTTTTTAGCTTCAAATGAAAGCTATATCCTTTCTCTATACGATGCTACTAAGTTTGCTATGTGTTCCAAGTGAAATAAGAGACATATCACGTGAAGAAATACCCAAGATTTACCAAAAAATGGGCTTTTTCGCAAACTGTTTAGCTAGCTGGCGTGCGAGGGGTCCACCAATTTGAGAAAACCGAAAGGACCACCCTTAAGTTTTATCGAAAACTAGCGATCAGTGACATAAAATCGGAATTCTAACGATGGGTGACGATGGCGGCCTGGTTTCAGCGAGAATTACTCAATATGTTCCACCTTAAAAATAAAAGGAAACATCTATGGATTGTCTCACTTTGGCCATACCTACTGTGCATCGAAGTATCTTAGAGAAATTACCGAGATATCTTGGTTTCAAAACTTGTGATTTCTTGTGAATACTTTGTGATTCCATATCTATTTTCGGTAGCGTAGAAGAATGAAAAATTGCCGAAAAAACTTAGCGATATTCTAAAACTAGGTTTTTGGTACCGTGACATGCTCTAATTCCGTGTGTTGCCTAATACCGTGTATTTGGGATTTATGTGGATTTCTAGCATATTATATTATTTATTTTTCGAAATTATTGTCACAAACGTTAGCATAGTAAGTAGCATTTAGAAAGCCATGACAAATTTAAACTAAAGTTGCACACACAAACAAACAAAAATAATGTTAGAGTGTAATCGGCAGGTGCCAACGCACGGTATTAGGGCAGGGTTGCTTATGTGCTCCAAATACCGTGTTTCAGTTATAATTCCAAAATGGCGAAATGAAATATTCGATTACTTTTTCAAATCGACGTAAGTAACTTCCATACGGTTTTGCGAAAATTAACTCAGAACAATCACAACCTGTCTTCTAAAACTGTTTTAAAATGAATCACCTTTTTAACATTTTTTCGACTTGTACATTGCTCAAATTTTGCATACAATGAGCTCGCGTTCAAAAACTATGGAGTTCCTTTTATTTCACACAAGAATTTTATGACAAAATGATAAGCCGTTTCATTCAGTTACTTGCGACGTTTTTCTACCAGTGTAAAATCGACTCAAGTAGTGTTTTGTTTCGATTCGTGGTTAAGTCACTTTGTCTCTCCATAGGGGGAGATCCCCCAGTACCGGACACTTAAGCCACTAAATTCATAGTTCGAAAAATATTAATTTAATGGGCTCGTGTTACCCATTTATGATAAATATTATCATTTTTATAGTGTACCAAAGTAAATTTGAAAATATAAACATGAATTTTGACATTACATTTTGATGATGTATTTTAGTACCAAATTGATCGATCTTGAAAGGTGGCACCCAATACCGGACACGATCCAGAAATGCCTCGAAATCTGAAAATTTGAACATCATTGAATGTGTACACTATAGGAATAGTTTATAATTACCAAGGGTCTACCCCGTTTGGCATAATGCCGTTTGGCATAATGCCGTTTGGCATACAGTCGTTTGGCATAAAGTCGTTTGGCATAATAGTCATTTGGCATAACAGTCGTTTGGCATAATGGTCATTTGGCATAATGGTCGTTTGGCATAATTTGAAAAGAAGCTTTAGATTAAATAATAAAAAACAAAACATATACATGATGAACATCTTTATCTAGTCGTACGCTTCTCACACTGTTATGGGTCACTTTGTCACGATCCATTAGTCACTGTTTTTCAAATGTATTTCAAATGAAAATGCCTTATACTAGTTTATTTGATATTTGTACTACGAAGCTGGAAATGTTTTAACGAATAACTTGTCATGATAAATAATAATTACACAAGTCTCAGTTTAATCATGGGATGAATTGGTTGAGTATGCGGATAACGTGATCTAAAAAATAAGAAGTTTGTTTTATTTTATTTATGTTTTATTAGCCAATGATTTCTCTATTTTTTTGCAGTACCATTCAAGTATTCAATTCGCTTATGACTCATACAATATGCATAATACCGATTCTGTGTTGTTGCTAGACAATAATACTTGAAAAGTGAGAATATTTCGTTTCGGTATCTTTCAAAACTATTTCCTTTAACATCAACAATAAAGTTCATCCACTCTGAAGCGTCTTGTAATCCATTCACGTACAAAAATGTTGTCAATTTAAGTCGCTCTTGATATTTCAATGTCTTGGATGCGATTATTTTTTTGATATTAGAAGGCCATAAATAAACTGGTCCACAGACGTCTTGGAACGTAAATAGTGGATTCGTTATATCTTCATATTCACGGTAAACTTTACACATTTTGTTTAAAGGATTGTTCATTTTGTTAACTTTAAAAACACTTCAATTTATTTAATATACAAATAAGCCAAATTAATTAAAACTTTTAGCGATAAAATCACTCGGCAGACATGCGTACGTAAAACTGTTACAATTTTATTCGAACATGCCTCGTCCAACACCTGTAATGCCCGTAAATGCATGTCAGTCCCATGTTTGCTGGATTTCCTATTCACATGGGACAATTATGCATTTATGCTCAGTGTACCTACCTCATGCTTAGGAATTCAAATAGAACGCAGCTTGCTGTGATCCAATTGAATTTAAAAGTCACCCATTGGTCGAAAAATCGAAAAATTTAAAATATGATCAGTAGGCTGTGACCACGTTGTACCCCGTTGATACTGGTTGCTAAGTAACGAGGCCGGTATCATTGTAAGAGGCATACTAGTGGAAGTTGGAGAAAGGGTTCTTTTCTGATTCTGCTGTACGGCGGTTTAGACGCGAAAAATGGACTCGGACAGCGATAGCGATTTTTACGGAGTGGATGCAGCCGAAGCGGAAAATGATGTGCCGAAAGTGCTTAAATCATCCAGAGGAAAGGATTGTTTGGCTTTCAAAGGATTTTTATTCTATTCAAACAGAACACCGGTAAGTTTTTTTTTAAATTGTGCGAAATAATAATACAACTAAAAACCAAATTAATGTTTTAGAATGGTCCCACCCACTACTGGGAATGTAGGGGTAGACCACATGGACGCGGCTCGGGAAGCAGATGCTCTGCGCGTATGGTAACGTTCAAGGCGGGGAACGAACACCGCGTTCTGTCATGTTCGGACCATAACCACGAAAGCGACCCAATTCATTTAATGGGGCTAATGATGAGGAGTTCCCTAAAGCGACGGGCCAACCAAAACAATGCAACGCCAGCGAAAATAGTACGCCAAGCCGGAGCAGAATTTTCTAATGCGGTGCAGCAGAGGATGTCGTTAAATGCACAACGTAAAATCATCGACCGAGTGCGAAAAAGTGACGAACTCCCAAAGGAACCCACTTCGTTGGCCGAATTTGAGGTGCCGATCAGCTTAAGGACAACCGTCGATGGAGAATCTTTCCTTATGTCTGATATTAAGGAAGGAAGCGACAGAGCAATCATTTTTGGTACGCTGGAAGGATTACGACGTTTAGCCCTTGCCAAATACTGGATCGTTGACGGAACGTTCGATTGCGTTCCAGGTTTGTTTCGGCAACTGTTCACCATTCTTGGTAGCAGTTCGCCAAACCACGAACATGCGTTCCCCATAATACACACGTTGATGACAGCAAAAAATGAAGCGCTGTATCGGGCAGTCTTTGCAACGCTAATAGAAAAGGCAAATGAGCTGGGGATCGATCTAGATCCACCAGTCATTTTATCAGATTTTGAAAAGGCTATCATCAACGCTATAAAATCTGAGTTCCCAGAAACAAAGCAAAATGCGTGCTTCTTTCACCTGTCCCAGAATTTCTGGAAAAGAATTCAAGAGGCAAAGCTTATTGGAGAAATGACCAACAATATCGCCCTGTATCATTTCTTCAAAAAGACGCAAGCCCTTGCTTTTTTACCAACTGAACGTATACCAGCCGCGTTTGAGAATTTGAAAAAAAATGCGCCTGTTCAACTGAAGGATTTTATATCTTATGTGGACGAATACTACATTATGGGTCGTGTCCGGCGTATCGGAAAGGATGGGCGAATCGTTCGTACAGAACCACTGTACCCGCCGTCGTTGTGGTCGATTTATGACAACGTTTTGTCAAACGTTCCGCGTACCACAAACCAGATTGAAGCCTGGCACCGACGTTGGCAAACACTGGTAGCACGTCAAACTGGAGTGATCAAGCTGATGGGTGAGTTAAGGCTGGAGGAAAAATATACGGTTGGACAAATCGCAGCTCTTCTGGCTGGTACGTCCAGCAAGCAGAAGAAGACGATGCATCAAATTAATGATCAAGCGGTGAAGAATATTGTTGAAAATATTGATAAATATCAGGAAACTGATTATCTTGAGGCAATTGCAGCTCACTTAGGATCAAAATCAAAATAAGAGAGAGGTTTTTCATTACATTTCTATGTATACATAACAAAAATTGAAATAATAAATGAATTGGTAAATATATATTTCTTTTCATTGACTCATGTGAACAACGGTAACAAAAATGTTTTAAAAATACGATTTCTGGTTATGGTTATGCCAAACGACTATTATGCCAAATGACCATTATGCCAAATGACTATTATGCCAAATGGCATTATGCCAAACGACTATTATGCCAAACGACTGTATGCCAAACGGCATTATGCCAAACGGCATTATGCCAAACGGGGTAGACCCAATTACCAATTCAATGCATTTGCATCATTTACAAGAATAATTTGAGTTTTTCTTAGTTTGCAAGATGCCTATCAAAAACATCTTCCATATATGATGAAAAATAGCACATTTTACGATGTTGTTCTGAATGTTAATTCTTACTAATTTTATTGCATGTTTGATACCATGATAGACGGAACCCATGAAAAATGAAAGTATTTTGAGACACTGACGCAATAATTACAAAGATATCATATAACAAATCAAGCTGTCCGAAACTGAGGGACAGGAGGTGCTTAACGAACATTGTAATTTGTTCATATTTAGTTCGATTATGGTACAAAATACATTCATACTATCTAATTAGGATTATGTTCGATCATGCTTGCGTGATCCAAAGTATTTTTTCTTATTCAAAATAATTACTAAATAGGCTCAAAATTAAGGAGATACGTCAATTTTTTAAAGATTTTCAAACTTTTCTACTTTTTTAAAAAGGCATGCATATTTCAAGGATGTGTTATTCTACGCAAACAGTAGTCTCCATAATAGCTTTCTTTTCTACTAATACACCTTCTTGATTGGACCATGATTTCTCAATGTTTCGACTTTGTCCGGTATTGGGTGCTGTCCGGCACTGGGGGATCTCCCCCTACAGCGGGGCGGCGAAAGTAGTGGTTAGGTTGCGAAAGTTGAAAATCTTACTTTCGTCATTTTGTAAATTGGAAATTAAACGTTCTAAAAGTGAAAAATCGAGTTGGTTCAGAGCAAAACGTGTAGAATTTTGTCTGCGAAACACGTAGGATCGATAAAGTAAGTTTGTATTCTTTTTTGACTTGAGTCTATATGAATAAGTTTTCGAGAGTATATTTTATTTCCCGAATCAACCATGCAAACCTCAATACGTTGTTTGACACAAAAGTTTTATTTTTGATGCGCTTCGTTCGTTCAATTGAGAGATGTTTCAAAATGTGACCCGGCAGTCGGGGTCAGATGCACGGTATTTGGAACAATGGTATGTTTAACAACAACAACTGTAACTATGGTTAAAATTTTCAAAATGGGTCAAATCATATTTTTTATGCAAAGTATATAAAACGGTCTACTATCTAAAACTTGAAAAACTTGAAAATAATCATGTATAATTTTTTTCTGATCGATTGAAACTTGAGTTTTTTTAACCTCACGGTAATAGAGCATGTCACGGTATTGACACCCTTTTGCTTTTAACGTCTTCAATAATGCTAATGGGGCGGTTTCTATTCTTGGCACTTTCGATTCACTTCGACTGGGGTTTGTTTCAAAAGCTAGCAGGGTTATATTAATCAACAATATGCCCCTTTTGTGCACCCCAACTGTAATAATTTCAATTCCTTATCTTTCGCAAATTAGTTTAAAATTAGGAATATCGAATAATCGACATATAAATATATAACTGAAGATACATTAGAAACTTTTATAAATAAATGATTATTTTCGGATTTATTGATTTATTTTTCAGTAACTAAAGAAATTTTTAAATACAATGTGTTCCAGAGCTTGATCATTCTGCAAAAAGTTATGAAACTCTGATTCAAAACTTCGAGCCAAATAAGTTAAAGAAAAATTCAGGCCCTGATAGTAAGAGAAAAGAGTCATAAAATATTTGCTAACCGATGAGAAAAGTTTCTGAGAAGTATAGTGTAGAAAAATAGACTATTTCTAACTTAAATTAAATCATTGATCAATGAATATCATTATGTTTGAAAGTTATTTGTCCTAAATTACAAATGCTTAATGGCAATATCATCAGCCCTAACAACTTTCTACAACTTATTTTTGGTAGTTTGAAGATTTAGAGCTTGAAGGGGGGTCTTCCTTAGCGTCCGCGGCTACAAAGCAAAGCCATGCTGAAGGTGTCTGGGTTCGATTTCCAGTCGGTCCAGAATCTTTTCGCAATGGAAATTTCCTTGACTTCCCTGGACATAGAGTATCATCGTACCTGCCACACGATATACGAATGCGAAAATGGCAACTTCGGCAAAGAGCTTTCAGTTAATAACTGTGGAAGGTCTTTTTCCCGGTTCGGTGGCAATCCTGAGTTCTTTGTCTGATTCTAAATTAATCTTGTCCTTAACCAAATATTTGCCTTGTTAATTAGGGTCAGAGATGCACTAAAACATTCTTTCGGTACAGCTATGTTTGCTTATCCAAAAGTTTTGCTTTGGAATTCTGTCCCATTCCGTCAGAATCCATTTCCCGGTTCTCTGTCTTTGCTCATCAGAGACCATTTTGTTTCGGATTTCTGTCTATTGCCAAAACGATCAATTTTCTCCACAGAACTACACTCCCGTGCAAAAGTTTGGGTTCACCCCCTCAAAAACATACAAAAGTGTTCAGTCCATATCTCTGTGATTATACGTCCAATTGAAACTCTTTAAGCCGCATTCGAAAGGCAAAGAGTTATTCTTACTTCGTATGTATTTTTTTCAAAAACGTTTTCTGAATTTTTTATACTAAATTTTAACTTAAAGTTGTTACATTTTTCAAAAAACACACTGAAAAAACATATTTAATTTCCTCAGCATCGGGTCGACCAAAAGTTAAAATCAAAGTGTCATTAGAATCGTAATCTCATATTCTTTGAATAGCACTTATAAATTGTTTGCCGAAAAATCTGAAAAGTATACAAAATCAATGAAACAGTCAATCAAGTTATCGTGCAAAAGTTTGGGTTCACCCCTCAGTATGATGCAAATCGTGGGTTCACCTGAGCCGAACGCACATGATTTTTGTCAATATCTCTGCCATTTTTCAACCGATTTTAATACTTTAAAGCTTATTTGAGCGCAAATAATGGCGCGTACATGATTGGTTTGAGATTTCACAGATTTAAGTAAGTTCAGGTGAACCCAAACTTTTGCACGATACACCATACTGAGGGGTGAACCCAAACTTTTGCACGATGACTTGAGTGACTGTTTCTTCTTTTTGGTGTTACGTCCCAACTGGGACAAAGCCTGCTTCTCAGATTAGTGTTCTTATGAGCACTTCCACAGTTATTAACTGAGAGCTTTTTTTGCCGAATGACCATTTTTGCATGTGTATATCGTGTGGCAGGTACGAAGATACTCTATGCTCTGGGAATCGAGAAAATTTCCTATACGAAAAGATCCTCGACCAGCGGGATTCGAACCCACGACCCTCAGCATGGTCATGCTGAATACCTGCGCGTTTACCGCTACGGCTATCTGGGCCCTGTTTCATTGATTTTGAATACTTTTCAGATTTTTCCGCCAAAATTTTATAAGTGTTATTCAAAGAATATAAGATTATGATTCTAATGACACCTTGTTTTAAAATTTTGGTTTATCCAATGCTGAGGAAATTAGCAATGTTTTTTCAGTGTGTTTTTTGAAAAATGTCACAACTTTAAGTAAAAATTTAGTATACAAAGTACAAAGAATGTTTTTGGAAAAATACATACGAAGTAAGAATAACTCTTTGCCTTTCGAATGCGGCTTAGAGAGTTTCAATTGGACGTGTAATCACAGAGATATGGACTGAACACTTTTGTATGTTTTTTAGGGGGTGAACCCAAACTTATGCACGGGAGTGTACATATATGCTCAATTTTATAACCACAAAATATCAAATTTCTCTGAGCCCAAACCGGAAAGTGAGACACAGGGTAAAATTTTTCGAAAAAATAGCATTCTTCATTTTAATTTTTTTCTTCTACAGATATTTTAAACATTTTTGGTTTTGGGTGTACGTTTGTCAATTAGGTGGAGGTTGTTCAAATAGTATGTGATATAAAAATCAAAAAATCAATGGCAAACAGGAATTTAAGTTATTAAAACTGACATTTGTTTCGAACAATTTCACCTTATATCTCACTTTTCGACAGGGATTCAGAAAAATATGAAATTTTGTGGTTACAAAATAGAGACAATTTGAGCTCGATTGCTTGAAAGGGAACAAAACTAGAGCATGCAAAATTAAAGCAGTTTGTATAAAAATCGGCATGCGCTGCTATTATTCAGAACAACACCCTCATCACGCTTTTTGCATGAGAGATGACAAAATGTTTTAAGGCTTGTCATACTGTGCTTAGCCCCCATCCACCCCTTGGAGCGTGAGGTAATTTGTACATGACCCTTTAAACAAAAAAGCTTGATTGTTGACCAAACGTTTCCTATTGCGATTACCCTACCACTAACAACCTTCCACTTCCCGTGATGTCTATAAAAGGAGGTAGTAGGTCTATATTTTTCAAAAAAGATTTGTTTTTATACATTCATTTCATTTTGACAGAAGCCATGATAGAAAAATAAACACAAACATAAAAATAACAAGCTATAAACCACACTACTACCACAGACAAGCAGTCAGGGTGGCCAGTGAAAAGGTAATTTAAAATTCCCGGTTTTCTCCCGTTTTTTCCCAGTATTTCAAAAATATTATTGGTTCAATAATATGCACTGAAATAAATCAGTAAGGCTATTTTAACGGAAATTTCATATAGCATTAATCTTTCCAGCGACATTTTTGTTTTATGTTGTATCCCATACGCTTCACATGCTAAACAGGTCGAGTGTAACTGCAACCTTATGTATCTTACAAATATTCGTTATCGATAAATTTATATGCACGTCAAATGTACATTATATGCAGAGATACAAAGCTTGCATATAACCTCCACTATATTGTTTAGGTTGTACATCATATATGCGCAAGTGTCATGTAGGTAGTACCATTTTCATGTCAAAGTGAAAGAATAATGAGTGCTTAGTAAGAATCCACATGTTTTCAGGACAGAGTTTTGATTTATTGGTAAGTATGCCAAATTAAACTATGTTTCTATTTCTTACAACATTTCTTTTCCATACAATCTGTAATCAAACCGAAAATTACCAGATACGTGTCAAGTAATCCTTTACCCAACACATTTTTTGAACCAGATAGCCAATTCTCGAAGATGTTGTATGTCGGTTTTTCCTTTTGTAAGTAACACAAATTTATTCTTAGCTCTTGTTGTCGCATAATTATTTGAAATATTTTTTTCCGTAGAAACTGCAACCACAATGAAATCGACAAGATGCCAAGATGCGCTGGAGAAACTTTCAACTCAACTCAAGTTTTGAGAGGCGGATCGAGTTCCTTCAACTATTTATTTACATTTCAGCTTTGAAAAGTTCTTATATTTGTATGCACATTTCCCGAGTATTAACATATGAGCAAAATGAAATTTATTAAATTTAATAATTTTAAAAAATATTTGGTCTAGATATAATCCTATCGTATTCATAGCATACTAATTTAAATTACATGTTAAGGTGATTATATACAGAAGCCACACCTCAAATGTTCAAGAGCACAAGACTTGAGAACCAAACAGCGCTCCTCGATGAAAATCTATCCCGTTGATCGCCACCAGCAAGCAAGCCATTTGATTGGTTTTCAACGCGAATTGTTGTCAGATTCTCTCGTCTTGTGCACCTGAAAATTCAAAGTTTGGCTTTGTTTTATAATCACCTTAAGCAAAATCAAACGAATTAGACCTTCATATAAAAAGAACTACTTTAGATTAC
This sequence comes from Aedes aegypti, assembly GCF_002204515.2. Taxonomy (NCBI): domain Eukaryota; kingdom Metazoa; phylum Arthropoda; class Insecta; order Diptera; family Culicidae; genus Aedes; species Aedes aegypti. The sequence goes on along the minus strand of NC_035108.1, from coordinate 123,254,674 downwards.
TAGTATTTATGACAAAAGCAAATATATTCTCTATCACACATCCACTAGTTGAAATTATATTCCTCGCATATAATTATAACATGTTCAACCGAATAACATGTTATATGCATTGCAAATAACTCTTAGTCGTCGATTTTCTTCCACGGTAAGACCTATATGAAATTCCAATGGTGCAAAATTATATGCCTACCATATAACATAAACGAAGGAAGTTGACTCAGTGTGCTAATAAATGTAAAATATTACGAAAACTTTTACCATTTCAAACGACTTTAACACTTCAGTCGTCACCCTGTTGTATTTTGTACAACACTGTTGAAAAACCTCGCTTTTCGTTCACAACAGCAGCGTGGTGGTTCTGACGGTGGCAAACCGCGCGACGACTGGAAGGTTAAGTACGAGCTTTTTTAGTTTTTGGCCATACACCAACACGCAAAAAAATTGTGCGATAAAAACTACCATTTTAGGGGGTTAACTTAGGCGCTCGTACCGGTCAATTTTCAGCAGATCAGAAATGCGCATGATTTTACCATGTCTGTTGTCGAAATCAGATTGTTGTAAATTATTTCTGTCAGATGTACCAGTAAATGTACCGTAAACATAGAAAATTGGTCCCAAATTCCATGATAATTTCAAGAATGGGCGTAGTCAGTTAAAATAGTATTTTTTTATCACAGATTTTTTTTTTCCTGTGAAAGCATTCCTAATAGGGGTAGACGGAAATCCATTTTTTCTGCGCATTTAAATTTTCTGGGCTTACAATGATTATGCTAAGTTTCAGTTTACGTCTGTCATTTTAAGTAATCGAGGAATTTGTTATGAAAAAGTTTAGTGTTACAAAACAGAGGCGAATGACATTAGTTAAAATCCCTATAATAAATAATAAATAAAAATTGTTTAGAAACTTGCCTATTATTTATATGATGGGATCGAGTCAATTGGATTTATTCTATGAGAGGCGTGAGGTGAGAATTGTCGGTCCCATATACTGCCTATAACTGCATATTTGTAACATTCGACAAAATTAGGCATTGAGTAAATGGAGCACCAAGTGTGCATTTTATGGCAGTATGGGAGGAAACTAAAATTTATAAAAATTACCAGGAACTCAAAAGTGCTTATTTGAGGCTGATATGTTGTACAACTCATATCGCATACTAGGTGAATAGTCAGAAAATAATTCTGATAGAAATTCAATTGCTATTACATTACGAGGCCCATTTATAATCTCAATGTGACTGTTATGCGTTTATAATTACCAATGTGACAAAACAACTTGTTTTTTTTTCGAATTTTCTAGAAAAATCTCACAGATTTCAGTAAGTTGATCGAAAGTATTTATCATTTGATGACTCTCCATGGTATTAACTCCAATTTGTCAAAAATGTCGAATATGACTGTTATGCAGTTATGGGCAGTATAGCGAGGTGACAATTGACGACTCGAATGAAGTGATTATACGGCTAGTCACACATGGAGAGTCAAACCTTTTGTATTCAGTCCTCTAACTCTTCTTCGCTGATTCTGAAGATGTACCGCACCATAATTTCATCAGTCGATTGTGGAGTGCTGCAAAAGGACGTGAATTCTGTGCTGATCTGGTGCGGAAATAACGGAATGAGTGTCAACAGTAGCAAGTGCAAGGTCATATCCTTTAGTCGCCGGAGTCGCTCTGTCATTCACGACTATTTCATCGGATCGGTTACAATGGAGCGAGTGGATTCTATCTGCGATCTGGGTGTAATCATCGATGCGAAGCTCAAATTTACCGATCATGTGGGAGCCACAGTAGCTAAATACTTCGCTGCTCTAGGCTTCATTCGCCGTCACGCTGCTGACTTCAACGATATCTAGGCCTTAAAAACGCTCTATTTTGTTCCTTGGCGCGTAGTATTGTAGAGTATGCTGTCCAAGTTTGGTGTCCCTACTACACTACGCATATCCTTGCCATTGAGCGTGTGCATAAAAAAATCATACGGTTTGCGCTGCGCGCTCTTCCGTGGAATGATCCGTCAAACTTACCACCCTACTCTGATCGATGTCGATTGATCGATCTGCAAACATTGAGGAGTCGACGCACAGTGCGTTGCTCCATAGACATAAATCAAATTTCAAGTTATTTTATTCCACGATAATAAGTATACACAAGTAGATAGCACCCGTTATTGAAACAAGTATTTATAAGCTTTACAAAGCACTAACACTACTACAACAAGCGTCGAAAGTGACAGTTGTCGGAGTAGCAGAAAAACTATATTTTGTCGCATGTTTTTAGCATTCCTTTCAACTAATACGGAGAGTGTTGAAACCAATCTATTCAATCAAAATCTAAAAGAGAACATGGCTGCTGGTTGGTAAAGTATATTATTGATGGGATAAGCACACCAATTTTAACTTTGAATATGAGAAATCGGCACGATGAGTTGGCTATGAAATCAAACTTATGAAATACATGTACTAACATGTAACTTTGATTATCAATTCAAAAAAAGTTCCACCGAGTTCCAGCATAAATCACTCACAGACATGTTTCTTAGAGTGTCCTCTAAGAGGTCTGAAAGATACAGCTGCAACTCCCTGCAACTCTTCGAGATTTTTGAGTGTTTTTAGGTATACCGGGTAGCCCCGTTGGTTTGACAACATTTAATTTGAACACTTTTTAATTTGTACCCCGCTAATTTGCACATCGTTCAGATTAAAAATGGTTCAAACGTCATTCTGCTCATGGAACGGAGTAGAAAGAAATGGAACACGGTGGAACGGAACGCAGAATCAAAACAAAACAGCCAAAGGGGTAACCAGAAGTACGATTTTCTGTTGCTCGTAGGGTGACTAGAAGTTCAAGTTAAAAATGAACTCCGATGGTTTGTACTCCTTAACCAGCACAAATATGAAAATGAGTTGTTTGTGATTAAAAATCCGAAAATCTTGCAACGCTATGTGATCTCGGCTCAACCAGACATTATACCAGAGCAAGTTGCTTAAAATAATATATTTGAAATGTAGTTTACAAGATTTTATTCAAATTTTTTATTAAAAACTGAAAAATGAAAAAAATACGATTTAGGCGTATAAGTCACTTTTGCAGCTCTGAGTGAGAAGGGATATATTTGCAACTAAGTTCTTGCATCATTATTAACAATAAAAGTACAAATTGCGATGTATTTCTTGGAAAATAATGGAATTGGCGTTTGGGACAGTTTTGTGATTATGCGTATATTATACGTCATTTATGCAAATTGTAGCTTTTTTGAATAGAAACAACTTTCCCTTCCATACCAAGGTGCTCAAATGGCTTGATCTTCCAGTTTTGATTTTTATCCCGCATAAATAATAATAAAAATGAAGACCACCTACCATATATTTACCTAAATCGTTCTACTACGGAGGATATTCAAACTAACCTGCAACATGGACTCATTTCCCAAGTGTAATTTTGTGAAAGCTTTTTGTACACCAAAAATGCAATAAAACTACTGTAGTTCGATAAATAACTTCAGTTCAATTATCCAATTTGCACTTTTTTACCGAAATCGCATGGACGAATGCGTATCGAGCGGATCTAATCTAGCGATCGACTGGGCCCCGCCGTATTACGATTCACATTTCTTCCCGCCCCGCTGCATGTGCTTTTTTTGGAAATAATAGTTTGGTATACAGGAGGGGATAGGCAAGATTATTGAGATAGGTAAAATTTTAAAGGTAAATTCAAACGTGTTCAAACGCTTATAACATTTTGATAAATTGATGAAATTCGATGCATGCAGAAGCATTCGCCGGAAAACTTTTTAAAGTTTTAGTAATTTACTTGGCCATGCATATTTGCTACCGTATACCGGATCACTCAAAATAATCCAAACGTCATTGTTACGTGAAAACATACGTGATTTTTTTCCATCACACTTTTCACGAAGCTCTTACGTAAATCATAGGTAGCCCAGAATGAACGCATGAACTTTGGAAGTTCGTCCATTTCACCGTCGCTAAACGTAAGAGCTACTTGGATTTTCCGATAGCCTTTACGAAGCGTTTCAATAGGACCTAGATGTTTTTGCATTAAATTTAACTGTAATAAAGACCAATCTTATTTCTAATAGGCTTTGGAAGAAAACTAATTCCCAATTGGAAAATGTAGACAAACTTAAAAGATTATGATATTTTTATTGTCAATCTCAGCATTTTAAATCCTGTTTCTCCAATTTTGTGAGTTTGGTCTGTCTTCGCGTGCTATAATTGATAGAGATTATAAATCACGTATAAAATATGAATTAATGCAGGGATTCATCGGTATTCAAAGCATATTTACCTTGAAATCAATCTTACACAGTGTTTAATGCAGCAGCAGCTTCTGAAGTTCTTCAAAAATCAAGCGGGCGCCATCTTAGGATTTGAGCTCAACACCGAATGTACGTACACTATGCAGATGTCAAAATGAACTTAGGCACCTACGTGAATTCTACGTAAGTGCGATAGGTAACATCAGTAAACATTACCGAGTCACTATTTGGTGGTTATGAATGGTTTAGTGATCTTTATCTTAGTCAGGAGAAGTGGAGTGTCCAAATCACGTTTTATTTGTCTTTTGTATTTTGGTGCGGTGTGAAGTTGTATAGATGATTACAATTTTAAAAGAAATAAGAACCAATTGAAAATTGATTACCGCCGGACGTATCAAGATTCGTTGGAAATCTTCCGAAATATGATTTGTCATTTTGGTTTTTCCAATCACACCCAACTATGCATAAAACTTCAAGATGATGCTTCTGGGAGCATAGACAGAATAGCGGAATTTGGGGCAAGTGTGCCACCTTAAGCAAATTGTTCTCTAACTTTGCCTAAAGCTTATAAAATCCACTCATTTAGCCTCATGATGTTAGTTTCACATCTTTTCATAACCACTGTATCATTCAAAAAAAAAAATAACTTCAAAAAGTATTAGTTTTGGAGCTTCTCAAATACCATCCAAAATAACCCATTTTTCGACACTATGGGGCAAGTGTGCCACCCGTATGGGGCAAGACGGCCACCGAATGAACATCGCATGTAATTCTACTTGTAATGAAATTTTCTTTATTTCCTAATAATATTACTTACAATGCATACGCTAATCGATAATTTAGAAAAATAATTTAAGTTTACCGTAACAAGGGGATGATTTATAATAAGGTTCAAAACATGCGTAGCTCTCTATTACTCAGTTCGAATGACTTAAATAGTTGTTTTTGTCTCCATTCATAGAATATATGTATTACCCTTATATTGCGGCTAATATGTATAATACTACACTAGATCAGCACTAAATAACGGTGAAATATTGATGTAGATATGTAAAACGGTACTTAATAAGCCGAAAAACAAGTTATTTTTGAATATTTAGAGAAAAAAAATCACTTTGTCAAGTTAATGTCAATAAAATGTCAGTTATTCCCCTACTATACTTCAGAAACCACTACTGGTGCCTCATTATGGCTTATTATTATGATTTTGTTGATGATGTTTACATTTTTATAAATTTAACTCCAACAATTTTCGTTTACCAAATAGGTGGCACACTTGCCCCAATAAGTATAGATTTCAACCAAACTGGATTTCGTATGTAGAACTAAATACTTTTTTCGTTCAAATGCCACAATAACTTACACATTTGAATAGTTTCACGATCTACAATACAAAATCTGTTAATAATTTACCTTTTACCATGCTATTTAGAAACAACAAAATCTTATAAAAATCCACTCCAATTTGGTTGTCTTTGCAAAAGTCGATGTAAATACGTGAAAAATAAAGCAAATTTCATCATATTTTGGTAATTATATTGCGAACTATAAGGGAACATATTGCTAAGCTCAAAGGGAAAATATATATTGTAGTTCTTATAAAAAGCAGGGGTGGCACACTTGCCCCTATGGCACACTTGCCCCAAAGTCCGCTAATTACAAATGGCCATATTTCGGAAGATTTCGAACGAATTTTAATGCGTCCGTGGGCATTCAATTTTCAATTGGATCTAGTTTCTTGGGAAATTGTAAACATCATTACAATTTTACACCGCACAAAAATAATAGCGACAGAAAAAATGACCTCTGAAAATCCGGAAAACTCCGGTGTCCGGTAGCCAATACGCATGGCCAAGCAAATTACTTCAACAAAACCAAATTTGTCGTCGAATGCTTCAGGATGCATTCCATTTCTCAAAAAGCCATAAACATTTGAATTCAAGCAAAATGTTGCATATCTCAATCATTTTGCCTATAGGTTTGTATCAGTACCATTCACTGCAATACTGGGAAAATTGCAGGTTCTCACTGATCAAAGCTTAATACATCACCCTAATTACCAGAATAATATCCTTTCAGGTCTCCCGAATGTTTTGCTCTTTTACACCAAAGTTGTTGAGACTTATTTGGAAAATTTGATTGTATAAGGTACCGCGGGGCAAGTGGGTAAATGGGGTAAGTGAAAACAATGGATATATTTTACTGAATATGTGAATTAACGTTTTAAACTCATGCGTAAACCTTTGAGTCCATTGAGAACGATAGGTAAGAGATCTCTGAGATTTTTCAGCCATTATTGCATAATAGAGCGAAAAATTGTTAACCTGTCAACTGTTACTCCGTAACAAGTTGGCGGCGTACAATCTTATTTTAATATTTTCAGTGGAAAAAAGTTGCGTAAAATAATTTCCTGTACCACTTCTTAGTTGTCCTCTGTGACAGTTTTAAACTGCAATAAAAAAAGTTTTAAAATTAATTCGACGTAGACCTAAAAATAACTAAAGGAGATTGGGCAAATCTGGGCCCGGAATGTACACAAATGAGTCATATGTCATTAGAAAGATCTAAATGAGACTAGAAAAAGTTTGTATGAGGCCAAAAATATTCGTCGTGGGAGAAAAAAGTTATTTAGCATAGTTTTAGATGGATTTTTGATATGTTTCGCTGTTATTATTTGAGAAACAAAAACAAAAATATAATAAAATATATATTTTCTCGACACCTTAATAATCATGAATAGGTCTTAGTTTTAAAGAAGTGAATTGAGGATTTGAATCAGAGATGAAAACATTGCAAGATGATGTTAAACGTCAAAGCATTGAATATCGTAAAAAATACAGATGCATTATAAGTAAAGTTTTCTACCCGATTCTGTTACCCACATTACGTTAATCACTATTTTACAACTGTTTTGTTACCGATGTAGGGGATATTTTTTGTGAGCAATAAGCTAATATTATGACTAAACTATATTTAAAACTCAGCTTTGTTCGCTAAAAAACAACTAAAATACTGTGGTTGGAGTGATGTGGGTGGTCTCTAATAAGAGAACTGACTGTACTTGATTTTACTTAAGTAAATATTACTCAAGATGGGATTTTACAAAAAGTGCAATAAAGTTATCAGCTCAACCTCTACGAACAACATCATCAGCACTAGACAAAGCGTTAAATGTGAATTGAAATGGCCATTTGAACTTATCAGTAACATATAAGTAGATTTAAGATTTAATGTGGTTAAATCAACAGCAATATAGCTCCAGACCATCTTTGACATAATCCCCCTCGCGATATATGTATCATACGTAGTTGTTTAGTATCGCAAGTACTCCTACATTATTCAACCGACGGTCTTAAGTTAGGAGCAATGTCAATCGTTAACGTTTTAGGAGTTAGTGTGCGATCGCCGTGGTGCCTAATGGCACTTTTTTAATGAGTTATTTCTTTCTCTCCAACTTATCTGCTAGTGCTTCACACTTTTTTTCTATCTACAAGCATTACAGATTGAAGAATGTACGAATAGGTTCACACTCGCCCTTTCGTAGATAGTTCATATAACTCCTTGGCTTCACTCCTCTGGTAGCTGTTATGGCTTCCTGATTCTGTCGAGGCAGACAAATGACCATCTATTGCAGGCACATGTTCATGATTTCCACTCATACCATCCTTTACAACTGTCTTGTTAATCTTGAACTGTCGAACGGCTCCTTAACTTTCCTCAAAGTGGTTGCTATAGTCCAACATTCCGACGTAGCTATTTCCTCAACTGCCTAGCACCTCGTGAAAGTGCCCTCAGCATTATTCCAATGTTCCTCGTAGTGTTGCTTTCACCTTTCAATCTCCTCGTCTCCGTCTGACGGAAGGCTCCCATCTTTAACCCCGTATATTTATGCTCACGCCATGAAAGCTTGCGGGTTTTTGATAGAACTCAGTTATGGAACAGCAGCCCCATTTTTCCATACTCCATCTTCTCCGGGCGTTACATTTTTGCAGGCAAAAAAAGAAGTAACTGCTGCTATGATGCTCCACGTTATTCTGCTCCAAAATAATTCTATGTCCTTCGTCGAACCATTCGTTTCGTAGACTCCGTCCAACATCAATGTCCCCGTCTGCGATGTTGATAACAGTTTTTGATGTACAGTATTCAAGAGAGGTTTTAGCATGCGAAACATCTTCCGTTAATGTTTGCTCGAAATGAGGAGCGTTTGCTGTGGCGACATCCGTTTGCTTCAGTCACTGAAGGTTATACCGAGGCGGGCGTCAGTACTGTTCATTGTTAACGACATGGAGTTTTAGGCCAATGTGCTTTATATCACATTTGTTTGAGGCAATGTTTTATCATTAGCAAGTAGTGGTCAAAGTCGATGTTACCACGATACATTCCATCGATTATATCAGAGAAGTGCAATCCATCAATCACCTGATCGATTTTTCGTTTGTTGTGGTGATTCCCAGATACATGCGTTCGGGAGGTTATCTTGAAAGTAGGTGCCACGAATGGCCACATTCTTGGTGGCGGCAAAAGTAATCAATCGTAGGCCTTTTAAATTCGCCAGTTGTAGGGCGTTGATCTTTCGAATCATCATCTGGCGATCAAATCTCCTATAATGATTTTGACGTCGTTGCTTGGTCTAGTTGTTAAAAGCAAGCACTACTAGTTTAAATGATCTTTTTTTCTAAAAAGCATTAGTATGTTATTGATGTTATTGATATCGAAGAAAGAAGTGCGGTAACTGTAGCGCGGTTTTCCACCTGCACGCCAATGCTGTGTAGATCAGCGTGGTTTTTCTACCAGTGTTATGCAGTATACAAAAACGCAACAACTGCACAATGGTCGGAAAAAAATGAAGTTTGGCCAAAACTAGTGTTATTGCCCAAATCGATGAAATATGTAAACCTAATATGTTTTTTGGCGTTTTTATTGTTTCAGAAGGGGTTATTCACATATAACGTAACATTTTTGAAAAAAGTTTTTTTCATTACAAATGTTATCAAACTGGGCTGAAAGCACATTTTTTGTTTGTATTTGACCTAGTTTGATCAAAACGTGTATGAACAGTGATGAAATATATTTTAAATAAACCTTGTAAGAAAAATACCTTCAAAATATATGAAAATATTGAATTATTCAAATAGCTCTAACTTGCAAATCAGCAAATTTCTGCAAAAAATTTAAACGTTTTTTGTAAGATCTAAGGATGCATATTGATGTGCAATATTCGAAATGGCGGCGACATGACGCGACAAGAGTTGTTTTTCATGTTAAAAATCATTAAAATTACTCAAGTGTAATATTGAATAGAATTAAAACTTCAACCAAATATTTTTTTCATCCTCATGCTCGATAAAAGTGTTAAACCATAAGCTTTCAGATAGTGCGTAACTTTGGGAAAATATTGCATTCCTAAATTATAAATTTTGTACTTTATTTTATTGTAACATTTTTCAATTTTTTGACTTCAGCCAGTTTGCCGTCAAAAAAGTCATAGAAATTCAAATTTTAGGTCAATTTCAATTGAGGATCATAATAATATAATACATGAGGTATATTTTAAAATGATAAAAAACATAAAAATCTCAAAAAAAAGTTTCAGGTAGTTTTGGCCGCCCCTTTATATGGAGCCCGACCATTGTGGACTGTAGTGTCAAAACGAATATAATCGGGGAATTCTTCCCTGAGTAATCTTCCGGTTCATACAATTATATTGCTGGAACAGGACAATACGATATGACCTTGGTGTCTAATCAGTATCTTACCTGCAGTGAGCTGTTTGTTGAACGCATATGCCTATACCTTTATTTCCTATCTCCGAATGTCAAAGTATTCATTGCAGCAACTGAAAACATCCAGATAACTGCGTCGAAACACTACACTTTTGGAATGTCTACGATAAACTGTAAACATACATAAGCACCCTTTTGCATGAGCCCATAACAAGTGCGCAAAAAAATATGATATTATAAAAAAAGACCCGAAACAAGTCCTTCCTTACACGATTTCAGCAATCATAACTTTTATCTCCCACGATGAATATTTTTGGCCTCATATAAACTTTTTCTTGACTTGTTTCGATCTTTCGAATGATATATAAGTCATCTTTGTACATTCCGGGACCAAACTCCATACAATTTTGCCCAATCTCCTTTAAACACCTTCAATTTTCTTATCAGGTGGGGCAAGTGAAAAGTTTATCATTAGAGATTGAATTTGTGTTTTCTTTTTAAGTAAACATGGTTCGCAATTATCATAGAAAAACATAACGTGCTGATAATTCAAGAAACACTATACTCAAGCGTTAAAAGCTGTTAGAAATAATGGAAATTCTCTAAAAGATGTTGCCAAACATTACAATATTAATATGTCTGCTTCGGGCAGCCAATTAAAAGGAAGACGTTGACTGAAAACTTGCAATATTAGAGAACACACGGAAATGTATAATGTAAGAACTAACATTGGAAATGTTGCAGTTATAATGTTGTCGAATTATTTCAACTAACATAACTGAACAGAAGAAAATTCAAGTGAAAATAATAACATTTTCTTTGTTTACATGTTACTTATGTTATTGTTCATTGGGTAGCATTAACAAATGTTAAAGCTAATAAAAATCGTGAATACAACTGTTTGTTTTTGAATTTATTGTTGAAAACGGTAAACTTTTCACTTGCCCAACTTTTAGGGCAAATGAAAAGTAAAGAGACATTTTTCAAAAACTTTTTCTGTATTTTTTTCTTCAAATTTTCATAAAAATCAATTTCAACATGCTGCTCATTATTGGTGGGAGTCACGCTAAAAAATATACACGACCTCATTTGTTTCAATTTAAAGTCTCTAGAATTTGAAGAATCTCAACTATGCGAATTCCATTACCCACTTGCCCCACGGTACCTTATAAGAAAACTGTGGTGTCCTAAAACATTTTTATGTAATACACATAACTAAATGTTAACACAATTTTTTCGAGAAGTTGGCTTCAACGTAAGTATCTTACAATTTGTCAAAACTCGTCAGAAGTCCATCTATATAATAATTATTATAAATAACACCCTAGTCCTCTCCGGTTTTCCTGATTATTCCGGAGACTTTCCTGAACTTTTTCCGCGTACGAACACGTTGCATCCCTTGTGAAGGGCAACAGTGAAAAACTTGCATCAATCCGTTGACCCGTTCTCGAGCCATTTCGTGACATACAAACACCACTCCATTTTTATTTATATAGATAGAAGATAGAAGCAGATAGATAGATATCGCATGTTCCATGTGCCTATAGTACCGTTATTTCTAATTTCTGTTCCTATAGTAGCACTAGCATCACGCAGTAGGCAAAACACAAATCATAATCGTATTTTTACAAAACTTTTATAATTTTCCTATGAAGAATCAAAAGCTTGATTGATGTAATAACATTCTTAATTCTTCCTTCATTTCATTTAATAAAAATAAAATGTTTAATAAAAAAGTGCTATTATTTGTACAATATATTTACTATATGTGCAAGGGAACTTAAATTTTAGTCGAATAATTTTTGATTCACTTGATTTCTTATTTTGGAAGGATATAATCGAATATAGCTGGTTTTGGGAAAAGCTACTGAAGGCATAGTTTCATGTTTTCGAGTGGTTTTGATACTGGTTTTGATTCTCTCCAAACTCCTACCAAGTTCTATTTTATTTGGGTTAAAAAAAAAGTTTTTCTTAGTTTCTCTTAGCTACTTTAGGTCCAATGGATGTGCTAATTTTCCCAGGGATGTCACGAGAATTCCATTACGAAAAGATCTTGGACCGAACTGGAAACGAACCCAGACTTTCTCATCATGGCTTTGCGTTGAAGACGTGGACTCTATCACTATGCTCATGAGGGCCTCCTTCTTCAAAATAGCGCGGGACAACATTCTATCATCATGGATGGTCGTCTTTGGATTCTTAGATGGTTTACCTTAAGGTGAAGATGCTTCTTCTTTTTTTCCTGGCGTTACGTCTCAACTGAGACAGTGCCTGCTTTTCAGCTTAGTGTTTCTGTGAACACTTACACAGTAATGAACTAAATGCTTGATTTGCCAATTGATAATTTTTGCATGCATATGGGTATACTCTATGCCCAATAAAAAAAAATCAGCGGTTCATCTTCACCTTAAAAACCAAATTAAAAAAAAATAACTAGAATAAATCATATTTTGAAGTTATATTCAATAGTTACATCAATGACCCCACCTTTTCCTCCGAGGAGTAGCTTGCATATTTTTGTACCCTTACCTTTCTCCATGTTGTTCACGTAATATATGAACGTCCCCTTCGGTTGATGTTTGGAGCAACCCGTTTTTTCAAACAATCAATTCCCTCCTCTTTAGAAATCCGTCTACAACAGCGGTATATTGTGGATGATTTAATGTGATATCTTCTTCTTTCTGGCGTTACGTCCCAACTGGGGCAGAGCCTGCTTCTCAGACGCGAGACTGGTACGAAGATATTCTACGCCCTGGAAAGTCGAGAAAATTTGCAATCCGAGAAGATCTTCGACCGGTGCGATTCAAACCCACGACCCTCAGTTTGGTCTGAATAGTTGCGCGTTTGCCGATACGGCTATCTGGGCCCTACGATCTGGGCCAGTTGAGATATCTGCTAAAATTCTAGCAAGAAAACTACTAAGAATGTCAAATGAAAAACAGCCAGGCATATTTCATAGAATTCACTTAAAATTTGATAGATTAATTTAACACTTTGCAGGCAATTCGTCAAATATATCACCGCATCACCAAAATTGACGCTAGGATTCCTCCAATTGGGTCCTAAAATGTTTAATGAAATCTTGTTTTTATTTAATAACACGAAAAAGCATGTTACTGTAACTACTTTAGCAATTTTTCCCGCTCAAATAATGGCTATATCATGTTTCAACTTTAATTTAAAAATTTGGTCCATAAATGAACCTTGACACTTTTGATCATGTTCGACGTTTGCTTAGTCGACAAAAACACCACAGGGGTTTTAGTTCGACCACTGGGGTTGTTCCTAACTGACATTTCGTAAGGGACACGGAAAACAAAATACACCCAAAATTTGAGTTTAAGCCAAAGGATGTGACAAAATCTAAAAAAATGTTTTTTGGGCTTAAACCAACGGAAAACATTAGAAAATTGACACATGTGTTTTTGGCCTAAATTTAAGCGTTTGGCACTAAAATTGGGACAGGGCTTTAGGACCCTATTATGATTTGACGTAGAACCTGTCATGAATCTTATTAGAAAGTTCAACAAGAACCTTCAGTTAAATTTTTATTAAGATTTCATAAGAATTCGCTAAGGATCGCATCAGAAATTGAAAGAGGTTCTTACGAGAAATCCTTTATTTTTACTTAACATTCGCATCAATGCAATCTATCAATTCTTCGTACCCTTGCGAGTAACTGACACTGAGAAAGACTACAAGCATTGATGTCACATACATATATTTGAGGCTCAAGAATTCATCATTCAGTCATCAGTAATTAAACAAAATTTAAAATCAGTTTTTGTCCAGATTTAAGAAAATATTCATGAAAATTATTAAGGAATTAAGGAAATATTCATGAACATTATTTTATAATGTTCACAATCTGGAAGTACAGTACAATAATAGATTTTCATGAACCGTGCTTCGATTGTGTACGACGAGTATCAAAGGTAAGATGCTCGTGACATCGATGTCATATCTCCAATATCACCTTCATAATTTGGATGAAAGGACACTTCAATGTAGCTTGAAGTTTTCGAGTAGTCTATGACTTAAAGAGCCCAACATGTGAACAGCAACAAGCCAACGTGTATACAGCTATACACAATGTACAATACTCTTACGAAGACTTTCGTTTCATAGAATCAAAGACAAGAGTAAACTACATATTTTAAGTGAATTAACCTCAATTACCTGAAAACCCTAGCTTGACAACTGTTCTGATAAAGATGTCAAACAATTTTGATACTCACAACTGTTTTTTTTTTTTTTTTTTTAATTTCTTTATTAGTATCATTCCAAACATTACATTCATTTCTTATATCTAGGTGTTCTGTGTTATAAGACAACACTATCATCCTAATTTGGTAAAACAAATTTAAGATTTTATTAACATTTTGTTAACAACATATATCATTTCATTTGCCGTAGCAGTTCAGATTTTTTACAGGTGAGTTGATTTCACCTGCTTATAAGAGAAAAAAAAACGCTTTAAATATACTTAACCTAACTTAACCTAAACATATAACTCATTAATCGTGTCAATAGAAGATTGCAACGATTTTTGCCTGAAATTATTAATGATTGTATTTGAAATTTGTTCCAATGTTTCAACATTGGATATTCTATGTAACTCATTGGTACTATACCAGAGAGGAAGCCTCAGAATCATTTTCAAAATTTTATTTTGAATTCTCTGCAGAGCTTTCTTCCTGGTATTACAACAGCTAGTCCATATTGGTACAGCATACAACATGGCTGGCCTGAAAATTTGTTTGAATATCAAAAGCTTGTTCTTAAGACAAAGTTTTGATTTTCTATTAATAAGGGGATAGAGACATTTTACATATTTATTACATTTGGCTTGAATGCCCTCAATGTGATTTTTGAAAGTTAAATTCTTATCAAGCATGAGCCCTAGATACTTAACTTCATCTGACCAATTTATTGGAACCCCTCTCATCGTGACAACATGTCTACTTGAAGGTTTCAAATAAAGAGCTTTTGGTTTATGTGGGAATATTATTAGTTGAGTTTTGGAAGCATTAGGAGAAATCTTCCATTTTTGCAAGTATGAAGAAAAAATATCCAAACTTTTTTGCAATCGACTACAGATGACACGCAGGCTTCGACCTTTGGCGGAGAGGCCTGTGTCATCCGCAAACAAAGATTTTTGACATCCCTGAGGTAGCTCAGGTAAATCAGATGTGAAAATATTGTATAATATTGGTCCCAAAATGCTGCCTTGAGGAACACCAGCTCTTACAGGAAGTCTTTCAGATCTGGAGTTCTGATAATTAACCTGAAGTGTACGATTTGACAGATAACTTTGAATTATTCTAACAATGTATGTTGGAAAATTAAAGTTTTTTAATTTTACGATCAAACCTTCATGCCAAACACTGTCGAATGCTTTTTCTATGTCTAGAAGAGCAAGACCAGTAGAGTAGCCTTCAGATTTGTTGGAACGGATCAAATTTGTTACACGTAAAAGTTGATGAGTGGTCGAATGTCCATGGCGGAATCCGAACTGTTCATTGGCAAAAATTGAATTTTCGTTGATGTGGGCCATCATTCTGTTCAAAATAACCTTTTCAAAAAGTTTACTGATGGAGGAAAGCAAACTGATTGGACGATAGCTAGAAGCTTCTGCAGGATTTTTGTCTGGTTTTAAAATTGGAACAACCTTAGCATTTTTCCATTTGTCAGGAAAATATGCTAATTGAAAACATTTGTTAAATAAATCAAAAAAAAAATGATAAGCTACTTTCTGGAAGTTTTTTGATGAGGATGTAGAAAATTCCATCATCGCCAGGAGCTTTCATATTTTTGAATTTTTTAATGATAGTTCTCACTTCTTCCAAATCAGTCTCCCAGGCATTTTCGAAAACGTTCTTTTGGTAAGTCGAACTCCTGAGTAACTTTATTTTCAATTGGACTAGTAAGTCCTAAATTAAAATTGTGCGCACTTTCAAACTGCATAGCAAGTTTTTGAGCTTTTTCGCAATTAGTTAGTAATAATTTGTTTTCCTCTTTCAATGCCGGTATTGGCTTCTGAGGTTTTTTCAAGATTTTAGATAATTTCCAAAAGGGCTTAGAGCCAGGGTCCAATTGAGAAATTTTATTTTCAAAATTTTTGTTTCTTAATTGAGCAAAACGCTTTTTGATTTCTTTCTGCAAATCCTGCCATATAATTTTCATAGCAGGATCGCGAGTACGTTGAAATTGCCTTCTCCTCACGTTTTTAAGACGGATCAAGAGTTTAAGATCATCGTCTATAACACGGATTCAAATTTTACTTCACATTTTGGAATTGCAATGCTCCGGGCTTCAACAATGGAATTTGTTAAAGTTTCGAGAGCATTGTCAATATCAAGTTTAGTTTCTAAAGAAATGTTAACATCAAGATTAGAGTCAACATACGTTTTATATATATTCCAGTCGGCTCGTAAATAATTGAAAGTGGAGCTGATAGGATTTAGAATCGCTTCTTGGGATATTTGAAATGTAACAGGGACATGATCAGAATCAAAATCAGCATGAGTAACTAATTGGCTACAAAGATGACTAGAGTCGGTTAAGACCAAGTCAATCGTAGATGGATTTCTAGAAGAGGAAAAACATGTAGGGCTATCAGGGTATTGAATTGAGAAATATCCTGAAGAGCACTCATCAAATAAAATTCTGCCGTTGGAATTACTTTGAGAATTATTCCATGACCGATGTTTGGCATTAAAGTCACCAATGACAAAAAATTTTGACTTATTGCGAGTCAATTTTCGCAAGTCAGTTTGGAGCAAATTAACTTGCTGCCCAGAGCATTGAAAAGGCAAATAGGCAGCTATGAAAGTATATTTACCAAACTGTGTTTCAACAGAAACACCTAAAGTTTCAAAAACTTTAGTTTCAAATGATGAAAACAGTTGATGTTTTATACGCCTATGAATGATGATTGCAACTCCCCCACATGCCCCATCAAGTCGATCATTACGATAAACAAAAAAGTTAGGATCTCTTTTGAGTTTAGATCCAGGTTTTAAATACGTTTCGGTTATAACTGCTATATGCACGTTATTAACCGTAAGAAAATTAAACAGCTCGTCCTCTTTACCATTCAGAGAACGAGCATTCCAATTTAAAATATTTAAATTATTATTTGGATCCATTAGAAAAACGTAATCCAATAACAATTTGATTTGTAAATTTTACACCTACTTGGACTGCTTCAGTCATAGTGGTGGCTTTGAACATTGCATCAATCATTAGATTCAATTGTTCAGTTAGAAAATGATACTCACAACTGTAATGCATAACATCTTGAAGATTCTACCAAGAAAAATAGACAAAGGGGTCTATTTTGTAAATCGAACGGATTCACATACACGATATATATCTTGTGGCATGTACGATAATACTCTATGCCCACGGAAGTCAAGGAAATTGCTATTACGAAAAAATCCTGGACCGAACGGGAATCGAATTTAGACATCTTCAGTATGGCAAACTCTAACCACTCGACTAAGGAAGGCCCCTAAGGAAGCTATATGCGTTTTCCGAAAAATCTTGCATGATTTCTTGGTTCAGTGCACACTAAGGTTTTTTTTACGTCGACCGATGTAAGTATCGCGTAAAAACTACGATATTAAAAAAAACGATGTAAACAACGCGTTATTTTAAAAAAAACGTAATAAAAAAGTCTTCATGGTTTTTGTATGAAAACAATTTTCAACACAGTTTTTTTATGTCGCTTTTTGAAACCATGTGATTTTTTTTAAATAACGCAGTTGTTTTGCGAAGTAATGCGTTCCAGATATGTGCTATCAAAATTCGTGCTTCGGCGTCGTTAAACAAAATATTAAATAAATATTTACATCGTTTGAATGTGTTTTTTTTTTCTAAACTATATGCCAAGTATGCAGTGTTATTTCTTTTCTACCTGTTTACTGAACATTCAAGGCCATTTTCAAAATATTCGAATGGAAACAGTTTTAATTTTCGTTACGTCAGTTACTACGAGAACTGTTTAGCCCACTGAAATAAGAAGCAAAAAAAAAACAATAATTTGTGATTTTCCACAGGTCATTTTTTTACCACTTCGGTTCGATTTGGATTATTCTCTCTGCATACTATTTTTTTACAGTGTCAGTATTCTCTACAGTAACTTACCTGATTGTAGAATTTCAGAAGCAATCCATTTGGCAGGATTTCCTGACGCATAACCATAGAAGATATAATATTCAAGATAAGGAAAGCATTCTTCCGGATGACACACGCATTATTAAGCATATTATTTCTAACATCGATAAAATGAATAGATAGTTAGAAATGCTCAACAGATACATCTAAAACAACGGTCAATTATACCACACATGCTAAATGTCAACCCGCATGACGGGTTGAACGTCTTCCGCCGACTTTGTTGCGTACTGCTTTCGGTACCAAACAAAACTGTCTATACCTCAGAGAGTTCTAAATTTGCTCTCAATAAGAGCAGAGACTGTTATCTATTTGTTTACTACACTGATAGCAGGATTTCAATGTAGTTTCATACACACAGCGAACAGGGCTAACATTTTGCTTTATGAAAGTTGGAACGATTATTGCAATACAAATGCTTTATGCATCGTTTTAGCATCATTCTTCAATAAGGTGTCGATAGGCGCGTGGTGTGCACACGGGTCTATCGATCGCAAGGATTGATTCCAGGTTGCCGCGAAAACATTTTTTGTTTTCAAATTCTGGTTTCATAGAACAAATTTATGAATCAATCCGATTTCTTGTGGCAAATTTTCATAAAAGGGGTTTCTATGGATTTGATAATATATTCTCTTCAGTGTAGGAACATTCTTCTGTCCTCACTTTTAAAACAGTTAAAACAACCGGAACAACAGAAAGCGACATCACAACATTGGAACTAATTTTCTTAATATGATCTCAAGTTTTACTCGTGTATCCAGTACACAAATGGACCACATTTTCAAATCGTATTGGTGTCTTCCGCGCTTTTTATATTCCTAATTATCCAAAGAATGATCGCACAAATGATAACGCAACGGCAACGGAAAGCAGAAACGATTCGTGAGCATGAATCACACCATCTCGACTTAGTTGTCAACGAATGAAAATGAACCAACACTGATTCGATTTTCGTTGTCGTTCCGCTATCATTGCGTTTGGGCCTTGTATGCGATGATAGGCGTTTTTCAAGATCGAACTCGCGAGAATTTTTTGGGCATCAATAATTTAATTTTCACTCAGTCATTTTATTTTCGCAAAAACGTTTGATTTAAAATAAAGTCATGTTATTCCAACATCGTCAATCCCCTTCGTTCCCACAGCTTTGTTTGACAATTTAACTGTCAAAATAACACTTCTTAACAAAAGAAAAAAAAAGTTGCAAGTAAACTTAGCTTATTTCAAAACCACTATTAAAAATGTGTATTGAAAGTCTGTAGTTAGTTGAATGTTTGCTTATTTTGATGTTCGGTAAGAAAAACGAGCGCATAAATTTATTTATATCTGTATTGAGCTTATGTCAAACGTTTAACTAGATTTTGTTGTTGTTGAGACATAAAAATGTGATAATGTTAACTAATTTTTTTTTATCGACATATGAATTTGGATTTAATCTGTCTAGTTTTCTGAGTTAAAGCCAAAATAACATTCGTGATTTGTAGCCTAGTATTTTTTCTAGACTCCTTAAACGATTTCTTTCAAAAGTGTCGGCGGTCATTTTTCTCTGTGTCTAATACTTTTGAAGATGTAAATTGAAAAATGTAAGCAGGGGATGGATCTAGTGTAGGAGTTGGAATACACGCCTCTCACGCCGGGAACCTGGGATCGAATCCCATCCCCTCACTTATGATGTAAGCGTATAGTGACGAATACCTTTGCAATGTAGGTAAAGCCGTTGGTCGCAAGATGAACTAGCCCAGGGCTAAACATATTTACTACAGATAAGAATGTAAGCGAAATCACGTTTTTTTTTTTCAAATTTGCAATCACGGGAAATCGTCCTATGGGTGGTCCGATTGGTATACAAATTTGGCTCTTTGCATGTTTCAAGTTAATGAACATTTCTCGAATAACTTATGACCTCGCTCTAAAAGCCATTGGTAACCGAGAGTGTATCTCGTTGTTTTAAGCAAATCAATGGACCAAAAGAAAAAAACATCATCACTAGGAGATAGAGCAGTATCTTCTCTTCATCGTAGCATTGTTAAATAACTCGTAAATCCATTCGCTTTCTCAGCAACAACAAGCTACACTCTCGGTTATCAATGGCTTTTAGGTCAAGATCATAAATTAGGCGAGATTTGACCAAAATTTTGTTTAAATCGGCGATGGTCGATTACGCGTGCTTTGAACATCCTAGAATGACCCTACAAATATGAGGAAATTATTTTGTCCGGAATAATTGCGTCTAATATATTTTGTTCACCGTTTTGTTGAATAATAGACTCTGACCAGAAAGCCAACAGAAATTTCTTACCCAACGAGATTTTTGAACTGCCGGGAACTAGAGACCAAATAAATATAACTTGTAGATAAATGTACAAAACTATTGGAAAATTGTTTCAGTTTGCCATCAATTATTGTGATTAGTGGTTTGAGAGCAGCGTTGTAAAATACTTTTGAAAGCAAATTTTACTTCATTCACTTGCTTTAAAGTTTACACCAAAAACGTTGATAACAAGTCTTAATATGAATCAATCATGTATTGATGAATAGCGTTTTGAATTCCCGAAATGTATATGTAAAGCAGCTTAATTCTTGTTGGCTTGTTTGATTGAAACATTAATCAAAGCTATAAATAATAACTGTAGACACATAAAAAAAAAAACATATTACGTCTTCCTTTTTTCCCTTTTTATGTGAACTTAGGTAGCGTGTCAGAACAACATTTCAGCCAAAATATTTCGGAATCAGAAGATGGCCGTCATAATGGTACTGCTACTCTCAATTTCAAAGGCAATTATATCAGGAAATAGTAAGCCAATAAATCGGATTTTGTTATTTTGGTCTTGATCTGAATAGCTGCGCGTTTCAATTTACATACTTCCATCATAATCAATCACATTTTGAAATCCTATACTAACAATATGTCATCAATTTTTGAGGATCATATTCTTGATAATTATACTTGGGTTCTAAACGTTCGATTCGTAAAGTAGCCACTTTTACTATGATTCTATAACTCGATAATGAGAAACATACTAACGAGTTATGGAGAGTTGGCTGTACATTGTTTCATTGAGGATCACCTTCAAAAAATGGATCTGAATTACCGTGCCAGTACCATATTATAGACAGCGCCATATTCTGAACGGTCCGTTCCGGGTCTAACCCGTTTGGCATAATGCCATTTGGCATAATGCCGTTAGGCATACAGTCGTTTGGCATAAAGTCATTTGGCATAATAGTCGTTTGGCATAACAGTTGTTTGGCATAATAGTCGTTTGGCATAATGGTCGTTTGGCATAATTTGACAAAGGAAGATACTGCTACAGTAATATGCGGGATCATATCTTATGGTCAGAACATACCATGTTCCTTTTTTTCCAAATGACATGGAATAACTTAGGCGCTGGATACATTTTTGTTAAAAATGCGCTATAATATCCCGGACACAATGGTCATGTATGATGCAATTCCAAATGAGTTTTATTGGATATTGGTTTCCTTGAAAAATGAAGATCAGAAGTATGTTCTATCAATAATTGACAACGGAATGAACGATCGTGAGCAGTATATCCACACCCCTTTGCTCAATGGAAGAAATTTGATCAAATTCAATGTTTTTCACAATTATGCCAAACGGCTATTATGCCAAATGGCGATTATGCCAAACGACCGTTATGCCAAATGGCATTATGCCAAACAGCTATTATGCCAAACGACTGTATGCCAAACGGCATTATGCCATACGGCATTATGCCAAACGGGGTAGACCCGTCCGTTCCTTATGTTGCACATTCATTGTTTTTACATCCAAAATAGTAAACTGACAGTTCGAAACATGATTCATTGTAACATTTCAAAACTAAAATATATGGTTAAGTTGTTTTTTTCAACAAATATTATACGTAAAGTTCGTTTGTTGTCCATAATAAGGAACGATGTGTGTTCATAATTAGGACCATTGATGTATATGGCGTCCATAATTAGGAACATGCATGCGTCAAACTAACATATGATTTTTTAAATAATTGTTAATTGATGGACCTTTTATATTAATCTATACGTTTATTTAGATATTAGACAAATGCAACGACAAGACAAACCAATATCCCAGCTGTTGAAATCCTTTATAATTTAAGTTATTCAAATTGGATTTCCTTAATCGTTCAGAATATGGTGCTTGCCCGGTACTGTAAAATAATTCAAAAGCTCGATCTATTATCGCATATTGGATCCGATATCGATAACAAAAAGCCGACATAGATTTGGCTCCAATGTTTTCAGCAAACGATATCGATAGTAACGATAACAAATGCGATTATAAAATATTTTTTCTGAGAGATCAATATCTAATTAAAAACGATAAATCTTAAAAATTGTCATTAATTTGATACCGGCTGCTACCAGTTTTAATATAATCATTAAAATCATAGATGCAAAACTATTTTCTAAAACATGTAAGACGGCTTTGCGATGTATTTCCTAAATTCCACCACGAAATGATTCAATACACTGACTTACCTGTTTCTGTGACAAACAGCAATCGAGAAAATCTCTCTTCCCAACATGGAAGCTTGTACATCACACGTATACATGTATGCTAAGATAAATGATGGCCGACGATAAAAACTCCAGAGGAATAATTTCTTTTTAACTAAGCTTGATCGTCAATTGAACTCCAATGCTGATTTATTCTAAACTTTTTATTGTGATCTACAGTAAATCCAGTACATAATGGTTTTCTCTAATGAATTTTAATTGGTATCATTGCGTTCAATGCCCTAGACGCGAACCCAGTGGCATAGAAGTGTTAATTGAACTTGATCGTGAATGAAAGTGAAACCGCGCGCGAATAGATGCCCAGCTAAACGTGCTATTAAGTCATCTGTGTGGACCTAAAGCGCACAGCTCAACTTGCAATACGCATCCAGAAACCGGTACTGGACACACGGTCGCTATCAATCGTAACGACAAGGTGCAAAACATGCAATGCAGCATCCATATCAGACAGTGCAACCGACAGATTTGGTTGCGCGTACACGATGACTATCAAGATTTTCCAGCTAGCGAATTGTAGACATTTGGCTTCTTGAAATTGCTTCCTTGATTGGTAGTACATTCAGGCGAAGCTGGATAGGCTTGTGCATCATCGGTAATTGATGATGTTGAGTAACCGGAAAAGTTGCGACATACATTGTCGTGCAAAAACATTCAGCACCGCTCAGACTATACGCCAATAAGGTCGAGCTGTTTGGTGGATACACGTTAAGGTGGGATATCTATCACATTCACCTAGTTATACAATGCAGGATAAGTAGTGAGAATAAAACTGGGTACGTTATTTTTCGAAAGAAAGTTGCTTATACTGGTCGGAAGCATTACGCAATAAACAGCCGGAGTGGATCTATGCCATGTAACCCCTTCGTGACCCAATACCGTACGAAAGAGACTTGAGAGAGCTGCAGTTGCAATGTTTCTGGTACTAATTGATAGCGTTGGAAAATGCTCTTCTTGTTGCGACAAGATTACGACTGGAGTAAACTAACGATATACAAACCTGAAAGCAATAAACGCATCGCCCATTTCGCCTCCAACGATGTGAACTCCGCCGTCCGGAATGGACAGACCTTTGAAAAAGTTACGAACATCCAGTGCATTTGCCGACCAGGGCAAATTTTGCAATCGAATTATGACACTCATTCTGACGAATCAAAATATCCTTGCTTCCTTATACTGCTATATATTTCAAAACAAAATGGAAGGGCCACTTATCCCCCCAGTTTGGATGATTTCGGACCGTTCTCAAACTTTGCAGTCAAAACGATGGCCCACGCGACCTTATGCAGTCCTCAACGGTGAGACCCTAGAAAAGAGAAAAGAAAGAATTTAAAAAATAACCCTATAAATGGCCCAACTAGCAAGGGCAGCTAATATCATTGAACTAATCAACATCAATATGTCAAGAAACTGGACTTGCTCTACGAAAAAATCAACTAAAAGGAACGAGTTTTCCGAACGACATGTTGAATCATTTTCCCTCATCCACGCACTCTACTTCGCGTGCCAAAGAAACAGCCACTGAATTTACCAGAAGCAAGCCACCATGGTGCCAATCCTTTTGCTGATTACTACTGCCGCCAACGACAACGAATCGAGCCGGGTGGGGAAAGTTTAGCTTTTCCTGAACGATGATGATGAGTGACAGTACATCGACGGGCGAGGAAAAAACTATAAAGCAAGGTTCACGCAACAAGCTGGACTTAGTGTACTGATTTAATTCGACACCAAATGGATACGCGGTTTTGGTAGCGCGGCTCAGAAAACATCTACTGTCGATGGGAAAATAATTACGCGAAATGGCGAATCTAGTGCAAGTGAGTGTACTTTTATAAAAAAAAACTTGTGATCATACTTTGGAGTGTTAAACAGTGCTATAACGATTTGAACTCTAATTTTATGACTTGTTGTTATAGAGACGTTTGAAATGATCAAGTATTGCCAAGAAAACCAAATCTATTTTTGGCTAGTGAATTGAGTGTGAACTGTAAAGATGTTCTATAAAACCTTTCTCTATTCGTTACATTTCGTTCGGTTGGTGGGTGTCATCAAATCAAAAACATGCAGGATAATTAGGGATAAGCTTGATTTCTTAATTATTTGCATTCTTGGTACAGTTGAAATAAGATCATATGTGTTTTTCTACAATAATTTTTTGACCAGAAAATATTCAATATAGTAATACATGATAAGTATACCATATCAGTAATTAATTATCGATTTATAACAATTTGTTGTATCTAAGGACTGTATAGAAAAGGAAATACCAACATTTTTAATATGCAATCCCACGGATTTTCGATTACACAGCGGAACAAAAATAACCTTTCTGCGCATTTCAAGGCTCAAATTATGTGTCTTCAGCGGGGTTGCTGAAAATGTTCCAGCAAGTTACAATTTTTGTGCTACAGGATGTCAAAGATGTAAAAATGCCGGTGTTATTGATGTTTGTATGAAATTTCAACTACGATTTTTAATTTTTTGCCAAATTCAATCCATCGAGCATGCAAAATAGGGCTTAAACTCTTGTGTGAGACATAGTTTGGTGAAAATTGCTCGATTCATTATCGATTTATTATTTTTTTCGAACATGCTTGCAACCGTCATACAAACTTCATTTTCCCTTTTATATGGCCAGATATAATATTTTTCAAAATCATTAAAACGTAGTTTTTTAGTAACGTAATTAGAACAAACTTTGTTGTTTCGTATTCTTAAAACAATAAAAACGGATTTCTGTAGTGAATAAAGCACACACATATATCAGCATGCAAGCTGGGAGAAAAATGATAAATAATGCATTTTCAACAGTCAATCAAACCAGACGTGCTATGATATTTCTGAAAACGGTAATAGATTCAGAGACCTCAAATTAAATAAATAGTGGTATTTTGGTGCTTAAGATATTGAATTCACAATTAGTATAAAAATTCCCTTCCGAGTGAAAGAGAAGCAGGTAGAAAATAGTCATAAATTACTGAAATTTAGTAATTCTGTTACTACAGTTGGGACTCGATTTTGTCAGCCCCTCGATGAATATTAAGCTGACAAAATCGGGTCATATTTGTTGTGTCTTCTTCTTCTTCTTGGCATTACGTCCACACTGGGACAGAGCCTGCCTCTGAGCTGTTCTTATGAGCACTTCCACAGTTATTAACTGAGAGCTTTCTTTGCCTTAGTTGTCATTTTCGCATTCGTATATCCTGTGGCAGGTAGGATGATACTCTATGCCCAGGGAAGTCAAGGAAATTTCCATTACGAAAAGATCCTGGACCGACCGGGAATCGAACCCAGACACCTTCAGCATGACTTTGCTTTGTAGCCGCGGACTCTAACCACTCGGCTAAGGAAGGCCCCAGTCATCAAATATTGAAGCAACTAAAAAAATATGGAATAATATGCAGTCTTAATATAAATACAACAAGGTTTATAAAGCATAGAAAATAAAATTTTTGAAATGTCTTCTGAAGATTCAATAATTTGTATTGAACATCATTTATATCAAACAAATAGGATGAAAAGCTTATTCTATCGGAAAATATATTTAATTCATACAGCACGTAAAACGCATTTCAAAAAAAAAAATATATTGCTCTAAGAAAGCTTAATTATTGGAATAGGATCGGTTTTAGAAAGTCACTTTTGTATAATCAACTTTAGAAGCTCTGTCATATACAACGGTAATTATATAGGGTAGCATTGTTTGCTTACGTTACTTCATAAATATGCAAAGAAACTTTTCCAATAAAAAGAATTCAAAATTATTTTAGGAATTCCTTCATTTGTTTTACATTACTCAAAGAATTCTCCAAAACAAATTCTAGTCGTTCATACAGGGCTGTCCCCAGAGCAGTTTCGAAGACATTTTTCAGATTGTTTTAAAGAAAATTGATAAAAGTATCCGCAAAGACTTTCGAAAGTAAATCCTTGATAACCTCATATGAAACTTGTGTGAGTTCTAAATATGTCTTGCTGAATTTTCACAAAGATCTCTGAGAGAACGCCTATACTGTTGATAAAATTCCTCCTAGATTTTTTTTTTAAATTGCTAAGATAATCGAAAAAAAATACAATCTCTGAATAATGTCCTAAGATGGATCTTTTGTAAAATTCGGGAAAACCCCCGAAAAAAACTATCTTTGAATTATCGGAGCAATAACTATAATAATTGCTCTAGTATTAACTAGTGTAGAACCTTGAATAAAGTTTTGAAAAGTACATGGCGATTTGGAAATTTTATTTTAAACTTTCCTTAGGAAAATTATTGAACTAAAAACTATAATATTTTGATGAAATGTTGAGGAAATGCCGTGAGAAAGTTCTGGAGGAACTTAATGAGGAATCCCAGGTCAAATTTATCGAGAAATTTTGGAAAAGTTTATAATAGATTTTTCTTCGAACAATGCATGAAAAATTTTTGGAGTAATTCCTGATTACTCTCAGGAAAAAAATTCGTGGAAGAATTTTGAAAAAGAATCCTAACAAAAATGCCTAGAATAAATTAAAAAAAAAATCGGCGTAGGAATTATTGTAGGGTTTCTTGAAAAAAATGATGAAACGATAAACCTTTGTGGAAGAGCTCCTGTATGATTTGACATCCAGAGCATGGCAAATCTCTGAACGACCACCACGCTTGTTGAGTACCTACCATTTTTGCTATGGGCTCGTTGGTGTTGATTTCGGTAAAAGTTTCAAAAAAATGCAGATATTCATTCTAAATCACTCATTATGCCAAACGGCCATTATTCCAAACGATCATTATGCCAAACGGCCTTATGCCAAACGACTTTATGCCAAACAGGGTACAATCGTTATTTTCGCACTATTGTTTCGTTTTAAGCTATATTCTCACGTCCGCACTAATACTACTGTAAAATTTGCATTATGCGTGCACTAACACAATCAAACTTTAAACTACAAAACTCAATTTGTGATCCCTCCCACTGTTTCAAAAAAAAAATCCTTTGTATCTCTGCCTTAGAACGAATACTATTATTTTTTTTCAACGCACGGTAAACATTTTTATTACAATTGAATAAAACACAAATAAAATATGTTTTTGTACACACTTTTTTCAATGGGATGACAAGTAAATCAAGTTTTATTATAATTGTGTTATCATGTATTAGCAGTGTACGCGGCAAATTTGAAAGCGTTGTCCTTGCAAGAATGCAATCAGCTCTCGATTACACCCGGTCAACCAGTCAGTGATTTTCGATAGCGATTCGTTTTGAACCGTTAGCGATCGCCATCGTTGGTCAAAGATCTATAAAGAATTATGAAGACTGGTTGGTCGGGCACGCTCTCCTGGTGTCTGAAAGAGAAACTGGGGATAAATCCTTCAAAAACTACGATTGTACCTTTCGCAAAGCGCAGAAAGTTACAGCTGCAATCAAACACAATTGGTTTACTCAAATGAAGTCAAATATCTTGGCATGCTAAACTCAATTGGAACACACATCTTCAAAACATGGTAAATAAAGGTCTCAATTCTCTGTGGGTCTGCTCAAAGACCTGTGGAAAGAAGTGGGGCCTAAAACCTAATATGATCATGTGGATATATAAAACCATCGTTCGGCCTAGAATAGCCTACGCTTCCCTTGTCTGGTGGCCAAAAACAAGCGAGGTTACGGCTAGAGCCAAGCTGTACAAAATCCAACGCGCCGCGTGCGTCGCCATTACTGGTGCAGTTCGCAGCACCCCCTCATTCGCCCTAGATGCAATGCTTAATCAGCCCCGGCTAGATCAATTCATAAAGCTGGATGCTGAAAAAAGCGCTCTGAGGCTAAAACGATCAATAAACCTTCTGCCAGGTGATTTAACCGGTCACCTAAGCATACTAAACGAATTTTCTATAAATCCAATTGTAGAAAAATGCAGTGACTGGATGGAAATAGTTGTGAATTATGACATACCATATACGGTGTTCATGCCTTCTCGCCAAGAGTGGCAAGAAGGTGGATCGAGTATTCCTCCAGGCTCAATCAAATTCTACACTGATGGATCGAGAATAAACAATCGTTCTGGATCTGGAGTGCACGGACCAAAAACTAAAATCTCTGTCCCTCTCGGACAGTGGCCTACAGTTTTTCAGGTTGAAGTGTATGCTATCATTGAATGTGTGCAGCTCAGCGTAAAGAGGAATTACAGAAATGCCACAATCTGTATTTTCTCCGACAGCCAAGCAGCTCTTCATGCTCTGAAAGCTTACACTTTTAACTCAAAATTAGTGTGGAAATGTGTTCTTGCTCTAAAAAACCTAGCCATCCGCAATCGAGTTAAACTATATTGGATCCCGGGGCATACGGGTCTAGAGGGTAATGAAATTGCCGATGAGCTAGCCAGGAATGGATCGGCCAATACATTCATTGGTCCTGAGCCATTCTTTGGCATATCAAACTGCTCACTAAATATTGAACTGAACAGCTGGTTGTCCAGTCAAATTATATCCAATTGGAAAACAGTTTCCAATGCGAATCAGTCCAAAAGATTCGTCACAATTAATTCGAAACAAACACAAAAACTCATTGGTCTCAACAAAAGGGACCTCCGCACTTACACCGGTCTAATAACTGGACACTGCCCCAGCAGATACCATTTACAAAAGATCGGAGCCATCCAAAACCCAAATTGCCGTTTCTGTAGTGAAACGTGCGAAACCTCTCAACACCTTCTCTGCTCCTGCAGTGCACATATACAACGAAGATCCAAAATATTTGGCAAGCCCTTTTTGGAGCCGGCCGATATTTGGAACGCATCTCCCAGGGAAGTGGTCGGCTTTATCAGGCTGATCGTACCAGATTGGGGGATTCACAAAGCTGCAACTTAGGACTTCTGCCCATCAATGGCAGATGGCTAAAAGTTCAGTCACCGCGCAAAGTATTCCGGTGGCGTTCTCGCCACTGAGTGTCTTTGTAAAAGCAAAAGGGTATAACACAATAGTTCTAAAAAATGGACGCAGTGATCTCACACCCGACAGAAGGAAGAATGTATTAGCAGACGGGTTATGCAAATTTGATTTAATGTTTATACCCTTAATTTGTATATCCTTATATTTTCCTTTCAACTTCCTTTCATTCCTTACTGACATTTGTCATACTAACCAGAGAAATTTTTGCTCAATCCACCTAACAGTAGAAACGTCTTCAGATTTAAAAAAAAAGAAATATATGGTAATTTAAAAAAAATATTTCTTCTATCCTTTTTTCTTATTTAAAAAATATCAAACTATACTAACTTTCCTGTTGAAAAAAAAAATACTTATCGCACTTCATTTAACCATTTCCATTGTCTGAGACATACGATAGACATAAGATTTCACACCCAAAAGTGCATGTAATGAATATGTTTAAACTACGAAACCCTTAAAAAAAATAGGAATAGTCCTACAACACTTTTGTATAATTTATAAATGAATAAAATGCATAAAATGAATGAAGTTTCTTCAAAAGATTCAAGATACATTAAAAAAAGGTGGGCTATAAAATATTAAGTAATGAAGAGATATTCTGAAAAAAGTCATACAAATCGGTTGTCTCTTAAAAAAATTAAAAATTACAATACAATGTTTTTTGAAATAAAACGTGGGCTATAAAATATCAGGTAATGAAGAGGTTTTCTGAAAAAAATCATACAAATCGGTTGTCTCTAAAAAAAATTAAAAATTACAATACAATGTTTTTTGAAGTTTTCATGATTTTTTATCGTCGGAGTGGTGCCAGACACATAAATGCTCATTACTCAAAAACGGTTAATCAACGATTTGTCATCAAAGTACCGTTTTGTCTCAAATTCTGAACATGACTCATATTCTGAACAGAGGTGATTTACAAGACTAACACAAATTTTTTTAATAATTTTTATATGAAGGACATGAATAATACAAGAATTGACCACCATGAGAATAAATTTCGAAGAAATAATTGAAAAATCACTGTTTGAATTCGAGTGTTTGAAATATGAGTCATATTCAGAATTTGAGACAAAACGGTATTGATTGGAAAAGTGACTAAGCGAATTTAAGAAAAAATGTGTAGCCTGATATATTTACGTGGGTTATGGCAGTTATGGCTAGTCGGTCCCCCAAGGAATTGAGGAATATTTCCGGATTCAGATAACCAATTATCAAAATTCACAGATTTTAAAACAAAGCTAATCAGCAAGACCAAGCTGAGGGTCGTGGGTTCAAATCCCACCGGTCGAGGATCTTTTCGGGTTGGAAATTTGCTCGACTTTCCAGGGCATAAAGTATCTTCGTACCTGCCACACGATATACGCATGCAAAAATGGTCATTGGCACAGTAAGCTCACAGTTAATAACTGTGGAAGTGCTCTTAAGAACACTAAGCTGAGAAGCAGGCTCTGTTCCAGTGTGGACGAAATGCCAGAAAGAAGAAGAAAACAAAGAAGAGCTTTTGAGATCTTGCGAAAAAATAGTGTGAAAATATCGAAACACAAAAAAGTTTTTGCGTTAAACATATATTGCTGCTAGTAAAGGGGTCAAGAACGTATGTTAAACTTTTTCCTATCAGTAACAAATGAGGTACTAATAGGAACTAATATACTTGAAAGCTTAATATGTTTAGATTTGTCTTATTATTTTACACTGAGTACGATAGACTAGAAAATTGGCACCAAATGATTATTTTACCTCACTATAACACTGTTCGACAAAAAAAGTCGATATGAATGCCCAGAGACCGGACACCCCGGGCTTGAAAGTATAAAAATAAACAAAAATAATGGGGTTTTCAGAATGTTCGTGTCTGCCCCAGGTCATTTTTAAAATATACTTGAACTTTTTGCATTTTTTATTTAAAAATCTAATCTAATCAATAAACCGACACAGTGTTTTATATTCAGGACAGGGGAATTCATGTGCCATATAATGTTTTCAACTTTAAATACAATATGAAGAGTTGTAATAAGATTTGCAGGGAGCCCTCCCCCCTTTTTTGTACCCTCCCCATTTTTAAAGTATCGCAAATGATGGAATATTTGATATACAGGGGGTTGTCAAAATAACTGGGACAGGCAAAAATTGGGCCAACTTTGGAATGCTGTAACTTTGACAAAAATTGACCGATTTCAATTCTTTAAGAAGTAATGGACGGGTCAACTAATCTAGTTTTGAGGTGCATCCACGGAGATGAACTATGACCACCGGATACCGGTGATAATCCGGATTTCCGGAAGCATGTCTTATGCAGTAAAATTATGACGTGTTTTTAGCAAAGGTCTCGGCTAAAAAATCAAAATTTTACTACACATGAAGATAGAAGATCTAATTCTGAAGCGATTGGTGCGCCAAGTATTAATATTGGTCCAGAAACAACCAATATATGGCCATTTCCCCGGAATCGGTGCCGGTAGTGGATCCGAATTGGGATCAAACAATTTATTCACTCAAAATATGTCGCGCAATATTGTTTTCTCCCTAGCTTATCATAAAATACCCTATTATAAGTTGAAAATGAGTCTTGTACAGATTTGGCCACTCATGGCGCCGCCCAGTGCCCCGGGGGAACCTTGCATAGGAGACATTTCGATTTTGACACCAAAGCATATCATGCGACGGCTCATTCTTCATGTCTTGTCGTAAATAGGGCAACTGTAGACTCAAAATGGATAGTTGACTACAGTGACTACTTCCGGGACCACCGGATGTTCCAGAGGGAACCTGTAATTAGGGACAATTGATATTGAACTCCAATACATATCGTGCGACAGTTCATTTTTCATGTCTCGTGCTAAATAGGGCTATTGTAGACCTTAAGTGGATATTTGACTACAGTGGCCACTTTTGTGACCGCCACCATTAGGTGGCTCCCAATACCGGACACAATCTGGAATCGGTTTCTGTAAATTTGTACATCATCGAATGTTTTGACGCGAGGAATAGTATCTTATACGTAATTTCATGGATTAGCAACATGAGCATTAGCATTGATGACCGTACAATTCGTAGTTGCTACTGCAATTTCATGGATTAGCAACATTTACAAGAACAGTTTGAGTTTTACTTTGTTTGGAATATGTTATTCAACAACCTCTTCCATATTTGATGAAAAACAACACATTTTGAGATGTTGTTCTGAACTTTCATTCTTCTTATTTTTATTGCATGTTTGATATCATTTAGTTGTGATTTATATGCTATCATTTTGCAACAAAGATATCTATCGACACCAAACCAAAATGTATTCCTATAGAATCTTCTTAAGAACAATACTTGACAGTTTTTATTTACAGTGTGGCCCTTCATAATACGGTAAAATCAACAAATGTACATGGAAGTCGCATAATAATGAACGCACTATGTACGGTTCGAGTTAACCATAGTTTGAAATCGGTATATCTGGTATATCTCAAAATCCTGATAATATAGAAACTTGGGGCCTTTAGTAAAGTTGTTCTGGAGGTGAAGCGCTATCTGATGGTACCTCATTTAAATCAGAATTTGACCTCTAGGTGGCACTAGAGATTCTAACCAAGGGTGTACAAGGTACAACGCGCGACTACTCGCGTTACAGAAATTCGCGCGACGACCGAAAGGTAAAATAGGGGAAAGTGGGGCAGTTTGGCCACCTTAAGGAAAAGTCGATAAAAGTGCTGAAATTATGAATTATGGAATCTTCGGATTCTTGCATGATTTCCAACCATTTTTAGATGAATACACTAGATCCGCATGATTTCCGTTACCTTATAAAGTTCACGAATGAATGAATGATTTTTCAAAAATTGTCATTTTTTCAGTCGATTTTTTACCGATGGGGTACCCCGGTTTTGGTTGTAAAATTATCTCATACAATATAAAAATTCATTTTTTTACTTCACTTGAAAATTATTAGTATTTATAAACAGGTCGAGCATGAAGATTTTTTTAAGGACATTCTAACAGTCAAACCTTATCATTCTTTCATCACCATTGAAATGATGAAATTTGAAAGAGTGATTCGGGGCAATATGGGCAGTTTTTTTTAACATCATTTATTTATTTTTCTCTAAGTTTAAAACACTGACTTATAACATGCCTATTGCTTCATTTCCTTATCAGCTTTGGGGTTGCATGTTATTTCGGATGAAATTTCAAGAATGTATGCAGTTTTCAAGGGGTGCTCAATGCTTATTCCACCCCATTGGCCAAACCGCCCCGACTACCCCTACTTTCAATCAGCTGAGCTGATTCCAAAGTTGTTTTTATTGCTTGTCATTAGTACATGGCCCTTCGATCTTTGATAAAAAAAAGCGATGTCATAATGTAGCTTTGAAGCTACTGGCATACCAAAGCTCTCCTTTGAGTTTATAAGAACGTAACTAATAGAAACCTTATCATAATTAAATCACAAGCAAAATAACCCTCTCTAGTATCGCAGTTTAATGATATGATCACTTATTTATTATATATTGCTATAGACAACAGTATTTTGCTCTTTTGATTTTTCATTCACTTTCTTAATAACTTACTTATTTAAAACTTCATTACATATGTTCTTTGACAGACGTATGCAAGGCTTGATTTCAAGCTGAACGGGTTTTTGTACATCACATCAATCGACAGCATAAAATGAAGAATAGTTATTATCAAAAGAACACGTAAAACGTGAAAAGAGAAATATATCCCTGGCTGTCGTCGTACGACAACCAAATCGCTGATTTGGAATTCTTTGGAGTATGCGAAATAGATTTTAGTTTAAACCACATAGATTACAAGTTAGCCACAAGATTCAAATTCATATCATCCGAATAAATATCATTAATAAATTTATCGAAGTTAATACCCATCATGCAAAACCTTCTCTATTAACACATTTGCAAAGATTGTGCAGATACAGATGATTTCCCGTTATCTTAAAGTAACGAAAGTCCTTGGGAAACGTTGTTTCAAAAACGTGGCTGGTGTTTTTAATACACGGTATAAACTTGGCACGTTCGATTGAATGGTTTGAACTCAATTCAGAACACCAATCACCATGATTTGAAAAGTTCTAAAGTAGGATTAGCTCTACTGTCTCTATCCTTGACTTCGAAGTTAAAAGTCGTTGATTTTGAACATCATGTCTCTTGTATGAAAGCATTCACTGATACATCGTTGTAGAAAGTCATCGAGATTATTTCAATACCTTTCAACGGATGCAAGTTAGTGTCGTGATAAGATACAAGACCTTCACTCGGAAAATTGAAGGTTCAAATCTGGATCAGATGAAAAAGTTAATTGTAACTTTTCTATTTCAAATCAAAACATTCAACGTTGAACGCAATTACTGTTTCTTTGATAGTGTAAAAATTGAATAGTAGTGTAAATCCAAGAACAGAACTCTTGATATCATCGTGCTCATTTTTTCACCGTGTAAACATTCAAATCGTTTACATTGAGGATAGGGAGTCGGATCATATTCTTGGCACTTTTGATTCACTTCAGCAGGAGTTTTGAAGCAACTGGGCCCATATTGTCCAACAATATGCATCGTATATAAGGGTACCATTCTGCCAAATTTCAGCCAATTTGACCCAGCAAAAATCCGATATCATCAAAGTGAATCATGCAGGAACCGAATAGTCTAATTCACTGGTGTGCTAAATTTACTCGGTCTGAGAATTGTGACACTTGAGCGGGGCGCGCTCCCGTATGATCCCCACGTGATCTGGATTCAATGTGATGGATTTTACTTGGTAAAATACATAACATTAGTAAAATCCATCACATTGATCTGGATTCGCTCTAGTGTCAACATTCTTCGACCGAGTTAATTTAGTACATCAATGGATAAGACCATAAGTTATGTGCCCTATTTTTCCTCTTTTTTATCAATTCATTTTCATTGTGATCTCTGCACAGTTATACAAATTCTTTTCAATAACACAACAGCAATGACTTGTAGGTCACTTATGCTTATGCTCATTGAATCAACCATTGTTGAGTAACAAAAATATATTTTTTATGTACAAGGCAAACAAAAGATCGAAAGACAACAGGCCAGAAGGTCGAGAATTTAGGCGAACCAGCCAACGCCTGAAAGTTTCGATGCGAAGGATAACAAACAAGGACAAAAGATCGAAATTACAAAAGGTTGAAAACAATTTGCTTGGTGGATGCTTTCAAGAAACATTTTGGAAATTTAGTTTTTTTCCTTTTTGACCTTTTGTGCTTTCTACGTTTTGTCTGTTTATCTTTTGTCACTTTTATGAAAAAAAAATAGAAGTTGCGTCAGTCGCTTGTTGTTTGTGTCGTGTTTACAGTTAAGTACAATTATGGACATGCACAAATGCGATTAGCATTAACTTAGATCCAATTATTTCAAAATTCAGTAGAAAATATATGTTTTGCAAGTTACTGAATTTTGTTAGTTTTGACAAGTCTCTTAGAACAAAATATCAATTCATTTATTTCAGGTCCGAAAAAAGGTTGTTAAGTTCAACAAATAGAGCGTTTCACTCCTAGCTTTACTTCCGTTAAACTTACCATTGAAACTTCTCTCAATTCTCACACTGACGTTGAATAACTTTTATCTTTCCTCAATCATCGCAGATAGTTATCATCATAGCTACGATCCACATCGTCCGACCGTTATCGATCGAGCATCCGCACAGCTTTTCGCTATTCAAGCGGGGCGTCGTGCTTGGGGACATGACATACAGCTATGCCTCGACGGATATGGGATCTTCTAATGGAGGACGTGTTAAAACGTTGACTGTCATCAAAAACGTATCCATACCCAAACCCACCAGCACAATGTTCAGCGATCGCACAGAGCAATTCTTCGAGACGTTCGATTTAACCGGTCACAAGAAGCAAGAACAAGTTCAGTACTGGCCTCCGGACGATACCAACAAAATGAAGAAGATTTCTCTTAAACCACCAACGTTCGAGATACCTAACATACCCAAAATTAAAGAACCCCCACAAGAAGAACTTAAACATCCAGCGGAACTGCTAGAAATTGTTAAAAGTGCATCAAAAACCCAAAGTCAACTGATAAAAGCGCAGAAATTTGCTAACGACGACACTGGTCCTGTCATGTTTCCGCCGGATGCCCAAATGATGAAGAAAAAGAATAATGGCGTGGTTAGTGTAGCTAAAGAATATACCAGCATACTTACTAGTACGCCAAAAGACCGTAGTAAAACTAAAACTGTCAGTAAACTAAGCACAAAGGTTGAACCAACAAAAACCCAGGAATCCCATCCCGATAACTACAATTCGTTTGATCCTAGTTCCCTGTATGAAGACGATTTTGATCAAACGGAATACGTTTACTCGCCGGAGACTAAAACATTTGCCTTCAAACAGATTTCCAAGGCTTCACCCGACCTTAAAGATAAGCTCAAGAACACTGCATATGCCGTTAAAGATCCTTCCCCACCGAGTACGATAGACTTCAAACTGTATAACGAAAACGCAACAACAACTCCGGATTTGCTGTTCTCCGAGCTGGCAAACGCCGTGGCCACTCGGAACGTCTCGATGATCAAATCCTTGGCCGGGCAGCTGGAGGAACCTTTCGAGTTTGCCAAGTTCAACTTTGAGTCGCTCAAAACCGAAGAATACATTCCGATTTCATTCGATTTCAATCCAACCAGTAAGAAGGAACCGATGCAGGAAACGACCACGACGGAAATGAAGAAAATGGACATTTCGGATGAGTTTGGTCCCACGACGGTAGAGACTCCTATGCCGACCACCAAAAAGCCATCCAAGTACATTGCACCAAGACTGAGGGGATTCAAAAGATTTTCGTCCCGCAAGCAGTGAACCAGCCATTATTGTTGAATAGTTTACGTAAGAGATTTAGTAATTTATTACAGTTGTTTTCTTTATTTTTAGACCTTTTACCGAGTTGAGTATTCTGCTTTTGAAATAAAAACATTATCGAACGTAACGTTTTAGTACATGATCCGAAGCTTTACATGCAATGTTTGAAGAAGATAACACAAGAACTATTTCTTTGCCATACTTTTAAAAGAATTGGATAAAAAATATTTTGAACAAAGTATTACGCGTATACAATTTGGACAATTACAACAAAATCAAAAGGAAAAATCTAAATAATTTATGCTTAATCTGACCAAATTTACTGTTTCCTTTTTGTTTCATCACTTCCACGATTGTCACGCAACTTTTTTTTATAAATCACCCTCATTCTTGTTTACGTCGGATCCAGCTTTCGACCGAATCCTATTCGTTCGAAACCATGGCCCTCGATTTTGCTGGCGCAAACGGGAATGCAAACGGGTTTCCGCTCCAAAGAACTTAAACTATGATAAGGGTGAATAATTCATAAAACTTTTTCAATGTTCAAAATATTGCATATTTTTGAATTTCAAGCTTTGTGAACTCTTGTAAATCAGTTTTTTAAGCTCTCAAAAAATCAATGAAAAAGTTAGGAAGATTTTATATGTTATTCCATCGATTGTTCTGAACTGTTAGCCAAATTAAAATTTAAGGGGGCAGGATCCGTCATTGATATAGGAATGTCCAGAAGCAGTTTTTTCGTTCAAAATCAAGAAAATTTACAGGAAAATATGTTCACTGTATTCTATTCTCCAACCGCAACACAGTGAACACATTTTCATCGAATAGTTTTCAGTTCTGAGTAGATACTACTTTTAAAGTTTCGATGATGATTGATGACAATGATTACGATGACGGAGCGTTGAACGTTAACACGCACATTTTGAAGTGTTGCAATGTCCGCTGGATATGATGACACAGGCGCCGAAGCGGGGCTGAGGTAAAGTTTTCAAAAACGAACATTTGCCACAAATTCCACGCGGCGAATAGGGAAAGCGTACCGATATTCGCCACCCCGGATTATATACCGTTTTACTACACAAATTGTTGCCAATTGTTAAGTGTTCGTTGAATTGTTTTAAGATGATAAGGAAACATTCTAATGTCGTTTTCGTTTTGAGGAACTGGGTCGGTGATCAACACATAAACAAATCAACGTCAAACAATTTGTAGTTCGGTCGAACCTGAATCGGGTTGGGGTTGAAACTGATTCAGAACGGGTTGCGCCAGTTCCAACCTAGGTTCAAAAACGAATTCGACATTAGAAACCACAAAATTTGCTCAGAAAATAATAGAAAAAAAATCAACGTAGGTAGGTGGCGAATTCAGGAACCGTAATTAAAACGGTGCGAATTCCTGTGCTACTAGGCGCATCCAGTATTTGCCACCCCAATTTTTAATACCAACACAGAATTTTTGACTGATTATTATAATTTTCCTACTAAACATGGATTGAAAGCTTTCGTTTAGCGTATAAGCCATTTTACGAGTCGGTTGATGGCCGCTCATTGTTATTGTTTTAAAAACTAGCATGATATGTGAATGGCGCTGGTAACGTTTTTGTTGGTGATGATATTTTCGCCTTTTTTTGGCTATTTTTCTACGCGGTTACATGT
Source organism: Aedes aegypti (assembly GCF_002204515.2). NCBI lineage: Eukaryota > Metazoa > Arthropoda > Insecta > Diptera > Culicidae > Aedes > Aedes aegypti. Next base: position 123,215,544 of record NC_035108.1, on the reverse strand, counting down.
CTGATGTTACCAGTAAATAAAATAAATTCTTCACTGCCTGCTGATTTTAATTTTACTGGGGAAGTTTGATAATCTCGTTGCACGCCATTAATGAATGAGGTCCTCCCAAATGTGGCGCTAGAAGAATCGTAAATAAATGGGCCCGCCAGCCAATTTCAAAGCTGGTAAACAAACAAAAAACATATGATTCGAAACGTCTCATAAAATGGCTTATTGAGAGTTATCAAAGGTATTTGGTATATTAGTATACCTTTCCTAGTCCAAGAAAGGAACAACAGCGTTTGATGAAACACCGCAATGTTATCTCTCAGGAAGCAAGGTTGATCCTTTCCCTTGGGATGCGCTGCGTATCTTTATGAGCAAATTAACTAATAATGAAATATAAAATGTTGAATTACTAGTGCGATTTTAAGATAGTGAAGGGAACTTGTTTATTAAGAATTTTACGGTTTCAAGTCGAAAACCAAATAAACAAATAAAGTACAGTAAACGTTGAATTTTCGTTTACCAGAGTACGCGCAGTAGCGATTTGTTTAAAAGTTTTATGTTGTTTCATTTATCTTGTTTTTGGGTATTCATACAACAAAAATCTACTATGCAAAGTTTTTCAGGTAAACTGTTAGAAATATTTACTTCGTAGCGCTGAACACATCGTTACTTTAATTCATTTATGCAATTTATCATCGTAATAGGCTGTTTTTCAACAAGCCAACCCATCATGGAATGGCCTACTTTTCCGCACTGTCGTATGAGTTAATTAACCAACTGAGAAGCGTTCGGTAATGACTCATTACGCAATGCTTTACAGTAACGTAATGAAGCAGATGTAATTCATATAACTATCATTCTTAGAAAAACTAAGAGGTCTATGAATTTTCGTTCTTAGAATTTGTGTAGTTATCATTATTTTATTGTTGCAAGGAAATTTAGACGTATCCTCCAACAACAGTTGAAGATTCCCATCCTCCATGCCTCTTCAGGACATAAACATCTACCCCAAAATCTGCCAGGAGAGATGTGGACGATCGACGAAAGCAGTGTCCTGTGTAATCTGCTGGTGACAGTGGCTTCAGAAATTATAAACTGAATTTCTCCGGCAGGAGACCATCCAGGGCCACTTCCGCTGCCGACTCAATATTAATCGGAACATCAGAATCGGAATCGCTCATTGTTTCGAATAATGATACTATCGGGACGGTGGTTTGAAAAATTGTGAAAATTGCTCAGTACAACCTACAATGATCAGAATTCCCCAAATATGGCTACCGTCGACCATGTGCGGATTGATCAGAAGTACACACTAAGCTCTTACGGTGAATTTCACCGTAATCTCAACAGCTGAACAGTTCGGTGAAATAAAACACCGTAATTCCGTCGAAATTTTATGGATTCCGGTGATTTTTCACGGAATACTGTGAAAATTTACCGTACTCCGTTAATTTATTTCATCGAACTGTTCAGCTGTAGAGATTTTACAGGAATCCGTAAAATAATTTAAGTGTGTAGTTTAGAATTATTCCTCAAGTAACCTTCATGAAATTGCAAAATATATTGTAGGGAAAAAGTACCAATTTTTGGCGCATCCCTAATTTTCGACCCATCCATACGATTTTGGCCTACTTTGTATGGAAATCCGAAAAATTGGCACAGAAATCTTGTATTTCGAAAATTAGTGCTTTTTCCCTACGCAACTCGGTGCAGAACTCGGTAATATGAACAGGTTTGTGTTTTACGGTCATCATGCTATAAATGTATGCAAATCATAACACCATCCATAATCCTCAGACTAAGGAACTATTTCGACAACTCTAGCGCGATCTAAAACTGTCAAAAGCTGGACAAGTAAACAAAAACAAAGTACGTCTCTCCATTATCTCATATGATATAAATTTTCACTCGTGGAATTTAAGGTTTGTATGACTGAAACCATCAGAAATCTACTCAACTGCGAGGCACATCATATCTTTAAAGTATTCATGATAAGTAGACGGAAATTGAAAGTATTTTTATCTCATAAATTCTTAGAACAAATGATTTGAAGATGTTGATTCTTTGGGAGTAAAATGAATCACTTGAGATGGGGGTAATATGAACACCGGGGCAGGGCGAATACTACCGGATTTTATTTCAAATGCCGAGTTTCCCGGAGAAAATACAAAGACAAACATGGATTTCATGGCTTAACGTTCTATCGATTCCGGAATATCTGTGAGATGTGCATTGATAATGTATCAGATGCCGAGAATCATACCGCAACCTGTTCAATTTGAATGGTGTTCATATTACCCCCACTACCTGTTCATTTTACCCCCAGCATCTGTTCGTTTTACCCCATGTATATGTTCATTTTACCCACAAATAAATGTTCATGTTACCCTCGTTACATGTTCATATTACCCACATGTTTGGAACATTGACTCTGTGGAAAGAAATTTTCAAAATAATAATAATGTTGATAAAATTCTATTGCAATTGTAATTGTAATTTATTGGCAAAACGATAACATGTTAGTATTTACAACTTTAAATAATGTCAAGGAACAAATTATTTCAAGGAAAATACATAAGGAAAACCAGTTAGCAAGATAAGTTAACTATAGGTGCTAATTGTGATTGGCTAGTTGCTTCTGTTCAGTTCTATTTCCATTACAACATTTCAACTTGTTACATTGCATAAACATCCTTATTCAGTTCTGAGTAATTTAAAAAGATTCTGACAGCGTAATAAGCATGAAAATATGGAAATTGCTTAGGGTGTTCATTTTATCCCCAGTTCCCTTATTGCTTTCATGCGTACACTCAAAAAAATCCAAACGTCATTGCTACGTGAAAAATCACGTAGCTCATTCCAAATTCATTTTACCTCCACTTCACCTGACTAAGATAAAGATCACTAAACCATTAATAACCACCAAACAGTGACTCGGTAATGTTTACTGAGGTTACCTATCGCACTTACGTGGAATTCACGTAGGTGCCTAAGTTCATTTTGACATCTGCATATTGTACGTACATTCGTTGTTGAGCTCAAATCCTAAGATGGCGTCCGCTTGATTTGTGAAGAACTTCAGAAGCTGCTGCTGCTTTAATCTCTGTGTAAGATTGATTTCAAGGTAAATATGCTTTGAATATCGAAGAATCCCTGCATTACTTCATATTTTACACGTGAATTATAACCTCTTATCAATTATAGCATGCGAAGACTACAACAAGACAGATCAAACTCACAAAATTGAGGAAACAGGATTCAAAATGCTCAGATTGACAATAAAAATATCACAATATTTTAAGTTTGTTTACATTTTCCAATTGGGAATTAGTTTTCTTCCAAAGCCTATTAGAAATAAGATTGGTCTTTATTACAGTTAAATTTAATGCAAAACCATCTAGGTCCTATTGAAACGCTTCGTAAAGGCTACCGGAAAATCCACGTAGCTCTTACGTTTAGCGACGGTGGAATGGACGAACTTCAAAAGTTCATGCGTTCATTCTGAGCTACCTATGGTTTGCGTAGGAGCTACGTGAAAAGTGCGATGGAAAAAAATCACGTATGTTTTCACGTAACAATGACGTTTGGATTATTTTGAGTGTACGTTTATTGATGATTTCACCCCAAATTGGACAGCCATAAAAGTGTGCACGCTCCTTCAAAGTATGATAGCAGCTAACAAGGGAAGGTCACGATGATGTTACACGGAGTTTTCAACCGGACTATTTTTGTTAGATTCTACATGTCGAAATATGGAAAACCCCAAAGCCTTTCGGGTAATGGACCAGTGGTGTAGCCAGGAGGGGCTCTAAAAGGGGCAATTTCGTATATTATATTATTAGGCTAATTGGAAATTTGACAAAAATATTTTGTTAGTGTATTGTGATGGCAGAGATCAGAATTGACATTAATGTATGTTTAAAATGTATTTTTTCCATGCCATAGGCGCAATCGGGATGGGTTTCTTATTGGTACACTATTATAATAAAACCAAATTTGTTTTGGTGTCCGTATTCCATGTTGGTTTCGTCAATGGCATAAAAATACATTGTAAACATACATTAATGTCAGTTCTGTCAATTAGCGAGCATTTTAACCGTTCAACAATTAGGGATTTACCCTAGTCTTTGTTGTTACTGAATTTTATTCTCTGAAGACACCTTCCTTATCAAAAAACGTCGTTTATGACTTAATCATTTCATTTGATAGGGGTTTATTCACAAATTTCACAACACCTAAATGACGACACCCACCCACTCTCTCGTAACACTTTTTGTATAAATACTCAAAATGATGTATGGGTTGTAACATATTAAGGACACCCCCTCCCATCCCCTTTAGCGTTATGAAATTTGTGAATGGGCCTTAAGCCTTTTTCAAAACGTTGTCTACACGCAAAAAAGTGCGGTAAAAACTACCATAATTTTAGGGGGTTGACCGGCAATAATCAGCAAACCAGAAATGCGCTTGATTTTACCATGTATATGTAGTCGAAACAGCTGGCTGTACGCAGTGGAAGAGGACCTGGCGACCCTAAACGTTCGGGGCAACTGGAGAAGTTTCGCCCAAGACCGACGAAGATGGCGTGATGCTACGCTGTAGCCATCAAGGTATCAAGGTAGGTATGTAGTCGAAACAAGATTGATGAAAATTATTCCTGTCAAATGTACCAGTAATGTGGTGGGATGTAATAAATTAGTCTGAAATTCTATGGTTGTTTTAAGAAAGGCCGTAGTTAGTTAAAATAGTGTTTTTACCGCAAATTTGTTTTTTTTTTCGTGTAGGAAATATAAAAAGAAGAGAAAATTCTCATCTATCGCCCAGTGGTGATAGTTTTTACCTTGGTCCATTCATTTGCTAAAAAACAACGAGCTACACATTCGGATACCAATAGTTTTTAGGGCGAGATCATAAGTTAAGCAACAAATGTTATTGCTCGTATTTTTTTTTTAAATCGTAAGGAAAATCTTTAAAATTTAATTATTTGAATATGAGATGATGCATCGAAAAAGTAATGCCCTCCCCTAGGACGTGTAATCTTGCCGCGATGGGTGGGTTTACCCCATTAGCACTTATATGGGAACCAAAGACATGTCCAGTCGTGGTGGTATCACATCAGGAAATATTTGTTTAATGCCGCGTCATCAACCATCTGGCATAGACGCATCAATCTTACGGATGGGATCCAACAGTTATCCTGTTACCAGGCATCGGGGTAGCAGGAGCCGTAGCCACGCTTTGATACAGATAGGTTAGATTTTCTTTAAATGGTTACAATATTGACTAATGAGGAGAATGACTAAGGATCCATCGAGTAACATGTGATACAAATGTTAATTTGTTATGCTTGTCTCATTAGAATCATAATAAAAAACCACATTTAATATGTTGGTATCATAAAACTACAACAACTTCATTCTCGCAAAATTATAATAAATAGATAGGGCTTAGGCGCGATGAAGCTTTATTTTGTCACCGAAAAGTGGATCCGGACAATTGAAAAAGGACTTTCTATTTCTTTATTATTTCTAGTATAGTTTCTAACACATAGAAATGTATTTACGACGATTCTAAATGAAAACAGACGAGACCAGATTTAAATATGAATAGATGTATAAAACAAACTGATCAAAATCATGATTGACCAATATGACAAAAGTAGTGAACTTAAAACATTCAACTTATCCAAGTACTAATAAACATGTTAAAAAGGACCTTTAGCAATACTGACCAACGGGACTGAGGAAAAACTAGATCAACAGTCAACACAAAAAGTTTCCAATGTCGTTGACTATAATCAACGATGTAGTCAAACGTAATTCAATGAAAACTCATTAAATCCTGTTTATTCCTAATACTAATAGCTTTCTTTATTTATTTCTTTCTTCTCATGTATAACAACTAACAACAGCATCATCGCGAGGGAGCAAATAGTCTGTCGTATGTATCAAACGTCGTGTTAGGAGTCGAACCACATAGATCAGCACGGACACGGATCGAATTAACATCAATCTTTTTTGGTTTTTGTGGTATTCAGTTGGAGCTGCCTGACAGCTTAACTTGTCAAGGCTGAATCCTCGGTCTGGCTTTTGCCAAGTTTCCCCTCTAACAGGACCAATACTCAGACGGACTAGGCTATGGTGCCCACATGAACACTGTTTTTTATTAGTATTGTGACGTGATAGTTTTCGAAAAATACCCATATTCCCTTTTGCTTCTGAGAAAAGGAAGCATTGTGAAAATCAGCAGCTCCATCAGAATTTGCTTGAAATAGTAGTGTAGTAGTGTCATTACTAATACTGTCTAGTCGAAATAGTTTTGAATAATTTGTCATTCAAGTGCTATTCTGATTACTCCTGTCTTTTACGTAAGATTAGAGGCTTAAATGTCAATTGTCGTGAAGTCTTAACAAAATTAGGCTGTTTAGTAGTAGTTCTAGTTAATTTCATTTTTTATTGTTAAAAGTATTTATTGGTCATTACGTTCATATATCCTTAAAGAAAAAAGTCACTTTCCTTGCCTGTTCAACAATTACTCGATCCCTAATGATCGATCTCAGCGTCTTACTTTCCCATAGTCATTTTTATAGTGAATATTTAAGAGTAAAGTTACCTTAGGCTTCTATAATAGTCTCCTACAAGATTCACTTTTCGGTGGCAAATGGAATGCTTCACAACGCCTACTTTCTACTTGTAAATTTTGCGAAAATGAAGCTGGAATTAAATTATTTATACCATTGTTACAAGAGGTATTTCTTTTTATGGCAATGTAAAAACCATATTAAAATAAGATTGTCGCCACTTGTTTCGACTCAGTGAATCTACTAGTCATTTTCCTCAAAGTAATATTCCCTACGTCGTACATGATAACGATGTGTCTAGCTAGCTAATAATAAGAGTGGCTACGGATCATTCTGGTTAGCAAAAGGCAAACTGATCGTCACCAATAGTATCAATGTCCACTTCGAATAGATTAATTATTTGAAATGGCATTTGAAATGGGCATCAATGACGCAGAATGTCCGTTGGATCACATCCGAGATATTATTGCGTCTATGCCATATGAATTATGACGCGGCCTTAAGTAAAAAAATGCCAAAATCACTACAGGTTACGCCTTTGGTTTCCATCATATGGGCTAATGGATTATGCCCTCCCATCGCGGCAAGGTCGCATAACCAAGGGGAGGGCGGATCGAATTAACGTCAAACTGAGGTAAAAACGATCCATATGCGTTGGTGGGTGTAGTAAGAAAGGGGTAAGTCACATTTTTAATTTTTAGCGAACGCATTTCAGCCCCCCTACATATTTGCCCGCCCGATAATACCGTACCAAAAACTTTGGCTATCCGATCTGTAAACTAACTTGAGACATTATTCAATTGAATTTTCATTTTGAGAAGACCTCAGAACAATAACAATAAGACGAACATAAAGCACATCGATGACCAAACCAAACACATTTACAGTACATTTAGATTCGATACTTCTTCTCATGTTAATTATCAAACAAATTGGATTCGGTACTACAAGATGGCAACATAGACGGACATCTCTCTTAGAAAAGTATTGTATTGATTAGCATTCCAGTACGACCTTCGGAAGATAAGACTATTTAAAACCAAACACTTGATTCATATTTTGAAATTTATTCATATAGTATAACACATCACGTTTCAGACTAGTAGTATAAACGACTAAAATACTAGAGAATACATGACGTGCAATGACGAGGAACTTCAGATAGTTCTTGTTCGCGTATAGATGGAAGCACATTTCATGTTTTTCCCTTAAATAACCTGCATTCGGGAAAAAAGGATCTCCCTATCGCTATCGTTTGATATACGACCGCATTCTATATAATTAACCTTTTCTGTCTATCATTGTCAAAAGATGCTTGGAGATGACATCTGTGCTACAATTTGTCAAAAGTGGTTCTACAGCAGTCCTTAATAATGATATAGTTCCAATAGGGTCCTAAAATGTTTAATGAAATTTTGTTTTCATTTAATAACACGAAAGAGCATGTTACTGCGACTACTTTAGCAATTTTTCCCGCTCAAATAATGGATATATCATATTAAAACTTTAATTTAAGAATTGGATCCATAAATGAACCTTGACACTTGAGATCATGTTTGACGTTCGCTTAGTCGACAAAAATACCACAAGGGTTCAACTTTTTAACACCGGGGTTGTTCCTTTCTGACATTTCGGAAGGAACACGGAAAACAAAATACACCCAAAATTTGAGTTTAAACCAAGGGGTGTGACAAAATTTTAAAAAAACTTAAAACAATGTTTTTTGGACTTCAACTATCGGAAAACATTAGAAAATTGAGTAAACATATGTTTTTGACCTAAACTTAAGCGTTTGGCACTAAAATTGGGACAGGGCTTTAGGACCCTATTAGCCCTGTTAACCAAACCTTAAAATCGACTAGGTATATAACCGACTTCATGCCGTTTCATTCGGCTTAGTGGTTACTTGGGATACCTTCCAAGAATCTCATTAGAAACTAATTTAGGTATTCACTGATTTTTATACCTTATTAAGGATTTCACCATAAAACTAGTTCAATATACCTCAAGTATTTAACCTGGATTTTTTAAGGATATCCCTAACAAATACTCCACAGACTCCACCATCATTTTCTTCAAGAGTTATTCCAAATATTCTCTCATAACTTTATCAAAAAAAAAAAATACCTGAAGTTCATCCAGTGATTCTTCAATCGATTTCGCTAAGGTTTCGTGCATGATTTCCGTTTAGGACTCATGAAAAACTCAAGTAATAATTTGTAAGAATTGTCGTTAAGTTTACTAAAGATTCGATTCCAATCAAGAATGTCCTAGAGGGTACGTTTAGAAATAACTCCAGGGATTTCTCCAATGATTACTTCAAAAAGTCCAGCAGAAATTATTTGAAGAATTTCTCAAGGAATTCGTACAGGATTTTTTCCATGGGTGTCTCCAAAGAATCGCCAAGGGCATTTTTGAAATATTATAGGAGAAATCCCTAAAAAAAATCCGGATATCATTGCCAAACCAAATAATCTATTGAATCTCTGGATGAAATTCTGCATGGCTTTCTGGAGATATTCCTTTCCCTTGTAAAACAATACAGATAGAATAGAGGGTAATGACCAGGGATGAGAAAAGTACTGGAGCAAACATTTACCGCCTCTACATTTACATCTTTCTACACGACCATCAACATCCAAAGCAAACCATGACGGTTCAAAACAAAAAAATGTCACGGCTCTTCAAAAATGTAATCTTCTTCTTCCTAACGTTTTTCAACCCCAAATGCGAAATGACTCGAGCACAGTGGTGACACGATTTTTGCGGTTTTCGGGGTTTTGCATTTTTGCTCGATAAAGGCAGTATGAAATTGAACTTGTTTATATGTATCGTAACGGAATGATTATTGTCCTTCTGTTAGAGCTAATAGATTTCAATTAGTTGAAAACACAAGCGAAATATTAGCGATTGAATGATTTAACACTTTTTTCAATCATTCAGCTTGGAATGGCTGCCCGAAAATGGTCATAGTGGAGAGACAAAAACAGTCAAGCAGTGTGTGAACCGTTGGCAGCGCAACGCCTGATGGTATTGATGCTGCTGCTGCTTTGTGTTTTGGTGGAATGGCAGAATCGATGAACTGTGATGAATTGTGGTCACAGTTCCCAAGACTGGTAATGACAGTACGTTCTGAAATGCTAGAGCAGGTGGCGCCAGCAGCAGAAAGTACAAACAACAACCTTTGGAACTTTCAGTTCCCATCACCGACCACCGAGCGGCGACACGGCAGTTTGTATGTATTTAATTGACTGTTCTACGTTCGGTTCTCAAGAATCTCAAACTTGACTTAAACTACATAAAGTTTATGCAGTCTTCTCGCATTTTAGATATTTTATGAATGAAGCTAGGCAAATCTGCATTTTGCATGAAAATTATGCATTAATGACTTTATTCATTTCTGAGTGTAGATTTGTGCGCTGGTAGAATTTATACGGGTATAATCCCTGCGAAAATGTTGGAACAATTCCGGCGATAACCCGTATAATTCACGAAGAAATTCATTAGAAAATGGTTGAAGAAATAACCGAATAAATCGACGTAGGAACTCTATGAAAAGTTCTTGTAGGACTTCATGGAAAAACGGTATAGGTATGAGATTTTTAAGTCTGGGAAAACCCTTGGGGATTTTATTGCAAGAACTACTTGTGGAAATTCCTGATTAGGTATTTCGAATCAGAATTCATTACAAGGAGAAGGAAAATTGTGACTTTAGCGACCATATTGTTGTTGAAATAGAATCTTTAGAGAGCTTTCATTGTAAACAGAGACTCATTACAGACTTGCTTTAATATAGAGACCAAGGTCTCTAAAAAGAGAGCTGCTACCAGCCCTGTATGTTTTATAACGAACAGTTCTCGCATACTCTGAGATAACGCCCTAAAAGCCATTGGTAACGACGAGCGTAGCTCGTTGTTTCTGAGCAAATGAAAGAATAAGCATCCAAACCAACATCACGGGCAGGTAGATATTGATTCTTTCTTCCCCATAGCGTTATTAAATAACATGAAAATCCATTCAGATGCTCAGTAACAACGAGCTACACACATGGTTACCAATGGCTTTTAGGGCGAGATCAGAAGTTATGCGAGAGTTCTCATTTAATTTATGGTATCGCCTTGAAAACCATTGGTAACCATGGTGAGTAGCTTGTTGTTACTGAGCAAACAAATGGATTTGAACGTTATTCAAAAATGCTTCCAAGAATAGAAAATCCTTCTCTATCACCCAGTGGTGATATATTTTTCTTGGCCCATTCATTTGCATAAAACGAGCTAAACATTCAGTTACCAATGTCTTTTAGGGCGAGATCATAAGTTATGCGGCAGAATTGGTCATGTATATGTTAAATTCTTGACGCTTTGGTAATTTATGAGTATTTCTCGCATAACTTATGATCTCGCCCTAAAATTGATTTGATTGATTTGACTTTATTAACGAGATTTTTAGCCCTGGGCTAGTTCATCTCGAGACCAACGGCTTTACTTCCCTTCCGAAGGAAGTCGTCACTATAACTTTTTACGTCATAAGTGACTATGTCGGGGATGGGATTCGATCCCAGGTCCTCGGCGTGAGAGGCGAGTGTTCTAACCACTACACCAGGTCCGTCCCCTCGCCCTAAAAGCCATTGGTAACCAAGTGTGTAGCTGGTTGTTTCTAAGCATTTTAATGGAGTTACACGTTTTTTAACAGCGCTATGGTGAAGAAAGGATCATTATCTACCTGCCAGTGGTGTTGGTTTGGATGCTTATTCTTTCATTTGCTCAGAAACAACGAGCTACACACCTGGTTACCAATGGCTTTTAGGGCGTTATCCCAGATTATGCGAGATTTATTGTTGAGTTCATTAAGGCCGCACGGGACGTCATTATAATCATCCTATGCATTTGAAGAAGCAGATCTCAAGTACCACTCAATATAGGGATGTGAAAAAATTATCACTATATTCTATATATGTGGTGCACAATCGATTAAATTTTCAGCATCATCGGTTCACTAAAACTCGAGATTTGCTTCGGCAAAGTTCTGATGATAATTGTTAGAGTGAGACCAAAGGTAGGGAAAATAACACGGTCTCCCGTGTCCCCTTAATGAAACATGTTTACTTAAATTGAACCAGTCCGGTGTTCAAAGCAATTACGGTTAGCAAAATGTAAACACTGGATTAAGAAGTGGGTAATGCAATGCAATCTATTCATTTTATGTTTCTGCCTATGACCAATAAACTTTTTTTTCCAAAATTGAGTGCAATTATCTAACACGCAGAGGTCATTGATTACAAACTATGACGAAATATTACAAAAATATTTGACATTCTCGAAAATGCCACCAAAACGGTACGCCATATTGGTCTCCAAAACACGCCATAATCTGCCTCTGCCCAAACCGCAATCTTGTGACGATGAGGAAAAGGAAATTGATTTTTCCACCCCTAGGTGGGACTTACCACGCCGAATTTCTACCGTTTCGTATCACCACTTTAACAATCTGGAATAATTTCACCTATTTAAGTCGGAAAAACGTTTCAAATCTAGCAAAAATTCAAGAATTTCCACGACGCAAAGATTTCACACAGCGGATTGTAAATTTTTCCTCGTTGGATAAAAGTTTTGACGTTTCGTTTTTGGGACCACTTTTTTTTGTTTCGTTCTGTTGGTAACACGTCAGTGACGTCATACGAGACGACGTTGAGAGAGTTGTTGTTGAGAGAGTGAGAGAGGCGTGCCGGCGAATGAACGGATGAAAACAAAAAGCGCGATTCCAATTGGATTCGGCGTTGGCGCGGAAACTATGATCAGCTGTTGCAATTTAGTGGTCGTTCTATTTTTATCCTAATTTTACATGGAATTAGAAAATTGAAATTAAATTTTACAACATGAATGGAACACCAGAAGATCGTGTAAAAGCTGAACCAGATGTGGAGGAGGAGATTCCACGGTTTGTCGCATCTTCGTCAGGCATTCCCGCCTCTGTAGAGCTCGTAGATCTTACCAACGACGAATTCTTCAGCGAGTTCCAAAACTTCCTCGGCAACCTCAAAGATCATCGCAGTCAGGCCAGCAAAAAGCGATCCCGTCAGCTGAAGCACGTTTCGGACGTGATTGCACTGCAAGTAGCGCACATTCAGCTGATAAGTTTCTATCAGGAGATGTACGTTAGTTCCTTGTTCGGTATCGACTTCCGGAACGTGATGATCTACGGGAGGATAATCCCCGGCACGGTCAAGCACGAGAACAACACACAAATTTATAAGCTGGACGATGGGTCCGGCGTCGTGGAAGTTTTCTACGCACACGGGTTGAAACGGGATTTAGGTAAGATATTGAAATTAGTGATAGAGTGACTCAATTGCTCTATTTCTTCGCATCAAGATGGTAAAAACTATCTAATGATACATTATTTTTTACATTTAGTGCCCTGTACTGTATTATCTACCAATATGAATTTGAATCACTGTATCTTCATAATCTACTCAACACTCTCATTTTCCCCACAGATAATCTCACTGCAGTCCACACCTGCGAGAACATCCTAACGACTCGCACCCCGCTCAACGAGGAACAGGTTCCGAAAGATCCCCAGCAAGTGGCCGACCTTAAGCTACTCCTCGGGTTGGTAAAAACACGCTGCCAGCAACGGTTGCAGTATTTTCCTTTAGGCACTCGGTGCTTCGCCATTGGCCGGCCCTTTATGAACCGTCACGATCGGGTGTCGATCTACGCTCACAGTATGTGCGCCGATGACGACAGGTCCGGCAGATCGGCAGAAATATTCTGGAAGACCCATCTGGCCCTGTGCTACGAGCAGAGGTACACAAGTGATCTGTTTAGGTGAAGACTAATTTACACGTTTAGATTAGAAATAGGTACACCACGAGTTTGTTAATTTCATGCAGAGGGAGGTTTACTCTTTTGAAAAGACAATTTACACCGTATTCAGCCATAGGCTGCACAGACTGAACATAACTAACATAAGAAAACGGGCACACGGAACGACCAGTGGTCCACTGTGAACAATTTTTCGTTTGACGAAAAGTTTTCTCCGACTGGGGCGGGAATCGAACCCACACTCCGTAGCTCAACACGGCTGAACGACTGACGCCGCTAACCGCACGACTACGGAGCTAACTATGGAAGAATCATTGGAGGAATTCCTGGACGACTTCTGATTTTCTTGAGAAATTTTTGGTGGAATGTGTTGAGTAGGTATGCTCTGGAATTATCCTTAGAAAAATTCTACTTTGAATATTTGAAGGCATCTTGATTGAAATTCTTCGAAAAATCCTCAGAAATTCGAAAAAGAATCACTTAACTCCCGAAAAAATCTTTTGATGATGATGATGATGATGATGATGGTCCCACCACATACCCCTACAAAGGTTTGAGCGAGACGATATATCTTTAAGATAATTAATTATGATCAATGTTAACCAGATTTGCAAACAATAAACGGTCTGATTATTTCAACAGATATAAACAACATTACAAGTTCCCATACTATACAGCAAAAAAAAATGGTAAAAATCTGTTGGTCTCAACCACACTTTTCATAAGTTTCAATAGTGATCAAGAAAGTTCAACAAAATCCAAAACATTGCCAGAATTGATAACCCCGCCGATGATGTCAAAACTATCGGAAACATTTGCATTTTCAAGAAATTTCCGACATTCAACCAGAAAACTTACTACTAATGCATGGCATCCACCAAAAGCATAAATTCTCAATTCAAATGATACGTAATCAAACAGTCGTTTATACCTGTGTACCGCGCGCGGGCCTCAAACCTCCGTAGACTACACATAAAAAGGAATAAACTATAACTACGTCAATATATAAAAAATCCATCATCATCATCGAGGCGAACATCGTAGTTTATTAGTGCCCCAATAATTATGAAACATATTTTACAATATAGTCAATACAAAATATCCGTTAGTCAAAACTTCGTCAAGATACAATATTAGTCAAGTACAAAAAAGTTAACATGTAGCTGTTCAGAAGGCAGCTTTTACGTGTGAAATACATAGTCTCTTAAACTGTGATAGAGTTGCAGCACGTTCGATGTGTAATTCCATACTTCTTGGCTATTTTCTTGATAACATTGTCGATGTGAGCGTCGAACTTTAATCTGTCATCCATAATCACGCCAAGATATTTAATTTCGCGCACGCGATCAATTGTCTCATCATCAATTTGTATTGAGACGTCTATATTTGTTCGATTCCACGATATCAACATAAATTTAATTTTACTTATATTCAATTTCAACTGTTTGTACTTCAACCATCTACTCAGAGAACGTAAATCTGTATTCATATGTGCAACGGCATCATCAAGATTTTTAGCCGCAATGAATATCACGGTATCATCTGCAAAAAGATTTATGTCACAAAAACGTAAAACTCGTCGCATGTCATTTATATACATAATGAATAAATAATACACTCCCCTGTGGTACGCCAAGGCTGTTCACCACGGGGCTCGAAACAGAATCATTGAAAGCAGTCCGTTGGGTTCTATCAGTTAAATAGCTCTCAAACCATCTATATGCAGAACCCGAAAATCCAAAGCGCTTGATTGTTCTCAACAACAAGGGCCGAGAAATCGTTTCAAAAGCGCGTTTGAGATCCAAAAAAAACAGCAACAATCGTATCTTTCGGAATAATATCTGAAGGAAAATTATGCCGCTTGAAAATATCCTTGAATAAATGTTTAGTTGGATTCTTTAAGAAATCCTTATGGAAACTACTATTCTTATTTGATTTCGTTTTGTTTACTTGGTTCGTGTTGTTTTTTTTTGCATTAGGTCTTTAAAGTTACTTTTTTAAGATACAAAATTGCTACCAGCCTTGTTGTTGTTAGTGAGAAAACAAAAGAATTAGCCTTCCTCTGAGTAGAATTATCAAATCCGAGGTTTATTTCTAAGCATTTCCTGTAAGGCGTTCTGCTAAAAGTCAAGGACATTTTCGAAGAAATGAAAACCAAATATGTTTACAATTATACAAGATAAGTGCAGTTTTATTGAGTCAGTTGAAGGTTTTGTAAAAAGGTGATTCTACTCGAATAAAGATTATGATTAAACATACAAACTTGTGTCTAATAGATTATGCTTGCTATGTGTTTGTATATTCTGTTTTATGGATTTATAAACACAGTATTTTTCACCGCAGAACTTTCCACTTCTGGAACAAATTTCCCACGCAACACGGAATAATAGCTGAAGGAAACAAAACAAACAATTTTTGCATACAATAGAACACAATTTTTTGATGACCACAAGCAGCGCGCTTAAGCCGTTTTGGCACGGATCGCTGCACGTTTGCTGGTAACGGCCTGGAAACCGGACTTAATACTAGCCACCGAGCATCGCGACCCGCACGATTCGCACTGCAGGAAGAACAGACGGGTGTCCTTCTGGAGGATGGTTTCTGGCGAGCGGCAGGTGTGACACGTCACGTACTCCTTGATATACCGTCGAAGCACGTTCTCGATCTGTTTCGGCTGGAAGCGACCCTTGATGATCAGCTGCGAGTTACCGTCCACCGAACCACTCGTACCCAATTCCGCCAGTAAAAAGTCCAGCAAATGCTTCGGCTGTCTGTGGAGGGTTTTGCAGATTTCCGTAAAGTTGGCGAAGGACGTCTTCTTGGTACCGACACGCAGAACCTGCGGCGGACGCATGACGAACTTCGGTTTCCTGCCAGCGGCCATATCCGGGTTTTTGTCCAGAATGATTTCAAACACACGCTGCAACAGTTCGTCATAAGTGTAGTCACGATCCGTGGCTGCCCATGGGGTGCATTGCTCGTCCACTGATGTAAAACAAATCATGGAGGTAATTGATTAGAATCTTAATAACATTAATAATAACCGTAGTTCGGAAAATGCGTGCATAAAATCCTGGGCTAGTTCTCTAGGAACCAACGGCTTTTTCCGTTTCTCGAAGGAAATCACTACTATTAACCTTAAGATCATGTCTCGGGGATGGGATTCGATCCACCCCTACACAGAACCCTGCTACCAGCCCTAGAATTTATAGAATAGCACGCAATTTCCTACTACGAAGAGTTCGAAAACATGTTAATACCCAATTCCGTTACGATTCCGTCATTATCCGTAAGGCATGTAATGTTAGAAAAGTTCATGATAACTACCGTTCTACATCCTTTGGCTGATTTACTTTACTGCCCCTGTTCGCATAATTGTCCCATGTTCTAAGGGAATAGCCTACATACAGTGACGGACAATACTTTAACATACTCTTCCCCATGGTAGCACAGGTGATCCACCGATTTTCAACGAACGAGGGCTAAACCGAATTGGTACGAGTAGCTCAATAATGGGGCCCAGATAGCCGTAGCGGTAAACGCGCAGCTATTCAGCATGACCAAGCTGAGGGTCGTGGGTTCGAATCCCATCGGTCGAGGATCTTTTCGGGTTGGAAATTTTCTCGGCTTCCCAGGGCATAGAGTATCATCGTACCTGCCACACGATATACGCATGCAAAAATGGTCATAGGCACAGTAAGCTCTCAGTTAATAACTGTGGAAGTGCTCATAAGAACACTAAGCTGAGAAGCAGGCTCTGTCCCAGTGGGGACGTAATGCCAGAAAGAAGAAGAAGAAGCTCAATAATAGTTGGAATAAATTTATACGCTTATTTGTCTTATCAAACATCGAAATAAGTGACCTAAGCGTCAAACTATTGAAAAACAATCAAATTTTTTTTTATTGTGGTATTGAATAATATAGCTTATTTGGAACAACTTTTGTTCAAGCACTTTTTTTAGAAACGCCATTTTGATAGTTAAATTGTCGAACAAAGCTGTGGGAAAGAAAGGGTTAAGATCACTCAAATTTGTCATAACCACTGAATAGCTTTATTTTTAACATTATTGTCATTGACATATTGCGTTCATAATCTCATTTTATTATTCCATTTCACGAATAACAGATTTGCATAACATAACAACGGTAAAAATATTTAGCAGGAACATATAAACATTAGGTGCCTCTAAAAAGGTGCGACAAAAACATAAGACCTAGAGTGCCGGTACCAATGGTTGTAATGTACCATTAGGTTGGACTATGAAATGAAACGAACATTTTTCTATAAAAACGACATGTGCTATTTTTGGTGGATAGATCGTCTCTAGTTTAGCCGATTTGGCAAATTTCAGCTTTTTATTTCATCAAAAAGTCATATAAATAATGAAGTTTATGCAAAAAATTTGCTCCCTTGCACCAGTAGTTGCCGTCGTGTTCCAGTAGTAGATCAACGGATGGAAGCAGTTTTTAAAATGGATGTATAAAAATGAAGAAAAGCCCTAGAGATGATCTTTATGCTTCATTCGAAAGATATTAATTGCTGTTCCGAGGAAAAAATGTTAAACCTTTGTAAAAATTTACCATTTTGTTCAAAATTCTTTGTATCTTTCCTGAACGTCTACTACTGGAGCACTAGCGCAACTACTGGAACACGTGTACCAATAGTGGCTTAAGTTTTATCACTCTTTTTATATTTTTCCCATATAGTAGAGGTTGAAATCTTTCTGTTGACGCCAAAAGATCTCTTTTTAAGGCTTTTCGTTATTTTGTTATGATTTTTTATAGCTTAGGTACCGTAAAACGGGGTGAATAGAAAACGTGGGGCGAATAGAAACAAAGCGACCTTCAGTTAAAAATGCGACTATTATGTAATGACTAGTCTGCCCATAACTGCATATTTGTAACATTCGACAAAAGTAGGCATTGAGTAAATGGGATACCAAGTTTGCATTTTATCGCAGTATGGGAGGAAACTAATATTTCAAAAAATCACTAAGAATTCAAAAGTGCTTATTTGAGGCTGAAATTTTGTACAACTCATATCGCATATAAGGTGCATAGTCAGAAAAAAATTCTGATAGAAATTTCGTTGCTACTGCATTATGAGGCTCATGTACAATCGCAATGTGACTGTTATGCGGTTACAATTGCCAATGTGACAAAACAACTTGGTATTTTTTTCGAATTTTCTAGAACAATCTCACAGATTTCAGTAAGTTGATCGAAAGTATTTGCCATTTGATGACTCTCCCCGGTATTAACTCCATTTTGTCAAAAATGTCGAATGTGACTGTTTTGCAGTTATGGGCAGTAGTGGTCCCGGCAAACTTCGTCTTGCCATCAAGTAGGCTGTTGAAAAACGTCATGAAACGACCCGTACAAAATGAGAGTTCCGTTCACTCCGGATTTTTTAGACTTTTCCGTTCAATACCCTGTGCTTTTTATATACACAAACACGTCGGAACACTTTGGGATCGTAACTATGGAAGTATTTTCAAAATCCGATAGCTCGTTCTCAAGCCATTTCGTGACATACAAACACCACTCCATTTTTATTTATATAGATAAACTTTAAAAACCTACTGAAATATTATTTTTTCATTAGTTCAATAACAACAGAGTATCGCTAGACTATTTTCAAATTAAAAATTTTGCTACATTTCTCATTAAAAAATTGTGAAGAAAATATTGAAATCTCAATCATTTTTGATAGCTTGAAACATCCGCCATTTTGACTGATTTCAAAAATGATCGAATATTGAACTTAGTTTTGAAAATTTTAATTTTTTTCTTCACTAAGTAAATACATGTTGATATTTCTTCAAGATGCACTTAAAAATGTGTTTATTTTTCCATTAAAATGTTGAAAAGTGTTGATATTTACTGAACAGTGTTTCTATTCGCCCCATTGCGGGGTGTATAGAAACATACAACATTTTCATAAATCTTTGTACGATATAATTTTTATTTTTAAACAGCAATTGGGGTCTTAGCAAAGTATGACGCGACCCATATTTAAGGCTAATAAAATTGGTTGTTGTCCACACGGTTTAAGTTGTACACATTCAAACATTCGCCCCATTTTACGGTAGTCCACTAATGGCACCGGCACCCTACTAGGGAAAAATAGTGTCCAACCAAAAACTAAATGAATTACAAACTTATTTATGATTTCTTGTCGAATATCGTTTATCTTCTAGCAACATACTGCAGTTTTTCGGGTAAACATTTTGATAAAGGCATGGGAAATATTTGACCCCTCTACTAGCTGCTTCATTTTTTACCGCGATGACTTTTTTTGTTTCTCAATATTTTTACACCATTTTTTCACAAGTTATCAAAAAACTCTTCTAGTTTTAGAATCTGTGTTGATAAAAAATTATTGGCTATCTGGATCCGGAGATATTCCAAAATTCCTTGGGAATCAAAACCCACGTAAATTTGTCAGGCTACAGATTTTTTATCGTATTCGGATATACCGTCGAACTTGCAAAGGGTCAAATGGTATTCCCTCTTACAGAATGAGATGACAGAAAATTGGATCGAACTATTTTATCATATCAAGAAACATACAAAAGGGCAAATTTCTCAAAAGTCCTTGTACGGAATTGACTTGCATTGAATTGACTCAATGCTAATTTAGTTTTTGCTAACAAAAGGTTGATATTTTTTATTTCTCACACTCGTTAGTATTGTTACTCGTGTATTTAAAGCATTTGAACCAGTACAAGAGCATTGTGATTACCTATTTGTAAGAAAATAAATGAGATATTTTTGTATGGGAAATTTCAAAAAACATCATATCGTAATTTTGCGATATCTCCAAGAATACTCAACCAATTTGTATAATTTTTTCACAGTAACCTGGCATTTATAGTCCACATTTTATTTTTTTTTTTTTTTTATCAATTGACCAAAAAGAAAACAGCTGCCAGCCATTTTATATGGAGAATGTCGGTCCCCCAAGCAATATACTAGCAATATTAATGTTCTTTAACTTGGGGTTGGGGAAGGAAATGTTGATGTAGCACTTACTCAATGAGAGGCCTCAGACTCAGCGACACCCTCGTAAGTGCCATCTTTAAAACCAGATCACCAATGATCATTATCGACACGGATTCTTAAACAAGAGTTTTAAGAAAACTTGTGAAAAAATGGTGCAAAAGTATCAAGAACTATAAGAGTCATCGCGATTCAATTATTTTTTTGCTGTAAAACATGAAGCTGCTGGTAGAGGAATTACTGATAAATTATACTTTTTCTATGTTTTCCATCAAATACAAGTTTCAAAAGTTTCATGTTTGTTTGTTATATCATTCCGATTGAATTAAGGTGAAAAAGTGCATTGTATTTCACATAAAATTTACATTGAAGTCCTTGAATATTTTTTTTCATCAGAATGAATTATCTTTGAAAATAAAACACAACAGAAGAGCCCATTATTTTTCTCGCATCGCTCTAAAACCCTATTTCTATGCAGTACCAAGGGAACAAAAGCAGTACTAGAAGTGCTACCCAATCTAAGCCCGAGTGGGACGGACTAGCTGTAAGCGCAAGCGTCAAATTCGACAAAATTCGGTAAGTTGATAATGGCTCCATAGGGGGGTCCGTAGCTTTGAGATTAAGCATTCGCTTCATAAGCGTATGGTCATGGGTTTGATTTCCAGCCCCTCTACAAAAAAAACCCGTCCAGCCACCAGAAGACGCTGTTTTGGGGAGCACATCCATCCTCCGTCAGTATCAGATGGTGACTGAGACAAACAGAATCTCTTCGAAGGCTGGCTAGCCTCAAACGACTCAGGAACACGAAAAAATGAGCCACCGCAAGAACAATGGACTTATGGCATATATGGAAATTGATTGATCTCCTACCTGCTCTGTGTGAGTAAAAGAATAGAAGAGAGTGAAAGTAGATGATAAATATAGATTATAGTTGAAAATAGATCTGTATCGGTAAAAAAGATACAGATGAACTATGATTCCGGTACAGTGACTGTTTTTAAAACAGTTTTGGTAAGTTGTATCTTGCTTTCTAGACTTTTCATTCCATTCAAATATTTTAACCAAATCAGTTATTGGGTCACCAAGTGGCTCGGTAGCTTAGTTGATAAAGCGCTCGTCTAGCATACAAGAGTCCTGGGTTCAAATCCCAGCCGAGCAATCAATGAAATCAATTTTTCATTTTTCGATATTATTTTACAGGATGGCCACATGGGTTTATATACCCTCTTAAACTATGATAAAAAGCGTATGAAAAGTAATAAGGAGTGTATCGAAAAGTAGTCGCAAACATTCAAAACAGTCTCAAAAATATTGGGTTGAACCTACAAACATTTTTTTATCAGAAATGCTTTACAATATATTTAAAAATAATGATGCGGTGATATTGTTTCAATGAATTGTCGTTTTGTATGATAATTTTTCACACCTCTGAAAAAATTAATATGATAATAAATGTGTCAAATTTTAAGAAAAAATGGTTTTTGTTTATGCTGTTTATGTCACAATTCTCATGCATAGTGTAAAAAATATTTTGAAAAATACATTAACAAGCATTTGAGAGCAAATACAAAAATTGAAAAAAGTCGATTTTTAAGAACCTCGTTTTTTGATTTTTTCTATATTCACGTTTATGATAATATCGAACGATTGCAACGAATAAAAAATTGTTTTTTGATTGGAAAAGTTTCTTTGCATATTTATGAAGTAACGTAAGTAAAAAATTGTACTCTATATAATTACCGCTATATATGACAGAGTTTCAAAACTTGATTACACAAAAGCGACTTTCTAAAACCGACCTTATTGCAATAATTAAGCTTTCTTAGAGCAATAATTTATTTTTTTTGAAATCCGTTTTACGTGCTGTGTGAAGTAAACATATTTCCCGATAGAAAAAGCTTTTCATCCTATTTTGTCTGATATACATTTTATTCAATACAAATCATCGAATCTTCAGAAGACACCTCAAAAATGTTATTTTGTGCAATATTTTATTTTCTATGCTTTATAAACCATGTTTTTTTTTTTTTTTTTTGTATGGTTTTCAGTTGGAGCTGCCTGACAGCTTAACTTGTCAAGACTGAACCCTCGGTCTGGCTTTTGCCAAGCTTCTCCTCTACCAGGACCAATACTCAGACGGACTAGGCAATGGCGCCCACATGAACACTGTTTTTTATTAGTATTATGACGTGGTAGTTTTTGAAAAGTACCCATATTCCCTTGCTTCTGAGAAAAGGAAGCATTATGAAAATCAGCAGCTCCATTAGAATATGTTTGAAATAGTAGTGTAGAATTTGTTTGAAATAGTAGTGCATTACTAATACTGTCTAGTCGAAATGGTTTTAAATAATTTGTCATTCAAGTGCTATTCTGATTACTATTGTCTTTTACGTAAGATTAGAGTCTTAAATGTCAAGTGTCGTCAAGTCTTAACAAAATTAGGCTGTTTAGCAGTAGTTCTAGTTAATTTCATTTTTTGTTGTTAAAAGTATTTATTGGTCATTACGTTCATATATCCTTAAAGAAAAAAGTCGCTTTCCTTGTCTGTTCAACAATTTTTCGAAACTAGCAAGTGTACCCTAATGATCGATCTCAGCGTCTTACTTTCCATAGTCATTTTTATAGTGAATATTGAAGAGTAAAGTTTCCTTAGGCTTCTATTACAGTCTCCTACAAGATTCACTTTTCGGTGGCAAATGCAATGCTTCACAACGCCTACTTTCTACTTGTAAATTTTGCGAAAATGAAGCTGGAATTAGATTATTTATACCGCTGTTACAAAAGAGGTATTTCTTTTTATGGCAATGTAAAAACCATATTAAAATAAGATTGTCGTCACTTATCTCTACTCAGTGAATCTACTAGTAATTTTCCTAAGAGTTCCTAAGTATTCCCTACGTCGTATATGATAACGATGTATCTAGCTAGCTAATAGTAAGAGTGGCTACGGATCATTCTGGTTAGCAAAAGGCAAACTGAACGTCACCAATAGTATTAATGTCCACTTCGAATAGATTAATTATTTGAAATGGGCATCAATTCTATCAATGACGCAGAATGTCCGTTGGATCACATCCGAGATATTATTGTGTCTATGCCATATGAATTATGACGCGGCTTTAAGCAAAAAATGCCAAAATGTGATACCACCACTACAGGTTACGCCTTTGGTTTCCATCATATGGGCTAATGGATTATGCCCTCCCATCGAGGCAAGGTCGCATAACCAAGGGGAGGGTATTTTCTATGCTTTATAAACCATGTTGTATTTATATTAAGACTGCATATTACAGTTAACTCTCCCTTACTCGATAATCCGTATCTCGATATCGAGTTAGAGAACCATAGTAAAAGTTGGTTTTCATGGCTAACTCGATGGTCCCTTGGATCGCAGTTGCACTGGATTTGTGTTCTGTAACTCGATACCTCCCTAACTCGATGGTCCCTTTAATATCGAGTAAGGGAGAGTTGGCTGTCTTCAATATTTTTTTAGTTGCCTCAATATTTGATGACATGATGAAGATATTCGTGTTAAAAGCTTTTAAAAATATGAACTATGCTCTGAGATATACCGTTTTGAAAGTTTGCGACTACTTTTCGATACACTCCTTAAAGTTTTCTATCCGCCTTTTGACGTGCAGTTTCCAGGACTTTCTCGCAAACCAACAAACTATTAGGGAAGATAGAACATAGTCACAACATTCTAAAGTTTAGTTATACTGGTACAAGGTTCCAAATAAATGATGAATAATAATTATCTCAAACCTGTATGGAAATGTAAGAAGGGTTCAGTCTCACCATCGGTGGATTAAGTCAGGGTTTTTGACTTGGTTACGCTGTGCAATAATTAATTGGAACAAAAAACTAGAATCACTTCCTTAGGGGGTCCAAGGAAGTCGTAAAAGTTGAAATTTAGCGTGATATAATTTGTGTACCATCTCATTGTTTAAGGTATTTAAATGTGTTGCCAAAATCAGGGGTGCCAGAAATGGAGCTTGCAAAAAACCGAATCCCACTTTACTACTACACAAAAAAAAACCTTGAAATCTCGCATCATTTATAATCTAGCATTAGCATTAGCATTAAGCAATTCGCACAATTTCCAGGAGAACTGCAGTGTATTGCTAGGAGATAAAGGATATGCTACAAGAAATCATGGATAGCATTGAATTTCATAAATCATTGTTACAACACTATTTTTCCCAATAGTGGTATTATGTTTCTATCGCGCATTTTTAAGGTATTTAATGTTTATATGTTTTTGCACGATTGTTATGTTATTATAAACACAAAATCCTGATAGCAATATGCTATAAGTGAAGCGTTTCAGGGAAAATGAAAATCTTGTGTGGTCTCGTTCTTATGACACACTAGTGCCATTCGAACCATACTTCTTATTCTCTTATTCTACTTCTTCATGGCCTTACGTCCTCACTGGGACAGAGCCTGCTTCTTAGGTTAATGTTCTTATGAGCACTTCCACAGTTATTAACTGAAAGCTTTTTTGCCAATGTTTCCATTTTCGCACATTATCGTGTGGCAAGTACGATGATACTCTATGCCCAGGAAAGTCATGGAAATTTCCATTACGAAGAGATCCTGGACCGACCAGGAATCGAACCCAGACACCTTCAGCATGACTTTGCTTTGTAACCGCGGACTCTAACCACTCGACTAAGGAAGGCCCCAAAGTACCATGATACAAGTATCTTGAATTGAGTTCCAAACTGATAATTGTCTTAACTTAAGATAGCATTGGAATAAATTTCTTGTTAACTTGGAGCGTAGTACGTAAAGCATATATCTGTCCCAGGTATTAAGCTTTTGTCCGTTACTGTACATGATACAGGTATACAAATAGGGGCAGATCAGAACAGAAAACTACCTCTTCATATGAAACTTACCATTCTCCTTTTCCTCCTCCCTGGCGGCATCTTCCGCCTCCATCAGCTCGGTCAGATCCTTCTTCTTCTTCTTTTTCTTCTTCATGCTGAAATCGATCTTCATGTCATCGTCCAGCCCATCGTCTCCCCCAAAACCACCACCCTCGCCATCGTCTCCGCCCTTGGATTCCTTCTCTCCTTCCGCGTCCACTCCCGCCAGGGCACTATCGATGTCATCCAGATTGAAGGGCTTCTTCTTTTTCTTTTTCTTCTTGCCACCGAATGTGTCCAGATCCAAATTATCCTCCAGGTCATTTCCAGCATCGGCCGCCGACGCACCTTCACTGGCCGCCGCCGATTCACCGGCCGGGGCCTCTGTATCTCCGCCTTCCTCCGTGGCCATTCCACCGTCCAAATCGAAGGGGGTCTTCTTCTTCTTCTTTTTCTTCATCAACGAAGGATCGAAAATCTACAATACACAAAAATCAAAGGATTAACACAATTGAAACCGTATTTCACAAAAATAACCGAAAATGTTATGAAATTTTCTAAATTGTACCCATAAATTGATTTATTTCGAAAACTAATTCCGCTTAACCTAGAAATATGGTACTTGATGGTGCCGCAGCTACCTAGCTTTCAGAGTTCCAGCATGGCACTTTAAAAACCCAAATCAATCCCAAACTACCATCGTTTCCGCGACCCAAACTTACCGCATCGTCTTCAGACATGATTGTGGAATATACTTTTCACTAGATTGCACGAAAATACACCGGGATTTTGCACCAAAAAGCACTTTTTCTAGCAGAAAACTCCAATTTGATGATGTTGCATCAGAAAAGTTTTCCACCTTCACCGTTCTTTGACAGTCGTGTGCGTTTGCTGCTCGCCGTGCTAGTTTCGTTTTCAGTGCGGTCCGCTCTGCCTGACAGACGTCAAATCGGACGGATAGCACCAGCTGCTTTGAGCAACTCGCTGTGGAAAATCAAAGTACCTGTATGAGAGGTATCGGATTCCAGGAAATTTGATCCTCAACCCGTATCTACCCAGCAAATGGAAAAAAAAAGTTAAAATTGAGGCCATTTCGGCAATTCTGGCAATTCTTGATGAATTACCTTCGTTTTAGATGGAATGGAATCGTCAGCAATTACAGAAAAAATAAAACGGCTTCGCGAGCCTCGTATCAGGTTGAAACGACTGACAGTTGGAGAAAATGTTCCCCGACTGCTTATTGACATCGCTCTCCGTAATTCATTAGATTTTCGTATGAAATTGTTACGTACGTTATTGTACTCCATAAGATTGTCTTATAAAAGCCAATGATCAATGCGTATGATTACCAAAAAGAATTTATTATAAAATTATATCTCTTTAACACCGCTAGCGCATGACGGCTCACCATAGTAGCATGCCCGAAAGAACTTGAAACTATTGAGAACCAGAGGAGTCGGTAGATTTTTTCCGACCCGTCATTGGAACGGAAAGCCTCCATTCCGTTACAAATGATAATGGCCTGCGGCTAGTGACCTTCGCTGCTGCTAGAAGGATGGCAGTACCTACTTCGCACGAAAGAATATCCGCAAACATACCTGGCGACACACGAGTGGCGTGGCGGCGCCTGCTCCTAAATAGACCAAGTGTTGGTTGATGGGCGACATTTCTCAGATGTCATGGATGTCAGGACCTTCCGAGGCCCTAATATCGGCTTGGATTATTATATCGTTGTAGCTAACATTCGGGCGCGGTTATCCAGCGTCACGAGTTTCAGAACAAACAGAACGCTGCGCATCAATATATGTACCTATTATTTCATAAGTCTTTTGTGGAATTTTATAAGATTCTCGAATGAAAGCCAAATATTTCTTATGTCATTATTCCATAAGAAAATCTTGTGTACCTCATGTGTTCTATTTCCTCAGTGTATGATCTCGCCCTAAAAGCCATTGGTAACCAAGTTTGCAGCTTGATGTTACCGAGCAAACGAATGGATTTACAGTTATTCAACAATGCTACGATGAAGAGAAGAATCTCCTCTATCTCCCAGTGATGATAGTTTTCATCCTGGATCATTCATTTGCTTAGAAACAAGGAGCGACATACCAGCTACCAATGGCTTTCAGGGCGAGATCACAAGTTATGCGAGATTTGAATATTAACTGTTGCACGAATTTTTAGATTCTAATGAAATTGTTCATTTGCTGGATACAATTTGCACGCTCACTAAAATCAGCAGGCGTATGCTTTGAAAACTATTTATGACGTTTCAAAATAGTTCAAAGCTGTTCAAAGCAGTCAAATAGATTGAATCAAAACTTTTTCATTGTTAAGTTTATTTGAAAGCAATCAGCATTGATGTAAAAATTATGCACCGTCCAGCTACACCCCATTAACAGACTTCTTTTCCCGACAAATGCACGCAGCGAACTGGACTATCGAATTCCATACATATTGCCTTATGAAAGGTGGAACGATTATTGCAGTACGAACGCTTTATGTATCGTTTTAGCCTCACTCCACATCAAGGCGTCAATAGGCGCGTGGTGTACACTGGGGCTTATCGATCACAAGGTTCTTGGTTCAATTCCAAGTTGCCGCGAAAACGTTTTTTATTTTCATATTCTGTGACCGAGTGAATTTAGTACACCGGTGGATTAGACCATAGGCCAGGAGAAGTGGATGAGCTTGTCATTCATTTTTCTGTCAATTCTCATACAAAATCTATACTTTTTCTCTGACATAAATTCACTCTAGGTGAACCACTTCCCCTGGCTTATGGACCGATGTCCGAGTTCACTAATTTGGCATTTGAGCGGTGCCGAATTCATTCGTTGCCATAGGCCAGGGGAAGTGGTTCACCTAGAGTGAATTTATGCCAAAGAAAAAGTAGATTTTGTATGAGAATTGACAGAAAAATGAATGACAAGTTCATCCACTTCTCCTGGCCTATGGTCCTTGCTATGGTCACATAAATATCACGGCACCGCTCAAACGTCAGATAGTGAACACGTGCATCGGTCCATAGATTAACACGTTTCAAACTGAGAGAGAGGAGACAGCTCACTGACAGCTGTAATGTTTTCTTGCCTTCTTTGATTTCTTCATTTAATTCTTGGGTTGTACACAACAACGGTCAGAAAAGCATATTTTGGTCATATGGACCTATGCACGGGTTCACTAATCTGACGTTTGAGCGGTGCCGAATTCACTCGTTGCCATAAGCACATAAAAAACATGGCACCGCTAAAACGTCAAATAATGAACTCGTGCATTGCTTCATTCAGTTCATGTTGTTCACTATGAAAAAGAATATGAATACAAAACAATCAATAGCAGTTTGCCAACACACAACTATTCATCTTTTTAAAATGTGAAATCATCGAAAAAGACGTAGAAGCTTAGCGATGCTTCAACCCAGGCGAATTGACAAATAGGAATAAAATTCCCTGTAGAATAAGAGAGGCAGATAGAAAATATTAATACATTATTAAAAGTTAGTAATTCTGTGACTACCTGTGTTTCTGAGTGTACACCCAATGGCTTTTTGGGCGTTATCCCGAGTAAGCGAGAAAAACGGATAAATTATTACACATTTCTATGCAAATCAATACTAGTAAATATATTTATTCATGATACAAATTTATATCAATAACGAAATAAAAGCATGATATGTAGGCGAAAGCTAAATTTTATCATTAAAACGGTTAGAACATAGCTATTAAGAACTTAATGTAGTGTACATACTATTGTTGAGCTTAAAGCATAATCTCAAAAACGACTTAAAACCAATCACTCGAACTTTATATCAAAGTTTTCCAATGCATTCTACTTGAACAGTGGCAGTGATGATAACCTCGATTCCATAAAAAAGTTAAATTTTCGGCAATTCCGGTCTAGGGCCAACGCCTCCCGCCTTATCGTACACTACGTTTGCCACTTCAAGCGCCAACTGAAGCGTGTTCTCCTTGGTATCCGCTTCGGCATACACCCGCACGACATCTTCCGTTCCCGAAGGACGAACAAACGATCTGCCCTTGTTATACTTCGCCACGATTTCGTTGATAGCATCCTGAACACCGGCCGGAGTAACGCAAACCCTTTCGGCATCGGTGGTGGTTATCACGTTTCGGTCTTCTACTTTGATCTTCATCAGCACATTTGGCAGATCGGTGTACGTGCCGAGCCAATCCTTCAGACTCCATCCTTTGGAATGTAGAACCGTTTCTACCAGCAGCATATCGGAGATGGCATCACCGACCGTTTCGTTGGTGAGATCAATCGTTCGGAGTAATAGTTTTGCCGCGGTTCGTTGCTCCGGGGTTAAGGCAGTGTCCTCACTGGCGGCACGGATTTTGGCCTTTGCATTCGTGCTGTAGATGATGGTCCCATGGCCGTTGGCTTCGAAGTACACGCCGATGTCGTAGTCTAGTGCCTTGTGGTGTAGATGCTTCACCCCGGTGGGAACGCAAGCAACCGGAACTTTCTAGTAGTGAAGAAAGGGCAATGTAGATGTGTATAGGGTAAGGTGGCCCATATTGATCAAACTATAGAAATCTTAAGGTCGATTAAATTTGATTTATTGGTCCCCCAGAAGCTACTTTGGAAGTTTGAGCGGAATCCGTCAACTCTAAAGCTATCAGTACACTATGGAAAATATTTATGAAGAGATCATTTTCCCAAAAGTAGTAGTTTGGTTGTTCATTCAATAATTTGCTTAGAAACGATTTGCTAAAACACCTGGTTACCAATGACTTTTAGAGCGGTATCATAAGTTATGCAAGATATATTAACTTTTGTTCAATTTTCTCCATACAAATTTCCAGCTCCTTTACCCAACCCTCTTTAGAGTTGACGGATTCCGCTCAAACGTTTACAGTAGTTTGAACAAATTGGCATGTCCCACTTAAGTTTTTTTTAGTTTGATTTTTTTGTTCATATAAAAATGGACCACCTTAGTAAGGAATTAAATATGGTATGGGCGTAAACTTACCAGCTGATTCATGATATAGTCGGTTGAAGCACCATTGGCGTAGGCGGTTTGGACCAAACCCATTTCGATTTCAACGCCACATTTTTCAACTAGGTCTTTGAGGTATCTGAGGAAATGAAGAGTGTAAGTTATTTGATTACAAATCTAACGAGCAGCTTAAACTTTACCCAGCAATCAAAGTGGCAATCCTATCGCCGTCCAACAAATGGAAAACGCCTTCCTCATCCGTAAAGTAATATACCACACGATCCGCATCGCCATCTACCGAAACACACCGTGCATTCGGTTCCAATTCCGGCATGCCTTCCGGAGCTCGTTGATTGGTCTTTACGTAATCTGCACCACAATTATAGTTGATTTTCCCGTTGCTGTTGAATACCTTCACGTCCAAATATCCGTCGAGTTTCTTGATGAAACCCAACATTTTCAACGACCCAACTCCATTAGCACCATCGTAATAAACCTTATTTACATAGTTGCCCTTCTCGAAAGAATTCCCTCGTATATTCTTGAACGCCGTGAGCAACTTGTTCATGTAGCCTTCCTCGGTGGGCAATCCGTAGGCCATATCTGTGTTTGAGCAAGTTACGAAATAGTGTAGCATCGGCGTCGTCACGATGCCAAAATCTCTAACGCTGCCTTTCATAGCAGCCACCCCATTCAGCACTGCCTTGGCCAGCTGTGGGCTGTGGTACCGGGTGTCCATTCCGACGTAAACCTTGGCCGGATTGTTGTTATCGATACCCTCGTCGGCGCAAATCTTGGCCACTTGCGCTTCCAGATCGACATCGCTGACGTTGACCAAGTCGGTGGCCAGCTTTTCCCAGCGTTGTTCCAGCATCTCACCCATCGGGTCAATCAGCTTGACACCGTTATCCTGTTCCGGGTTGTGCGATGCCGTTATCATGACCCCGATCACCTGGCTTCCCTTGGCACGTGATCGCAACACAGCCAGCAGACCCATTCGGTACATCACATAGTCCAGATGGTCAGCGCTGCGAATGGAAGAACGGTAGGTAGAAGGAAATTAGGTTTGCATCGGCCTCAACGGATTAAATTGCATAATGGCTCTGATGATTAAGATTGACGCGTTTCGGTGCAATGACCGAAGAGTGGAGTGACTGAGGAAACATGGGACGCGTGCAATGAAAACTGAAGTTGTCGCGTGGATTGTGAAGGAAGATGTACAACATGGCCATCATAATGATAATGTGTAATCGAATCGACCGATTGTGCATGCCCCAGTGTTCAGAAATTATGAAACTCACAATCTTATTTTGAGTTAGAAGATATGTATCAAACAATCATGACGTTAAGAATTTGATGCCCATTCTCGTTTATACATTTAGAAGTAACTTAACAGTATAGGGGTAGACGGGGCAAGATGAGCATCATAGGAATAAACTCGAGTTAGGCCTATTTGAACGTTATGTGACGTAACGTTTGAATTATCTGATGATTAATTAACTCATTACGCGTGGTAAAGATGGACAAATTATGGGTGAAATTATGAAAAAAATCCACGTGCTCGGCTGGGATTTGAACCCAGGGCTCTTGTATGCTAGACGAGCTCTTTACCAACTAAGCTACCGAGCCACTTGGTGACCCAATAACTGAGTTGGTTACAAGTTTAGAATTCAAATCCCTACAGACCACGCGGACCCCTTTCATAACCCATATCCATCCATCTCATGTTAACTACCCCACGCGGGAAGAGCGAGTGCGATTTATTTAGTGTTGAAACTGTTTGCCTATCGTACCTACATCGCATCCACAACAACTGTATTGTGGAAGAGTAAAGATGTGGGAAGGCTATCAACGTGTCGTTCTCACTCAAGTGACGACATGACTACTACAGAGAGGCAGTAAGACTCTAATATAAATTGACGCTTATATTGAGCTGTTCGGTAATCCAAACCGCATGCAAACTTTGTAAAACATCAAACATGTCTAAAATCAAAAAATCTTAGTTAAAAATACTTTTATTTAATTTTTTCCTCATAAATACTCAATAGTTTCCAAATCTATTTACATGTTTATGAAGCAAATTTAGTTGTTTTCAAACTGTTCATATAACCAGTGCTGGAAAAGTTCGCATCACGAAGCAGCTCACGAGTGTACACTGAAACAAGCGTTGCAGTAATGAGAACCATGAACGTGTTTTTAAATTTACTATTCCAACCACGATTGAGCTATCATGAACGCTTTTTATTTGCGTTTTGTTCCCTCTCAATCCAACCGCGTCGATAGCCGAGCGGTTATCGTTCGCGCTTGACAATCGCCAGATCCTCGGTTCGATTCTGGTCTGCTGCAAGTTTTTAACCATGATATAGTAATTTTTACTATACAAATGGTGCCATGGTAAAATTGAATGCACAAAATATTCTAAATAAATGCGAATTTAGTCTGCACAAATCAAGTGGCGTTGTGTATTTAATTTAACCCTATAATATAGTATTTTCAACCGCAACGCTGTTCTCAGTGTATACCAACGCATAACAAACATCACAGACTCGGGAACTGGCTACACTGAACGAAAACTCCCGCCTTGAATTGAATGATTATTGCTTCGTCCGAGCCCCATACCTATTTTCAGACAACATCAAGATGATTTTCATCTTCGTGGAAATCATCTGTTTACAAATCATACCGAATGAAAATCATCCAGAATTGGAAGGATTTTTATCCTCCAAATAGATGCCTCAGATTGAATGATTATCATTCTTCTTCTTTCTGGCATTACGTCCCCACTGGGATAGAGCCTGCTCCTCAGCTTAGTGTTCTTATGAGCACTTCCACAGTTATTAACTGAGAGCTTACTGTGCCAATGACCATTTTTGCATGCGTATATCGTGTGGCAGGTACGAAGGTACTCTATGCCCTGGGAAGTCGAGAAAATTTCCAACCCGAAAAGATCCTCGACCGGTGGGATTCGAACCCACGACCCTCAGCTTGGTCTTGCTGAATAGCTGCGCGTTTACCGCTACGGCTATCTGGGCCCCAAAATTATTAATGATTATCATACACACATGTAAACAACCCTCCATTCGTAATATTTCCTATTTTCAAAGAACTCAAATAAAAAATAATAAGTACGAAACGTTATTGGTTTATGTACATTAATGTTTATTTCTATAACGGGGTAACACATATGTAACAATCTCCAGCCTTCAGGAACAGATTCCTACCTGCAGCGAACATTTTGTGTAACGTGGCTCCTTGCAAATAAATTAGTTTCGCAGCTTTGCTCCATCGAACCAAAACACTTGGATGTCAGCGATTGTAGTTGGTAGGTACCTTAAGGATGTGAAAATTAAATGCTATAAATGAGTAAAATATTAGGTTCAAAGGGTAATTACCTGCAAAATCCACGCAGAAATGTTTGACGTTCCACGCTGCCGCCGCCATATTCACGTTTAGATTTGCCAGAATGATTTGATAATTATGATCATTCCCTTTTCGCCTGATGTTTCAGACTATAATTGAATGATTTTCGGTATGGGACATAGTCAATATTATAATCTGTCATAAGCTGCATGTTGTTCATTTATGTTATCATAATTCGATTATCAGCCTAATGTCATTAGAACATGGTCTGAAATTCATTACTGAATTGGATGATTTTTGTTTAATATTAAGTGGATGCATCATATTCTTCCAATGTTATTCAAAATGAGTAATATGAAGTTTTAAAAGCGTTTGAATTACAAATCATTCAATGTAGGACCGGAGTTTTCGTTCAGTGTAGGTGTGAGTAAGTCTGCACCCGTCTGCTCGGGAGAACATGTCAAAATAAGTAGCAACAAGCTCGGGAGCGTTTACTCGCGAGTAACCGAGCAAGGTGTGAATTGTTATGGTTTTGACAGACAAATTAATTGTATAACCATCATATCGACAGTAAACTACTAGTTTGTAGTCAAATGCCCTTGAAAACCATAAATCTCGGAGGGGAAGAAGCTTTTTTCCCAAAAGCACAATATGACTCTGAACAGCTCCGAACACGTTCGCGAATCACTTTTAGCTTCAGTTACTCGGGAGCCGACAGATGCGAGTAAACCAGCGCTCTGACGCTCGGGAGCGTTTGGTTTTGTTTTTGTTCCAGTTCAGAAGAAGTGTTCGCCACTTTCCATCACTGCATATAACACATTTTTTTCAATGGTTTTGACTTAGTTATTGAAAATATCAAATTTTTTGGGATTATTTAAGGTTTTTTTGACGGAAATTGCATTTTTTCTATAGAACTTAAATTTACAAATCATCTTGCCTTAGAAGGGCGATATTCAAAACTGAAAAGGCAATTCGTGATCAAACGTCAACATCCCACCGCAAAATCGCTAGTGTTTGGTGGTGATTTTAACCTCCAAATTGCCAAATAACCTCCAAATCATCACCCCCAAGTTAGTTCCAATAACCTCCGTTATATGAAATATGGTGGCGCGTCGATCGTCGCAAGTTTATCGTTAAACAGTCAATCAGTGGGTTGAATACAAACAACAGTGTCGTCGCTCGGTGGCCAGTGAAAGAAACTGAATGTTCGAAAGGTTGTTGCCTGTACTTTTTGACGCTGGCGCCAACTGTTAGCGTTTAAGAAAGAAATAAACAGTCGTTACCCTATTAAGAGTTGAATAGTGTATATATTTTTTAACATAAGCAAACATATTTTTGTTTCAAAATTATTTAAAAATTGTAGCAAAGTCCTTCTCAAAGGCTTAACAAATGAGAAAAACTAGTTTCAGCTTAAGAAATAATATGTAACCGACAAAAATTCAAAAAATAAAAACTAGCATTTTTCGTTAACAAATCATGTTTTTGTGCAGTTTTTGCTGAATAACTTGGTCAAGACATTTTTTAGTGAAATGTAATGTATGTAGGCTTGAAAACAATTAAATTATATTCAAAAGCTTGTAAAAAAATTGGAATCGGTTGTGTATTCATGAAGTAATGATCAAACAAAGTTGACATTTTTAGTAAAAGGAGCAAATTTGTAATTAATTACTTTTAACCACAGATAACAGATGTTTATGCTACACTCAAAATAATCCAAACGTCAAAGCTACGTGGAAACATACGTAGTTTTTTTCCATCCTACTTTCCACGTAGCACTTACGTGAATCATAGGTAGTCAGGAATGAACAAATGAACTCCCATTCAGACGCAGTACAACGTAGTAGCTACGTGAATTTCCCGTACCTATTACCACAGATAACAGATGTTTATGCTAGAACAAAAATCTTCTGGAAACTTGTGTAAATATTCAAACTAAAACACGTTGAAAACACTAGCGCCGCCACACAACGTATTGCTGCAATCAGTGGTGAATATAGGTATATTGAAATGTTTCATATTCACCACAGACATCACCATGGGAACTTAGCGATAACAGCGCCACCACAATGTTGCTACTTGTGTTGCCACTTAAAATCACCATTAATTGTCTTACACAGTTTTACAATCGGACATAAATATGAGCAATAGATTAGAGCTGATGGTAAGCATTTATTATTGTCACATTTGGGTAATTGCAAATCCGGAACAGATTGTTTACGATCCGAGTAGTTAATTGGTCGTTTGTGAGTAAGAACGACTGTGCAGCACAATATGGCGGCAGGCGCAGACGGAATGGCAGTCACTTTTGAAAGCCAGTAGTTATCCCCTAATACAATAAAAAAACTAAATTTCGAAACTAGTTATATCAAGCACATTTACTTACGTCCTCTTCTCGTCGTGTGATGATTATAGGAAAGATGGAAGAATGCGTGCGGCGTTAACCATTTCGGGGAAAAAACAAAGCTTTAACCGTTGCTGCAGAGGGTTTTCCAAAAAGTGGGTTTTTATCTACCACAACAGATTTCATCTTCAGTTCACCTGACGCATTACTTACTTACTTATTTGGCTTTACATCAATTATCTTGATAAAGCCTCGCCAACAATATTTCGCCAATTCCCTCGGTTCATGGCCGCTTCTCTCCATCCTCGACTGTGACCCACGCTCTCCAGGTCCTGGTGTACCTGGTACCACGCCTTCTTGTTCCGACCGGATTCGTGGCGAACACCATCTTTACAGGGTTGTTGTCCGGCATTCTTGCAACATGCCCTGCCCAGCGTATCCTTCCAGCTTTAGCTACCTTCACGATACTGGGTTCGCCGTAGAGTTGAGCGAGCTCGTGGTTCATCCTTCGCCGCCACACGCCGTTCTCCTGCACGCCGCCGAAGATCGTCCTTAGCACTCGGCGTTCGAAAACCCCAAGAGCTTGCAAGACCTCCTCGAGCATAGTCCACGCCTCATGCCCATAGAGGACTACCGGTCTTATGAGCGTTTTGTACATCGTGCATTTGATGCGGGGATGAATCTTTCTTGACCGCAGTTTCTTCTGGAGCCCATAGTAGGCACGACTTCCGCTGATGATGCGCCTTCGTATTTCCCGACTAACATTGTTGTCAGCCGTCAACAAGGATCCGAGGTAGACGAACTCGTCCACCACCTCGAAGGTATCCCCGTCTATCGTAACACTGCTTCCTAGGCGGGCCCTGTCGCGCTCAGTTCCGCCAACCAGCATGTACTTTGTTTTCGACGCATTCACCATTAGCCCGACTCTTGTTGCTTCGCGTTTCAGGCGGGTGAACAAATCTGCCACCGTTTCAAATTTTCTCCCAATAATATCCATGTCGTCCGCGAAGCAAACAAATTGTCCGGATCTCGTGAAAATCGTGCCTCGACTGTTAAGTCCGGCTCTCCGCATGACACCTTCAAGCGCAATATTGAACAACAGGCACGAAAGTCCGTCGCCCTGTCGTAGGCGAGACTCGAACGAACTGGAATGTTCGCCCGAGATCTTCACGCAGTTTTGCACACCGTCCATCGTTGCTCTGATCAATCTTGTGAGCTTCCCGGGAAAGCTGTTCTCGTCCATGATTTTCCATAGCTCTATGCGGTCGATACTATCGTATGCCGCCTTGAAATCGATGAACAAATGGTGCGTAGGGACCTGGTACTCACGGCATTTCTGGAGGATTTGCCGCACGGAAAAGATCTGGTCCGTTGTCGAGCGGCCGTCGATGAAACCTGCTTGATAACTTCCCACGAACTCGTTTGCTATAGGTGATAGACGACGGAAGAGAATCTGGGAAAGCACTTTGTAGGCGGCGTTTAGGATGGTGATTGCACGATAATTTTCACACTCCAGTTTGTCGCCCTTTTTGTAGATAGGGCATATAACGCCTTGCTTCCACTCCTCCGGTAGCTGTTCCGTTTCCCAGATTCTGACTATCAGCCGATGCAGACAAGCGGCCAACCTGTCCGGGCCCATCTTGATGAGTTCGGCTCCGATACCATCCTTGCCAGCGGCTTTGTTGTTCTTGAGCTGTTGAATGGCATCCTTAACTTCCCCCATCGTGGGAGCTGGTTGATTTCCGCTGTCCGCTGTGCTGACGTAGCCATCGCCTTCGCTGTCCTGACCTTCTGTGCCTGTGTTCTCTGCGCCATTCAGGTGTTCATCTTAGTGCTGCTTCCACCTTTCGATTACCTCGCGTTCGTCCGTCAAGATGCTCCTATCCTTATCCCGGCACATCTCAGCTCGCGGCACGAAGCCTTTGCGGGATGTGTTGAGCTTCTGATAGAACTTCCGCGTTTCTTGAGAACGGTACAGCAACTCCATCTCTTGGCATTCCACCTCTTCCAGGCGGCGCTTTTTGTCCCGGAATAGGCGGGTTTGCTGTTTCCGCTTCAGTCTGTATCGTTCCACGTTTTGCCGCGTACCATGCTGCAGCATTGCAGCCCGCGCTGCATTCTTCTCCTCTAAAACCTCCTGGCACTCCTCGTCGAACCAATCGTTTCTTGAGCTCCGTTCCACATATCCGACAACGCTTTCGGCAGCGTCGTTAATGGCTGCTTTGACTGTCCTCCAGCAGTCCTCAAGAGGGGCCCTATCGAGCTCGCCCTCATCCGGCAACGCTGCCTCAAGATGCTGCGCGTACGCATTGGCGACATCCGGCTGTTTCAGCCGCTCGAGATTGTACCGGGGCGGGCGTCGGTACCGTACATTGTTGATGACGGATAGTTTTGGGCGCAGTTTCACCATCACCAGGTAGTGGTCGGAGTCAATGTTGGCGCCACGATAGGTTCTGACGTCGGTTATGTCGGAGAAGTGCCGTCCATCGATCAAAACGTGGTCGATTTGCGATTCTGTCTGCTGAGGTGATCTCCAGGTGTACCGATACGGGAGGCTGTGCTGGAAATAGGTGCTACGAATGGCCGGCCATGTTCTTGGAGGCGGCAAAATCTATCAGTCGTAGGCCGTTCTCGTTCGTCAGCCGGTGGGCGCTGAACTTTCCAATCGTCGGTCTGAACTCCTCCTCCTGGCCAACCTGAGCGTTCAAATCTCCTATGATGATCTTGACGTCGTGGCTTGGGCAGCGGTCGTACTCGCGTTCGAGCTGCGCGTAAAATGCGTCCTTGTCATCATCAGTGCTTCCGGAGTGTGGGCGATGCCTTTGATTCTTAACTTGCACATTCGTTCATTGATCGGCCACCACCACCACGCGCCTTTGCATATCACCCATCACTATGAAAGCTGTTCCCAGCTCGCGTGTGTTACCGCAGCTCTGGTAGATGGTATGATTACCTCTAAACGTTCGCACCAATGCTCCTGTCCAGCACACCTCCTGCAGCGCTACGATGTCGAAACCGCGGGTCTTCAGTACATCGGAGAGTATGCGAGTACTTCCAATGAAGTTGAGAGATTTGCAGTTCCACGTACCGAGTTTCCAATCGCTAGTCCATTTTCGTCACTGTGGTCTTTGCCGATTGCTCCGGTCCGTATTCTCTCGTTGACGTTCCTGTGCTGATGTGTTTTTACGGTTGGCTTGCAGGGCCTGACACCTGTTGGATTAAAGTAGTGACAGCCCACTGTTAAGGTCCAATGAAAAAGGTAGACGTAGCAGCCCCCTGATTGATAGTGACAATTGCCATATATGTGTATGTGTTGTAGACGTTGACGAAGCGAAATTGCCGATGCATAATGATTGTATGTTTTGTTTATTTAGTCAGTACTAGATCGTTGACGATTAAAGTTGTAGAGTACAAACGCGATTTGAGTATGTTTTCAACTTTCTTCATATCACGCATCCCGGGACGGTTTTGTATAGTTTGATCACTACGTTTATATGTATTCGCTTTGCTGATATTCCCAACAACACCAACCCCCTAGATTTCCGGAGGACCATTCCCCCTAAATGTTCGGAGGGCCATAGTGCGCAGTTTAGCCTTCTCTGGCACTCGGACGATGATCAGCCGCCCCTGACATGGGGAACAGACGCTGTTGTGAGCCGCTCCTAACGTGGAGTACAGACGCTCCAGGTTTGCAAAAGCAAACCCCCCCTTCCCTGTCAGCATACGACCAAAGTTCCCACCGGTGGTTGGTTACCCGATCTTCCCCAAGGTTACTCGTACCCCGGCCAGTACCACGAGGAGGTAGGGATAGGAGTTGCTGGGCAAGAGGCTAAGGACCGCACAAAGGGGTCTATTTTATTCCTGCAGGTACGCGAGGTACCAATGGTACGCCATGCCCAGCCATTTACCGCGCCTTTCACCTGACGCATGAATATCACAAAATGAACTCGGAAAATAGGTACGTGTTTTTCCACGTAGGGTCTACGGGTAGATGCGATACAAGATACCAGTGTTTCTGTTCACATTCATTCGTTGTCCGGTGATAATTACCTTCGACAGATAAACTTAACGGAATGAATATGTTTTGGCGCTTACATGTTTTTTCACGTAGCTTCGACGTTTGGATTGTTTTGAGTGTAGAACAAAAAAAAATCTGAAAACCTGTGTAAATATTCAAATTGAAACTCCTTTGAATCACTAGCGCCACCACACAACAAATTGCGTCAATCAGTGGTGAATATCAGTATCTTGAAATATTTCATATTCACCACTGACATCGTCATGGGAACTTAGCGATTGCAGCGCCACCACGATGTTGCTACTTGTGTTGCCATTCAAAATGACCGTTAATTGTCTTACACAGTTTCACAATCGGACTTCAACGTCTGTTATCTGTGTTTTAACTAAAACTTGTTTTGATTTCAGACAAATTTGGTGCTTTCCAAAGTTTTCATAAATTTAATTTTGAAGGTATTGATGCTAAAAGTTTTAAAATTGGTTGAAAAATAACAAAGTTATGTTTACTTTACTGAAGGTAATTTTTCATAACCTGAAAATTCACCTTCAAGACGCTTTCGCCATCTCTACATGTTAATATTTTTGGTTCAGATTTTGAGGTTTCTCTTGTAAGGTGATTACAAAACGAAGCCAAACTTCGAATTTTCAAGTGCACAAGACTGGAGAATCTGACAACAGTTCGTGATGAAATTCAACCAAATTACTTGCTTACTGGTAGTGACCAATGGGATAAATTTTCAACGCAAATTCAGTAGAACACTCAAATTTTTGTTTTTTTTTTTCAGACGTTCTGGCAGAAATTTTTGCCTGGCAGAAAAATCGCCAGGAATTTATCCTTCTCTTAAATTAATTCATCCTATTTTAGATGTCAAGATTGAAAATAATGTTTGTCAAGATTGAAAATAATGTTTATCTAGCTTTTTACCCAAAAAAGACTTTGATTGCTTCATCTTCACATCAAGGAAATAGTGACTTTAGTGAACAATTTTGTAAAATAGAAACTTTTGTGACTTTTTGGTGAAAATAATGGCATTTGACAAGTGACATGCCGAAAGTAGTGACCAAGTCACTAAAGAGTTGCTATATCATTACATGGACGGAAAATATTGAGTGAATTGATTAACGCAACTAAATTATCACTTTTCAATGATAAATTATCATATGAAGAAGTGAAAATTTCAACAACGATGTAATTTTGACAAAATTCATCTACTGATGTTACTAAATACTAATTCAATACAGTACTAGAACAACGGCCTAACTGACAAATCTAAACAAACTGAGTTTTATTCACTTAACTGTTTATTTGATAAATTACAATCATATAATGCACATCTGTACCTTAAAAATAACGTTTTTCACGAAATAAGTGAGAAAAACGTAAAGGCGTATCTGATGTTTTCTTTCGATACGAACTCTGGTGTCAATTTCGCCCATCTTCCCCCTTGCGGTAACCGGGCGCATTTGAGATTGAGTGTGGCAGCAGGGCGCATTTCAAACTGAGTGTGCAGAAGGGCGATAGTGATAAAGGTTCGCATGAGAGAGCGTAGCAGAACGGCGAAGCTGATGAATTCAAACCTGAAGGACGAGGTCAAAAGGCGCAATCGTAGTTGTCAAACTGAAGAAGACAAAAAACCGAGGGGCGCAACAGCTCTAAATTTTGATAAATGGCGCATTATGTTTTTTTTTATTTATTTTAACGTGTTATTCATAATATGTAAATAAATTAAATGTTTTGCTAGAAAAGTAATATTGTAATGGATCCTATAAAAATGCATCATGCGATTAAATCGATCGGACACATAATATAGAATTAAAATTACATCCGCTAAACTTCAAACCGATTTTACTGAGAATGTATTAGTCTTCACATTCGCCCTAATTCTAACTCTGTATTGAATTTATTTAAAAAACTAAAACAAGAAACTTACAAACATCTGGCCCATGTGGCCTTCCTACCGTGAAGTGCCATAACTCAAAGATTGAAGGACCTTGAACCGTAGTTTCACGCATATAATTTTCATAAAACAAATGTCATAGTGTGGTCATAGTTAAAAACAATGGGCCGTATGAATAAAATGTAGTAAAGTTGAGTTTACTACATTCTCGGTAGTAAACGCTATATGTGGAACACGAGTGGAACATGTTTGTGTCATTTTCCTTTCTACACCTTTCGAACATACTACAAACAACGCATTGCTATGAATAAAGGTAGCATTTACTACAAAGCTACTGGTAGTTAGCTTCAGAGGTTGCTACACATGCTTTGAGATTGCGGAATTGAATGGAATAATTTACTTTTGAGTAAAAATCATGGGAAAACGATATGAGTTTTGATAATTCGGATGGTATTTGAGTTTTGCTTAGGAATTCTGAGGTTACGAAAACATTCGCCCCGCCAATGCTGAGATTCCGGTAAGATTACCGGCAGTAGCAATTTGTAATAACCGTGTGAATTCTGGCATTACGATAATTATGTTATTTTCTAGGAATTTTAGGATGTCGGTGGGAATTCAGATATTTGTAATGTAATTCTGAATTTTACGTGTAAATTCTGACATCTCAGATTTCCTTTTGAATTCCGGAATTCCTGTAGGAACTTTGAGATTCCGATAGGGATGTCGGATTTTTTATGATAATTCTGGAAGTTTAAATACCATTCTAGGAATATTGCGGAAATATTAGGAATCTGGTAAAAACTCTAGAATTGGGGTGGGAATGGGATTCCGAATATTAATCTCTTGGAATTCTGTGGGTGTCTTTGAGACGGTATTTCTGTAAAAATCTATGAGATTTCGGTGGGATTCCTGCGAATTATTATGTGAATACAAATATTCTGAAAATCAATCTTTGTAATTATTGTAAAAACTTTTAAGATTCAGTTGATCTCCAGTTCCGTTGGAATTTCAAAGCAAAGTTTTAATATAAACGTTTTGAATGTCGGTAAATATTTTATAGATTTCAATTGGTTTTTTTTGTGAAATCGATAAGAATTTTAATATTTTCAAAGGGAACCCTGGTGTTTTAGGGGAGATCCTCATTGAATTCTAAAGACTACCAATGGAATCACTACAATTCCCATAAAAATCTCGACATTCTTAGTTCTAGACATTCCAAGGATACTATCAGAAACCCCACCAAAATAACGAGAATATCACAGAAACACTTAGAACTTCCGGAATTCAACATGCTGTTAAGAAAACACACTGGGAGCATCAAAATTCTACCGCAATTTCACCAGAATCTCTACTGATGCTAGAAAATATGTGGTTCCAGC
The DNA here is from genome assembly GCF_002204515.2 of Aedes aegypti. NCBI lineage: Eukaryota > Metazoa > Arthropoda > Insecta > Diptera > Culicidae > Aedes > Aedes aegypti. Next base: position 123,172,315 of record NC_035108.1, on the reverse strand, counting down.
TGTAATCTCAAGATCTCTTCATAGATGTTAAGCTAGTATTTAAAAAATCATCAATCACTGCCCGGATAAAAAATACAATACAAAAACTATATAACGTATTGCAACAGTACCATTCAATATATTGGAAATACAATACAGTATATGTAAAATGACAATACAATTACAGTACAATATATTGTTTTGAACAGTTCACTGTATGGTATATGAGATTTTTGCAATATAATGTATGGGTGGTTAAGTATCGTAACAATACAAATATAGATATTTTCTCATACAAACATTTTGAAAATACAATACGATATAATGTTCATGTAATGTCTTGATTAGCAATTTTTGTATTGTTGTACAATACAAAGACAATTCAACGAACTGTATCATGGTTGCATACGTCGTTACAGCTAATGTCAAGTGACTTCTAAAAAACTACTTATTTTTACTTTTTGAATATTTTTTACCCAACATTTCTTGCTTTCTGAACTTGTTTTGTTTATTTCTTTCAGCAAAGCTACATAGAAAAAAGCTACAGTTGTTTTACGCGAAAATAGGAATTTGACCAAAATTGTAAGGTATAAAACCAATTAAAAACAATACAATGTTCTGTTACAATTTATTATATTGTTTTTGAATTGTATATCCAAACAAGAATAATATTGCTTCGACATTCAATTACAATACGCTGTATTGTATCCAATACGGTATATTGTACATTAATGGTTTATTCCATTCACTGAATGATACGTTTTTATCCGGGTGGCGTTTGCGAATGCCGAAAACCACCCAGAAAATTCTTTGATGTACCGTCATCATAAAATCATAGACATAAAGAGAATACCAGACTGATCGCAAAATTACACTACAAATCTTGTCAAATAACAGGACCTTCATGATTTGTGCAAATTGTCGCGTAATCGATTAGATTCCATGCATTTTCTTCATATGCATGATTGTATTAATTTTAAGCGTCACTCTGAATAGATTGTTCTTTACGTGCAGAATCACTCTGCACTCTGAATGGAAATTTCTTAACGTGCAGCTTCAGTCACTGCTCATGTTCGAAAGTAAAAGTACTACATGTTCGAAAAGTTTTTTATTCATACCAAAAGTGTAGTAAACTTTGTGGATTTTGTTTTTGAGTAGATGCTACATGTAGTAAAGTTCAACGATTTTTATTCATACGACCCAATGAATGAAGAACAAGTCGGATGTGTTAAAATTTAGGCAAATAGTTATTGAACATATTTTAAAAACAACTCATGCATACCCACCACATACCGCATATATAGCAAATAAACCCATTAAGAAGGTGTTTCAAATTGTAATACCGTGCACCCCCGATAATTTGAACGGTACCTCATGCAAACCATCGGGGTTCATTTTTAATTTGAACATCTAGTCACCCTAGAAACGTGTTTCTGGTTACCTCTTTCTCTGTTTTGTTTTGATTCTGCGTTCCGTTCCACAGCGTTCCATCTCACTTCACTCCGTTCCATGAGCTAAATGACGTTTGAACCATTTTTAATCTGAACGATGTGCAAATTAGCGGGGTACAGATTAAAAAGTGTTCAGATTAAATGTGGTCAAACCAACGGGGGTACCCGGTACTTCGAACATAATAAGTGAAATTATGGGCGGTATGAATAAAAAGCGTTGAACTTTACTACATGTAGCATCTACTCAAAACCAAAATCCACAAAGTTTAATACACTTTTGGTATGAATAAAAAACCATTCAAACATGTAGTACCTACTACTTTCGAACAATATGAGCAGTGACTGATGCTGCACGTTAAGAAAATTCTATTCAGAGTGCAGAGTGATGCTGAACGTTAAGAAAATTCCATTCACAGTGACACTTAAAATCAATAAAATCATGCATATATGCCAAATTTGTCGCTTATCCACACGACAAATCATATGAAAATATGAATACTACTACATTCCCGCTATACATCGCGTAATCGTGCATGGACACTAAATCATGTATATTATGTTATTTTACATGATTCGAAGTATAAATTTGCGATAAATCTAGCATTTCCTTTATGTGCAGTAAATTTTATGATGATGATTACGAAGATTTTTCTGAGAATTTTTGAATTTTAGCATAAAATCTGTGTCCTATAAAGAGATCTTGAGATTACAGCAATTGTGGAATTATGAAGTTCCTACATTTTCAAGATTCCAGTACTGAGAATTTGATGAGCTTCCTCTGTGAATTAAAAAAAAAACAGCATGTTGAACTCCGATGATGGATATGGAATTCTTAGTATTTCTATGGTATTCCCGTTATTTCGTTAGGTTTCCTGGTAGTATCCCTGGAATTCTTAGAAATAGAAATAAATTCTCACAATAGTGGTTGAATCAAGGATTTTCTTTTACATTTTTACATTCAGACATTCTAAGATATAAGCTAAGTATGCTGTTTCGCTCAAGAAAAGTACAGAAATTCCTTGACTGAAAGGGTCAAGAAATTTCCTACAGAGAGCCGTCTTTGAAGTGACATTTCTTCTCAACTGCGTACTGCGATCAGAAATAAGTGATTTTCTTAACCATTTCTTGGGAGAAATTTTCCACGCATCGAGATAGGCGATTCCTTTTCTTGTCAGTAGCAAACCGGCCTATATACTATAATTGAAGATATACTCTGAAATCCTAACGGAACTGGAAATCAAAAGGATCTAAAGTTTACAAGAATTCCAAAGATTTGGACCAGAGTTTGCAGGAATCTCACTGAAATCTATGAGATTCTTACATAAATACCGAATAATTTCAAAAGATTAATAGCCAGATCAAATACCGGTTTTACAATATTCCCAAAAGAATTCCAGAATTGTTATAACAAATCTAGAATGCCTATCGGAAACCCAGAATTACTATAGGGATTCCAGAATTCCAAAGGAAACCAGAGAATCTGAAATGTCAAGTCAGTCAGTCATTCTTAAAACTAAGAATGACTTTATAATTAGCTGAAATCCATCAGACAACCGAGAATTCCTAAGAAACAACATAATTATCGTAATGCCAGATTGAACATATTTATCGTAATGAGTATCTTCGTACCTGCCACATGATATTCACATGCAAAATGATCAATTGACATTGAAAGCTCTCAGTTAAAAACTCTGTAAGTACTCATATGAACACTAAGCTGAGAATTAGGCTCTCTAACGCCAGAAAGAATACCAGATCTCTCAAATAAATTCAAAATCTGAATAAAATTCGTTTTCCCATGATATTTCCTCAAATTTTAATTATACCATTCATTTCAACAATCTCAAAGCATGAGTAGCAACCTCTGAAGCTAACTACCAGTAGCTTTGTAGTAAATGCTACCTTTATTCATAGCAACGCGTTGTTTGTAATGTTCGAAAGGTGTAGAAAGAGAAATGACACAAACATGTTCCACATATAGCGTTTACTACCGATAATGTAGTAAACTCAACTTTACTACATTTTTATTCATACGACCCAATGCGTTGAATTTGCGCACTTTGCGATATTTTCGATTTACAAGAATAATTCTATATTCCAATTGGATTGTGTAGTGGTGAAACAATCCAATTAGAATTTGAACCCAATGATTTGCAATTTGTTTAGCTCGATGGACAGAGTATATTTTTTATATGTAGGTACACAATTTTGTTGCGATTTTTTATATAAATTTTAATTTTAGAAATGCTCAAAAATGATTTCAATCCGTAGACTCAATGACAGCTTGTCGCGAAATAAAATTTGACAAGGAGTGATTCAAAAGTGATTTCCATACTCATTTCAAACACGTTTCAAAAATAGTTCCAGGGCACGGAAAATTTTGAAATTTTGAGTTCTGGTCCAATCTTTAACGTAGATGCAGAATAGGGTAAAAACCCCTAAACAAGCCAATTATTAGAATATTATACCAAGTGGAATCATATAAACGGGCCGTAAATTGGTTTATCATTTGGTGTCATGTCTTATATTCCGAACATAGACGATTTCAAAGGTAAGAATTGGTATTTTTAAACTTTTGTATTTGTATATATTGTCAGCTATTGTGTACGATAACTTGCTGTTTATACACATTTTTGTTCAAGTCAAGGAAAAACAGCTTTAGTATTAGATTATATTGGATAACAAAGCTTTTAAATGAAAAGGACTTGAATCATAGAAAAATTGTTCATCCTGTCAAGAAATTTGAGTTTTCTTGAAAAAGTTGCTTTTTTAAACCTCGAATGTCCGGAATATGAGTCATGTTCGGAATTTGAGACAAAAGGGTAGGTACATTACAAACTTCTGTACAGCCGGCTTGCGGCTTATCTTATGTTTGTCTTACTGGCTCTTTTTAATAGACATGTACAGACACCGGATGTCTGTATTTTCTGTTAAAGAAACAAGTCCTCTATACTTTTCCGGTTTAAGTAGTTATTCTAATACAATTTTATCAAACTAAACCACCTACAGAACCGGAAATGATAGGCACGTCATGCCGTGCGATAAAATTCATCATTCAAACGGACACTACACAACCACAATCATATAGGCAAGAAAAAAGTGAAAGTAAACCAAATCCAGAAATTGAAACTTCCAACTCACTGCGATCGAAATCCGGCCGTGCCATACTGGACATCCTTCTGGGCTTCCCGCTTCTGGTGATACTCCCGGGCAAAAGCATACACTTGCCGCAAATTGAACGTCATCTCTGGTTACAATCACTTAAATGATACACGAGAACTTACGAAGCGCAGCCAGGGAACTTAGCAAATAATGTTGATTTGTTGGGGGGGAATCTAGCTTATCACCAACTCGAGTGTTCACCGATAAAGTGCATGCGGGAGCTGCCCCAAACAAGAATGCATCTGCGGCCTGACCACAACGTCAGCAGTTTTCGACTGGTCTTTCCTCGACGTCTCGGCGCTTCTCGTCTGGCTGCACCAGCTACGACAATCGATCTGCTGTCAAGCTATGAAGCTGGTGGTAGCTATTCGTGTAAGCGATGCTTGACCATCAAACGTACAAAAACGATAAATTTGCCATCTGTCAGAAGTTAAAGCGACGGTCCGTCGAAGTGTTTGGAAATCGATTGAGTTTAGTGAAAAATTTAGTTTTATTCCATAAAAACTACTGCTAAGCGTGAAGAAACTTTTATAATTATTTGAACAAACATGTCGCTCGTTTGCAGCAGTAAGTATTTTGTGCAATTGGATAAAATTCCACCCGAAAATCGCATCCAAACAAAAGCCGCAAGCTCCGGCGGAGGTTATGTTCGAAGCGACTGGTAAACATTTCAATGGTTCGTTTTGTTTTGCAGTATCCAATGAAGTGCCGGAACACCCGGTGGTATCGCCCCGATCCGGGGCCATATTCGAGAGGCGATTAATCGAAAAGTACATCGTAGAGAACGAGTGCGATCCAATAAATGGGGAACCGCTAAAGGCAGAGGAACTGATCGAAATCAAGAGTAAGTTTTTATGAGAATATGGGGTCCTTATCCTACAGTAATCGCCAAAATAAAGAGCCCACTTGCTCGTAATCATGAGAATTGGCGATAATCGTATGTCAAACGGGGCCAAATGGGGGCCTTCCTTAGCCGAGTGGTTAGAGTCCGCGGCTACAAAGCAAAGCCATGCTGAAGGTGTCTGGGTTCGATTCCCGGTCGGTCCAGGATCTTTTCGTAATGTAAATTTCCTTGATTTCCCTGGGCGTAGAATATCAAACCTTTTTAAAGAAGAATTCCTGGCGTTGACTGTATAGGTATCAGATATTCATAGATTCTATTCTCACCGGTTATCCGTGTTCGCATTTCAGCACCTCCAATAGTTCGCCCCAAGCCACCGAGCGCTACCAGTATTCCAGCGACGCTGAAAATGATGCAAGACGAATGGGACGCCCTAATGTTGCATGCATTTACCCAGAGGCAACAGTTGCAAACCGCGCGGCAAGAATTGTCTCACGCCCTCTACCAGCACGATGCGGCCTGTCGTGTGATTGCTCGTCTGAACAAGGAAGTGGCAGCTGCCCGTGAAGCCTTGGCTACCCTCAAACCACAAACCGGTATCGCTTCCATTCAGTCCTCGATTCCACAACCGTCAATTGCTGCGGAAGCCGGAGGAATGGCCACACAGCCAATTGAGCAGGCTGGTATGAGCGCCGAGGTCATTCAGAAGCTCCAGGACAAGGCCACAGTCCTGACGCAGGAACGAAAGAAGAAAGGTCGTACCGTTCCGGAGGAGTTGGTTAGCGCAGAAAAGATCCGAGGTTTCCTCACACTTGCTTCACATCCCGGTCTTCATTCGGCCAGTGTGCCCGGTATTCTGGCCTTGGACATCAACCATTCCGATCAAAGCAAAATCCTGACGGGAGGAAATGACAAAAACGCCACCGTATTCAACAAGGACACCGAACAGATTGTCGCTATCCTCAAGGGACACACCAAGAAGGTTACGAAGGTCATATTCCATCCGGAGGATGACACCGTCATCACAGCTTCTCCCGATGCCTGCATTCGTATTTGGAACGTTCCAACCTCCCAGACTCAGCTCCTTCTCCGCTGTCACGATGGTCCAGTGTCTGGCCTGTCTCTTCATCCCACAGGAGATTACGTCCTGTCCACATCCTCCGACAAGCACTGGGCCTTCTCGGATATCCGCACCGGACGTCTACTCACAAAAGTTCCCGATCCAACCGACATCGGTCTCACGACGGCTCAGTTCCATCCGGACGGTTTGATTTTCGGCACAGGAACCGAAGACTCGCAGGTTAAGATTTGGGATTTGAAGGAGCAGAGCAACGTTGCCAACTTCCCGGGCCACACCGGACCGATCACGGCCATTTCCTTCTCCGAAAACGGTTACTATCTGGCCACGGCAGCCGATGACGCTTGCATAAAGTTGTGGGATTTGCGAAAGTTGAAGAACTTCAAGACGATTACCCTGGACGAGGGCTATGAGGTGAAAGATCTATGCTTCGATCAGAGTGGAACCTATTTGGCTATTGCGGGTACCGATATCCGGTAAGTTGATCCGCTTTATGACTAATGTTCGAATGAATGATTCCAATTAAAAACGGTATTCTGATTCAGGGTCTACCTGTGCAAGCAATGGCAAGAGTTGAAGGTGTTCAATGACCACACTGCTTTGGCGACGGGAGTTCGATTCGGCAAGCACGCTCAGTATGTGGCTTCGACCAGCATGGACCGTACGCTCAAATTGTACGGCATAGAGTAGGACGAGATCTTCTAGATTGAGTAAGCAAGCAATTGACTTCGGTGAGTATATTGTATGTCTGCTATAGATACCCTAGGGTACGGATTATTAAATTTACATCCCAGTGTTTTGGGACTTTTCATTGATCTAGAACCTCTAATTTAACACGATGAAATATAAATGTACCATTTGTATGATGACCAATAGGTTGTTGCAACAGTTAATTGATGATAGAAAGAAACAAGCCTTTGAAACTTCGAGCAAACAGCGATTTGATTAAACTACTGCCTGTGCGAAAAAAAAATTACACTGTCTGTGCCTTGGGGTCATAATTTTTATTTTTATTTTATTTTATTGATGTACAAGAAGGTCAGGGGCCAAGTGTCCAGCATAAGTTTGAAAACTCACACCTCTTATAATACACCGGGGGTTTTGGAGTTTTTTTACATATAGCGGTAGTGAAGTGTTTTGCCTAAGGATTTGGTGCCTAAGGAAGGGATTATGTGTGGAGTTTTGTAAATAGCTCCAGTTAAATAATTAATTAATCTGATTTACCTTACAATTTATAAAAGAAGGATTATAGAAACGTTATACTCATCGTTTTCTCGGCTATTACGCTGTCATGAAAACGATATACTTATGTAGCTAAACAAGCAGTACAGTTGCCAGCCAGACACCGCGCGCGTCGGACGTTTTTCTTTGCTTCTTTCACTCTTGCAGTCTGTGAAAACCGGTGCACGAAAAAACACCCTAGGGACTGTCCATTAATTATGTAAGGGTTTACGGGGGAGGGGGGGTTTGAGATTTCTTACGCGCCATACAACTTATTTCTAATTTTCATACAAAAAATCTGTTGCGAGTAGATCAATTGTAGTAACCTACGACACTTCAATACTAGCAACGGTTAGACCTAGCAACGATTGTTTAGTTGATGTAATTAGAAAATAAATGTTCATTACCTCTTCAGACTACAGCCAATACAGACGTGTTTTTCTACAACTCTCAACTGGTTATGGGCCCAGCATTTTGGCCATAGCCTGAAGAAAAGTTAACAAGCGTGAAGAGTTCTGAAGTGTCCGAAAATGGTTCTTCCGAGGGATGATCCAAATTCTCAAGGCGGCGGTAGAAGTACTGGCGGAGGAACGGCAGGGACCGGTCAAGGTGATGGAGCAACTACCAGTGGAGGCAGTGTGCGGCCAGCAGCTCCGGTTCGATCGTTTGGGAACGCAGTAAGTCTTCCGGCCATGGAGAAATTAAAAGGACGTCAGAATTACGCTTCGTGGTCCTTCGCAATGAAGATGATCCTGATACGTGAAGGTACGTGGCGCGCAGTGAAGCCTGCTGAAGACCAAAACGTGGATCCAGAGATGTGCGAACGGGCGTTTGCGACCATATGTTTAGCCCTGGAAAAGCAGAACTACAGTTTGGTCAAGACAGCGAAGACAGCCCGAGAAGCCTGGGAGAAGCTGCAGCAAGCTTTCCAAGACAACGGACTGATCCGAAGGTTTGGACTTCTCGACAAGCTAACATCCGTCAAGCTAGAAGAGTGTGAAACTGTTGAAGATTACGTGGACCAGCTGGTGACAACATCGAACGATTTGAGCGAGATTGGATTTGAAGTCAACGACCAGTGGCTTGCGTCCTTGCTGCTCAAAGGACTTCCTGAGTACTATAATCCGATGATCATGGGACTGCAGGCATCCGGGATCAACCTGACAGCTGACGTAGTCAAGACGAAGATCATTCAAGACGTGAAGTGGCCGTTGAAAAGTTCCGGTGTGGGTGGCGCTCTGTACACGAAACCGAAATCGAAGCATTCAAAGGTGGACAAGAAGAGCGGATTGTGTTTCACCTGCAACAAGCCTGGACATTTCGCTTCAAATTGCCCCCAGAAGTCATCAAAACCCAAAGGTAAGGCATTGTGTGCAACATTGGCCGTTGGAACTGGTAGCGAAGACTGCTGGTATTTTGACTCTGGAGCGACGGCACATATGACGAGATCGAAAGATGGATTTGTGAAGCAAGTGGATTGGGTACATCCAATTGACACCGCTAGCAGCCATAGCATCAAGTCTGTTGCAAAAGGTACGGTCCAACTGGAGTTGGATGAAGGCCCGATTGAAGTTAAAGAAGTCTTGATGGTTCCGGAGTTGTCGGCGAATCTTCTGTCTATCAGCAAAATCTGTGAGAAGGATATGACGGTATTATTCAAGGCCGGTGGATGCGAAGTACGCGACGAGAACGGCGACATCGTTGTAACCGGAATTCAGCAAGATGGCATGTACAAGCTGATTACGAAGAAATCCCCGAAAGCGTTCTTGATGACCGATATGGAACTGTGGCATCGTAGACTTGGACATCTGAATAAGCAGTTCATGGGCAAGCTAACAACGTTGGTCGATGGATTGGAGATACGTATAACGGACATGGACGATTGCATCGCGTGTGCGCAAGGTAAGCACTGCCGAGATTCTTTTCATTCTAGTGCTTCACGTGCGACCGATCTACTGGAGTTGGTGCACTCCGACGTGTGCGGTCCGATTGAGGTGCCATCGATCGGCGGAAGTCGTTATTTCGTTACGTTCGTTGACGACGCGAGCCACAAGGTGTTCCTGTATTTCATCGAGTCCAAGAGCCAAGTGAAGGAGGTTTACGAGCAGTTGAAAGCAATGGTCGAGCGACAGTCCGGACGAAAACTCAAAGTTTTGCGCACGGACAACGGAACCGAGTATGTGAATTCGTCATTGGAGAAGATCATACAACGGGATGGCGTGGTTCACCAAACAACGTGTCCATATTCTCCAGAACAAAATGGGACAGCCGAGCGTATGAACCGTACGCTGGTCGAGAAAGCGAGATCGATGCTGAACGACGCAGGACTTTCGAAGAAGTTCTGGGCGGAAGCCGTATCAACCGCGGCGTATCTGGTGAACAGAAGTTTTACCCGAGCCGTAGATGGAAAGACACCAGAGGAAGCTTGGAGCCAAAAGAAGCCGAACTTGAAGCATCTACGTGTGTTTGGTTCCCGAGTAATGGTGCACTGTCCGAAGCAGAAACGACAAAAGTTTGACCCGAAATCCGTTGAAGGCATCTTTGTGGGATACGGTGAACGTTCAAAAGGATTCCGAGTATTCAATCCAGCAAGAAACGATGTGATCGTTAGTCGTGACGTGGTGTTCATCAACGAAGGGCGTCCGATAACCTCGACAGCAACTGAGGACTGGAGCCAACCGGTAGAATTCATGGAGCTACATTCTTGGTTGGACATGGAGGAGAATCAAGCCAACGACGCTGGTGAATCCGATGATGTAGTGCTACCTGGTCCCAGCACCGAAGAATCGCCCGTGCCTGCCGTCGCGCTCCCACCGCAATCAGAAAGATCAGCTGTAGAGCAGCAAGGATTGAGGCGCAGCGGTCGGGAGCGCCAACCCACAGGCAAGTATACAGATTTTGTTTGTCTTAGTTCGACTTCTGGTTCCGATGATCTTACAGAACCAATTGAGGCGTTTCCCGGTCAAGCACAACCCGGATCAACTGATGACCCGATCAGCTACGCGGAGGTTCTACAACGGTCGGATCGAAATCAATGGCTGGAAGCTATGCGAGAGGAACTAGAGGCGCTGGACAAGAACGAGACGTGGGAGCTGACAGAATTACCAAAGGGCAAGAAGGCGATACGAAACAAGTGGATCTTCAAAACAAAGTACGGGTCCGACGGAAATGTGGATCGATTCAAGGCTCGATTGGTGGTGAAGGGCTGTTCCCAACGTTATGGTTTCGATTACGAGGAGGTGTACGCGCCAGTGGTTCGTTACTCAACAATAAGATACCTCATGGCCCTAGCAGTGGAACACGATTTGGAGATAGAACAAATGGACGCCGTAACCGCTTTCCTTCAAGGGAAGTTGAAAGAAGAGGAAATCTACATGGATCAACCTGAAGGCTTCATCAAGGATCCATCGAAGGTGTGCAAGTTGAAAAAGGCACTATACGGTTTGAAGCAATCAAGCCGCATATGGAATCTTCAACTAGACGAAGCATTGCGAGAATTTGGTTTGCAGCGGTCGGAAATTGATCCCTGTTTGTACTTCAAGAAAGAAGGCGGACGAATGATGTTTGTGACAATATATGTGGACGATTTTCTCCTGTTCACAAATGATCAAGCTTTGAAGAAGAAATTGAAGGCATTTCTGAATAGTCACTTCAAGATGAAGGATTTGGGAGAAGCGAAGCTGTGCCTAGGACTCCGGATAACACGCGACCGGAAGAACGGAAAGCTCTGGCTGGATCAGAAGCAGTACCTGAAAGATGTTTTGGAACGATTTAGCATGGCAAACTGTAATTCTGTATCAACCCCGGCTGATCCTTCAGCAAAATTGGACAAGACGATGTGCCCATCTGACCCAGAAGAAGTACGAGAGATGCAGACGGTTCCTTACAAAGAAGCGGTAGGTTCCCTGATGTACGCGGCGTACGCTACAAGGCCGGATATAGCGTTTGCTGTGAATACGGTGAGCAAGTTCAGTAACAACCCTGGACGTCGACACTGGGAGGCGGTGAAACGCATAATACGGTACCTGAAGGGGACAATGGACCATCGTTTGCAGTTTTCGAAGCAGAGCAATCCGGATTTGACAGGTTACTCGGATGCGGATTGGGGAGGAGATGCGGAAGAGCGAAAATCAACCAATATATTGCGCTATCGAGGACGGCGCAGGAAGCACTCTGGTGGCAGCAGCTACTCAACCAGCTGGACGATCAACAGGTGGTGCCGATCATGTGCGACAACCAGTCGGCGATCTGTGTAGCGAAAAACCAAGGCTTCAACCCGCAGACGAAACATATTGTGATTCGTTACCATTTTGTCCGAGACACGCTCAATCGAGGAGAAGTTACATTGGATTACGTTCCCACGAAGCAGCAACCGGCAGATGGACTAACAAAACCTTTAACTAAGCAGAATCACGAACAGTTCAAGAAGATGCTTGGTATCGTATCGTAGGTTAAGGAGGAGTGTTGCGAGTAAATCAATTGTAGTAACCTACGACACTTCAATACTAGCAACGGTTAGACCTAGCAACGATTGTTTAGTTGATGTAATTAGAAAATAAATGTTCATTACCTCTTCAGACTACAGCCAATACAGACGTGTTTTTCTACAACTCTCAACTAAATCTTACCATGGGGGGAGGGGGGGTTGAAAAATCCCGAAAATTGTCTTACGTAATTAATGGATCGCCCCCTAGTAGTCGATTTTAGTGTTCTTCCAGTGCGCCCTGAAGTGGCCAAAGTGCAACATTTTTTGGAGAACGATTCAAAGCTCCAATATGCGGATATCAAGAGCATACAGTTACATCACTTACGTAACTGTGTGCTTATTGAAATGAAATCCCATGAAATCGTCATTCGCTACCAATCAGATCACAATTGGAAACGAACGATGCTTTGTGGAGACATAAAGTTTCGGATTCCCATCTACGTGGATTGTGATGCGGTGACGGTTCGAGTCCATGACCTCCAACCGTCAGTGAGCCACGTCCAAATCGCCGATCATATGCTTAAGTATGGAGAGGTGATTTCCATCAGTAATGAAAGGTGGAAGCACTATTTTCCCGGACTATCGAATGGGGTGCGAGTCTTGAGGATGAATTTACTTCGACATATTCCTTCGGTCATTACCATTGGAAATGAGACAACAATGGTCTCTTACATCAACCAGCCTAAATCCTGCCACTCATGCGGCCAAACGCCTCATCCCGGCAGGAAATGTCCGGTTTCCACATCAGCAACAACATTCCAAACCAGCAACATCATCGAAATCTTCCGACGGGTTGTTTACGCAGGATGATTTCCCACCGATAAACGATGATCATCAAATATCACCAACTCTTGCTTGCGTGGACGGACCAGATGAAGCAAACCAAAAGAACAACGACGAATGGACTGATGATGATAATACAGAGACGTCAGAAGCATAAACCGGATACCGCAAATCATAGTTGTCATGCTCTATTGTGCCTTTTACCATTCATTCGGGTGTATACTTTTAATTAACACGTTAAGTCGAGTCCTTTATTAAAATTGTTTGTTCGCTTACGAATCTTATTGATATGATCCACCATATCACGGCCACATCCCACTAACGCGTCGTAACAGTGGCGACTCGGGTGCGCGAGTTTTGTTTCGTTTTCGCGAAGTTAAAAGTGCATATTTCCACAGTTAACTCACACACGGCAATAATTTCTTGTTAGTCTTGTAAAATTATAGTAATCCTTCCTAACGTAAACAACAATATTCGGGTTTCACGAGTTTTGGCCGGGTTTTGCGACTGAATTATTTTTTACGGTTTGAGTTGATTGAGTTGATTTCGCATCAAAATCTCAAGCGTGAGATTTACGAAAGAGAGCGTATTGATTGACATTTTAGAGCGAGTCTATCAACAATGCTGAGAGCTTACTATGCCAATGACCATTTTTGCATGTGAATGGATCAATGCACGAGTTCACTATTTCTCGATTACTTTTTCAAATCGACGTAAGTAACTTTCATACGGTTTTGAGAAAACTAATTGAGAAGAATCACAACCTGTCTTCTAAAACTTTTAAAATGAATCACCTTTTTAACATTTTTTCGCCGTGTACATCGCTCAAATTTTGCATACAATCAGATCACGTTCAAAAACTAGGTAGTTTCTATTATTTTCAACAAAAATAATTATAACAAAATGATAAGCCGTTTCATACAGTTACTTTCAACGTTTTTCTACCAGTGTAAAATCGGCTCAAGTAGTGTTTTGTTTTGAATCGTGGTTAAGTCACTTTGTCTCTCTATACAGCGGGGCGGCGAAAGTAGTGGTTAGGTTGCGAAAGTTGAAAATCTTACTTTCGTCGTTTTGTAAATCCGGAAATTAAACGTTCTAAAAGTGAAAAATCTAGTCGGGTAGGAGCGGAACATGTGGAATTTCGCCTGCGACACACGTAGGATCAATAAAGTAAGTTCATTCACTTTTTTGACTTGAGACTATTTGAACAAGTTTTCGAGATTTGACGTTTGAGCGGTGCCGTGTTATTTATGTAGCCATGGTAACGAGTGAATCCGGCACCGCTCAAACGTCAAATTAGTGAACTCGTGCATCGGTCCATAGCGTGTGGCAAGTACGAAGATACTCTATGCCATGGGAAGTCGAGAAAATTTTAAACCCGAAACGATCCGACCGATGGGATTCGAACCCACGACTCTCAGCTTGGTCTTGCTGAATAGCTGCGCGTGTACCGCTACGGCCATCTGTGTATGAACCATATTATTGGATTGCAAAGAAAATAATATTTTCTTAACTTAAGCGCTCGCACCGGCAATTTTCAGCAGATCAGAAATGCGTAATATTATGTCATGTCTGTAGTCGAAATCAAATTGTTGTAAATTATTTATGTCAAATGTACCAGTAATGTGGTGGGATGTAGCGTAAACATAGTAAATTGGTCTGTAATTGCATGGTAGTTTCAAGAATGGGCGTAGTCAGCTAAAATAGTAATTTTTACCACAGATTTTTTTTCCGTGTAGGTATACTACCGACGATAAGCTTTCTGAAGGGCATTATCGCTCTATGCAAGTTTCACTGTAAACGTCAAATCCACCGCATGATGAACGTAAACAAACTAAACGCGTTGTAAAATGCTTGAAAAGTTTTAAAATTGTTTTAAAATTTTCTGTTTTTTTGCAAAGCCTATTAAGTAAGAATTATTAAAAATGCTACGAAGGTTACTAGTGGCACGAAGTGCACTATGTTCGTCAGTGAAACTATTAAACGCAGCTCCAGTACGAAACACGCCTAGTCAAAGTATAACACCAATCGATGTGTTCTGGCGCAGAAGTTACGCAAATTTGCCGAACAACCAGGAATCCCATCCTATAGCTGCTGAGGAGCAGCCTGAAGGAGACCAAAACGGGCCATCGATCGACGTGGACAAGAAACGCAAGATTCTGGAGCTGGAGATGGAAGTGATGCGCCAGGAGGGTCGCAAAGTCCCGACGCCGGCGAAAATCAAGGAAGAGAACTGGAACCATTTGCTGCAACTGCGGTCCCGGAATCAGCGCCGACAGTACTATCTGTACCTGTGGAACACCGAAATGGTGAAGGAGAGTCAGCGAATTAAGAAGGAGCAGAGGCGAGTTGAAATCGCCAAGCGGAAGGAAGAACTGACACAGGAGAATGCGGAAAATGACCACCTGATTTATGGACTGTTTCACAATACGATGTTCCTGCGGGTGTACGAATCGACGATGGACCATTGGCATAATAATAAGTAAGAATTACAATTTATTTCAGTTAAGGGGTAATCTGCCCATAAATGCATGCCAGTCCCATGTTTGCTGGATTTCCTATTCACATGGGACAATTATGCGTTTATGGGCAGTCCCAGGTTTGGTAGCGGATCTCTTTTCGGAAACTTGGTCCCTATTTTGAGGCAAGTCTATTGTTAATGTTTTTTCTGAGATTTCTCTCGAAAAAGCTTCAGGAATTCTAATAATTTCTCCAGAGATTTCTTATGGAATGCTTTTAGGGACTACTGTAGAGATCCATCCAGGAATTCCTCCAGTGATTTTTCAAAAGATGCTGAGAGGAATTTCTCTTTACTTTCAGAAATTTCTACAGGGATTATACCGATAATTTTATTAGTGACTATCCCATGATTTCTTGTAGAGATTTTTCTACTACTTTTCCCGACGATTTCTTCAGGTTTTATAGTAGATCTTTCAATGGTTTCTACCTGGGAGGGAGGCACTGATACTACACATGAAATATAGAACAACGTTTGTTTGAACTGCAAGATAATTCCAGCTTGCCAACAACAATCAAGGCAGGCTTGGGGAAAATCGCTAGTTTTCTTTTGTTGTGTACTTTCGATCTTTCCTGACAAACATGGAAAAAGGGCCACAGTTTTCTCTGCACTAAATATGAAGTTTTATTGGAAAAAGTGAAACAATGCGTTTTTCATACTTTATATTCAATCATATTGAAAGGTGCTCACGTGACATTACTTACATTGTGTGCATGAATTGATTTTCATTCGATTTTTGTCACTTTTGATGAAATGCGAAAATGTGTTTTAATCAGTTACGCGCTTTTTCCATGTTAGTCCAATGTTTGAGATCTGGGCTCACAGTGACAGTTCGTGACAGCGGAATCCCGGCTCACTATGACGTACAGAAATTTTGTATTGGTTTCTCCCTCCCAGGTTTCTACATGAGTTTGGATGTTAATATCTCTAAAATTGTTTTACGTATTTAATGTACAGGCCCTCATATGCTAAGGTAAAACTTACCCTACAAGCCGGGCTGAAACACTTACACTTACAAGTCAGAGTGTCTACTCGTTTACTGAAATGAAATTCTCTGATATTTCCAGGTCTTAAAAAATAATTCCAGGTTTAAGCAAACTCTTAAATACTAATGATTATCGAATTATTAATTTTGAATGAATTTGAATTCATTTCTAACAGTAGGTCTTAAATGGCTTCAAAACACTTGTACAAAAAACAATGATTTCTTTAGTTCTTTAGTGATTATTTCCCAAGGTATTCTCCATACAATTTCGTTTTAGAAACCTCAAGAATACAATATGGATTTTTCGAAAGAGAACCACAGAAAACACCTCAGAGATTTCATTAGGAATTCCCCCAAAGATTCTCCAACAAAGTCTTAAATCCTCCAGACTTTTATGCAATGATTCTTCCATCGTTTCCTGTTGGGCACTCTGAAAAATACCCGTTTAGAACATCTAAAAAACAGTATCTTCTCCAGAAAGCACCTCTGGGTCTTTCTTAGAATCTCCTAAAAAATTGTTTTTCAGGATATCTTTAATATTTCAACTTGAAATTTCTCTATGGATACTTTCTGGATGTACCCTAGAGGTTCCTTCTAAGATTTTTTGAGAAATGACTCCAGTAATTCTTTGAGATATTTCCCAAGTAAGTCTCCGAATATTTTTTTCAGGCATTTTTAAAAGAATATCTCCAAAGAAAGTTCTTGATTTTTTTTTTCAGAAATTATTTAATAAATCTTTGATAATCACCTGGACGAGTAATATTTTAGAAGAAAACCTAAACCTAGCTTGTGTAAGGTTTAAAGTACATAACTCTTGATGATCAAGGATTCCTGAAAGAACTCCTGGACACTTGAGGAAGTTTTCCTAGATCAATTGTTAAGATATTGAAAACAAAAATCAATCGAATAGCTTATCCCGTAAGATTTTCTGAATTCTAATTCCTTGAATAACATCGGAAGGAATTCCCAAAGAAGTTTGTATAAGAATGATCGGAATAATTACTGGAAAATTTGCAGTGGTGTTAACTGGTGTGGAACCTTGATTGAAATTTAGAAGATTCCAAGGGTATTTTATTCGAGAATGGAAAACGTTTGGATGAAATGCTGAAGAAAATCCTAGAAAAAAAATCTATATGAGCATTATGATGTATCGACGATCGAGTTTATTGTGAAATCCTTCCTTCCTAATAGATTTCCTCAATTAACCCTTTGAGAAACTGTTGGAGCGATTCCTGGAAGTAACCATGGATGAAATCTAAAGGAATTCACATGAAAAAGCGTAGGAATTCTTGTGGGGTTCTTTTGTAAAATATCTAAGCGAATTTCTTCAAAACTATGGAATAAATATTTGTGGGTTTTCTTGAAGAAATTTCTGCATAGTTTGGGATAGTTTTCGGAAAAATAAATCAAATAAATAAATGAAGAAATTACGGGAGCACAATCTGGAGAAATTCCTTTAAGCATCCTCCGAAAAGTAGCTGGATGAATTTCTGAGATAATTGGTAGAGAGAATTCTATAAAAAAACATCTTTGAAAGTATCCCAGACCAAATCTCTTGGAATTACTGGGATATTTCTTGAAGCTTTTCATCGAGAGATTTAAGAAAAAAAAATCTAGATGAGCCTGTTGAATAATCGCATTATAGTCTCTGAATGTTACTGTGTATAATTTTGCATCAGGATTAACTGCAATATAATGAATATAGTGACTTTAGAGACCTTTTTGTTCAAAACAGAGACTTCAGAGATTTTCCTTCAAAAATAGAAACTTTTTCAAGAGTTGCACTGAAATAGACACAAAGTATCTTAAAAGAGACCTGCTACCAACTCTGCAAAGGACATTCAATGTTTTTTTTTTGTATTTCATTAGAATTTCTTTGAAAAATAGGAATGCTTAAAATACATTCTGCGAGCGGGCTCTAAACAGCTAGTCTGGTCTGACGAAAAAGGTCTATTCTGAAGTTCCATTAAAAATTATTCATTTTACTAGTGTACCTATGCGTCAATATTTTACATTAAGAGTGTTTGATCCTTTGCTCGCGTCGGTTGCTCCTGTGGGGGCGGGTGATGTGAGCAGGATCAATCGTGTTGCGCGTCGCTCGCGTGGCATGAATAAATAGTGGCCCCTGGGGGATAGCTTGCAAGATACAATAATACTAATCAATTGTATTTTACTTTCAGATTAATTCAAGCGATGCAGTTCGGACAAAATCTGGTGATTGATTGCTCCTACGATGATTACATGAATGATAAGGAGATGCGCAATACTGCCAAACAGCTGACGCTCTGCTTCGCCTTGAACCGAATGCACAATGAGCCATTCAATGTTCACCACTGCAATGCAAATTTCCAGAAAACCACCATGAAGAATTTGCAGAAAAGCTTAGTGCAAATCCACGACACCGCCTTTCCGTTCAACATTACCGAGAAGAGCTACCTGGATTTGTTTCCTAAAGAGAAGCTGGTGTATTTGACGCCCCACTGCAAGAATGACCTGGAAGAGTTCAATCCGGACGATATCTACATTGTGGGTGCCATGGTGGACAAATCTTCCCAGGAGGCAGTCTCGCTGGGGAAGGCCAAGAAACAGGGTTTGCGGATGGCGCGGTTGCCACTGGATAGGTACTTCCAGTTCAAAAGCGGCAAATCGTTGACCATCGACCAGATGCTGCAGATTTTGCTGGAACTGAAAACGTCGAATAATTTTGAAAAGGCGCTCCGGCACGTTCCTAGGCGGAAAATTGTGCCCATGGACGAACAGCAGTTAGAGCTCCAAAAGCGACTCAAAGAGAAGAACCAGCTGAACAAGTTTAAATTTAGTATGGGTAAATTTTCGGATCGAAAATATAAGAAGCGATGAGGAGGTTTGGAGCACAGAGTGGGTCATGTTGTATTTAGGATGCTAAAACTGTAATAAAATAGTTGGTTTAGACTACATAGAACACGGATTGCGTTTAATTTCGTCTCCTTCGGGTTCGGCTGATACGCCAAGCATTCGGTTCTTCGTACTTGTTGTAGAGCGGTTCCAGTCGTTGGTTCTTCTTGAACTTGCTCAACTTGGTTGGGTCGGAGAAGCGGAAGAAAGCGGGCGCAAACTCGACCAGCCACTTGGGATCGATCGTTGTCACCTCGCGCATGTATTCCTTGGTGGTTTGCACCAATTCGTGGTAGACGACCCTGTGGATTAAGAATCATTAATTAAAATCAAACGTTCAATGCCAACGGGAATATTTTGAGTGGTCAGAAACAAAGCGATATAAGTGACAAAACCTAGATTTTTAAATAATAATCTTTTGAAGCAATTGAAAAAGCATGGAATTATCATAGCAACCAAAAGTTTGGATAAAAGGGCATTGTTAACGCACATGAGAGCGTCTGTTGGTTTGGATCACTTGCCGAGTGGTACTTCTTCATGGCAGAACAGAATCGAGAATTCGTGTCTAACTGGGATTTATTGCACTACACTGAGAACAGCGTTGCGGTTGAAAATACTATATCATAGGGTTAAATTAAATACACAACGCCACTTGATTTGTGCAGACTAAATTCGCATTTATTTAGAATATTTTGTGCATTCAATTTTACCATGGCACCATTTGTATAGTAAAAATTACTATATCATGGTTAAAAACTTGCAGCAGACCAGAATCGAACCGAGGATCTGGCGATTGTCAAGCGCGAACGCTAGCCGCTCGGCTATCGACGCGGTTGGATTGAGAGGGAACGAAACGCAAATAAAAAGCGTTCATGATAGCTCAATCGTGGTTGGAATAGTAAATTTAAAAACACGTTCATGGT
Organism: Aedes aegypti; assembly: GCF_002204515.2. NCBI lineage: Eukaryota > Metazoa > Arthropoda > Insecta > Diptera > Culicidae > Aedes > Aedes aegypti. The sequence goes on along the minus strand of NC_035108.1, from coordinate 123,152,014 downwards.
TCTCATTACTGCAACGCTTGTTTCAGTGTACGAACGGTTTCTTCAATGCAAACTACACTGATATATTGTGGTTCAAACTGTATTGGCACAAGCTGTTACTGAGCTTGAACTAACGAAGGTTTATTCTGACTTAATACTGGTTCTAACTGCGCGCGTTCTTACACTGAAACAAGCGTTGCAGTAATGAGAACCATGAACGTGTTTTTAAATTTACTATTCCAACCACGATTGAGCTATCATGAACGCTTTTTATTTGCGTTTCGTTCCCTCTCAATCCAACCGCGTCGATAGCCGAGCGGCTAGCGTTCGCGCTTGACAATCGCCAGATCCTCGGTTCGATTCTGGTCTGCTGCAAGTTTTTAACCATGATATAGTAATTTTTACTATACAAATGGTGCCATGGTAAAATTGAATGCACAAAATATTCTAAATAAATGCGAATTTAGTCTGCACAAATCAAGTGGCGTTGTGTATTTAATTTAACCCTATGATATAGTATTTTCAACCGCAACGCTGTTCTCAGTGTACTATAAATCACTTGTCGTACGAAATCTCAACACTGAAACAAGCGTTGCAGTAATGAGAACCATGAACGTGTTTTTAAATTTACTATTCCAACCACGATTGAGCTATCATGAACGCTTTTTATTTGCGTTTCGTTCCCTCTCAATCCAACCGCGTCGATAGCCGAGCGGCTAGCGTTCGCGCTTGACAATCGCCAGATCCTCGGTTCGATTCTGGTCTGCTGCAAGTTTTTAACCATGATATAGTAATTTTTACTATACAAATGGTGCCATGGTAAAATTGAATGCACAAAATATTCTAAATAAATGCGAATTTAGTCTGCACAAATCAAGTGGCGTTGTGTATTTAATTTAACCCTATGATATAGTATTTTCAACCGCAACGCTGTTCTCAGTGAAGGACTATTATCTGAGTCTAGGGTAACGGTCGTATTTTGGACCCCCTAAGGAAGGGATTTTAGTTTATTGCCACAATCAATTAATTGCACAGCGTAACCAAGTCAAAGAACATGCTAAAATGTAGAGAAAAACTTCCTCTACGATAGAGAAACTTAAAAGTAGATGGAGTACCGTGTACCTTTTAATTCCGCTCCTAAATGCTTATCTTTGACAGATAAGCATTTAGGAGCGGAATTAAAAGGTACACGGTACTCCATCTACTTTTAAGTTTCTCTATTTGAGATTCTGCTCAGAGGATTCGAACATTCATTAAAGAGTTCCTCTACGAGATAAAAATTCCCATACGGTCATGTAGGATCCACAAAACGTCGAAAATAATCAAATTTTGAAGCACTGTTTTTCATCATTTTGGACCCTCAAAGTATATATTTTGGACCCTCGGCATTTTTTATCGTTTGACGACAAAGTCCACGACACTGGTTGTATAATATGCTTGCCCATAGTATAATCATTCGATTGCCAATGGAAAACCGAAGAAATTTAGTTCAGAAATTTGAAAAAAGTTTTTGTTTACATTTGAAAAAAGTCTGACGGCTTCAATTTCTGTGTGTAACGTGTTGAAACGGTTGCATGGATGAACCGATTGAATTAAATTAATTTAAGATAAAATAAACACATTTTCTATGTACAAACGGTTGGTGCAAGTGCGGAATAGTCCTATCTTTCCAAATGGTATGCAATTTGAGTTGGTCTATCGATTTAAACTGGGAAATTTGCAGGAAAATGGCCCAGGGGGTCCAAAATATATTGGTTACCCTATCTACTATGGTGGTGGTTTTATACCGTAAAGTGCCCTAATTCAGCGCATTGCCTAATTCCGCGCATTTCATATTTACATATGGAAATACACATCAATACGGCAGCAACTTTTAACGCCATTTGATGCTACTTTGATTTAGAATAAGTTTGAATCACAAATAAAAGCAAATCGAGCAGTTTTTCGCGGCGTAAAAAAAATAATCAGTGGAGGCCCGTCTGAGTAGACGCCATTTTTTCAATTTCCTTAGCGTTCGTGCTAAGACTGTAGGACACAAACAAACGTGATTTCTATATTGAAAATGTTTTATTATTTATGCAATTTTCTATGAAACTACTTGCTACAGTGTGTTTCATGATGCTTCTATGAAATCTTATCAAATATTAGCATAATTATTGAGATTTATCCCAAAAAGTATTGCGCGGCATCATGGCACGTCATTTTTCATAAGTCCCTAATAAGCCATTTTACGAAGCCTGGTCAAATGACAGGAGACCTGGGATTTTTCAATCATCGGCGACAGTTTCCGCGATGATGATGGTTGATGACTGTGCGCATTTCTAGCGTAGCTTTTCATCCAGGCGAAAACTTAAATGGAGAAAAATTATTAAAATATTTCTGATCACAAAAGTGCTTTTTTATGTGCAATATGGGTAACAAAGAGGTAGCTGATACAATAACTAGGTGTAATGTTGCAGTAACGAACATTTTTGGATCTCATTTTTGTCATTTTCTCCATGTCCTCGTTTGGTAAGATGAGGCGTTATTGAAAATCACGCTGGATTTAATCCCAGGTCTCCTGTCAATTGACGCCGTTGCGGCGATCAGCTGTTCCGAAACGTCTCGTAAAATGGCTCATACCGCGCACTGCTATTTACAGAACAACAAACAAGTTAAACATGCTATATTGGTCTTCACAGCTGAATATTTATCTGTGGAAGTATTTTCATGCATAAATACGTTTCGCAAACAACCGGAATATCGGGAAAGCCCACTTACAGGGAAACTAGCGGCCGTTCAGAAACCACGTGGTCATTCATGGTGGGAGGAAAAGTTTGTCCAAAACCAAGATCCATAAACATTTGTTATTGTATATGAACAGTGCAGAATAAGCCATTTTACGAAGCCTGGTCAAATGACAGGAGACCTGGGATTTTTCAATCATCGGCGTCAGTTTTCGCGATGATGATGGTTGATGACTGTGCGCATTTCTAGCGTAGCTTTTCATCCAGGCGAAAACTTAAATGGAGAAAAATTATTAAAATATTTCTGATCACAAAAGTGCTTTTTTATGTGCAATATGGGTAACAAAGAGGTAGCTGATACAATAACTAGGTGTAATGTTGCAGTAACGAACATTTTTAGATTTCATTTTTGTCATTTTCTCCATGTCCTCGTTTGGTAAGATGAGACGTTATTGAAAATCACGCTGGATTTAATCCCAGGTCTCCTGTCAATTGACGCCGTTGCGGCGATCAGCTGTTCCGAAACGTCTCGTAAAATGGCTCATACAAATATACCGCCGTGCGGGGTGACATTGGTCCTAGGGGGTGACTTTGACCGCCCTTTTCGATGCATCTCTTGACTAGCACGGGAGGCAAAAAACTAATCCATGGCCATCCAGTGGCTATTTATAATGTATTCTTGAAGCTTGCGCCGTTTTCATTATTCTGGTTTAAGTTTGCTGTAAAAATCTTGGCCCAAAGTCACCCTTATGGACCAATGTCACCCCGCACGACGGTACAGACTTAAATTATTTTACAGGAATCCGTGAAATTCAACGTAATCTCAACAGCTGAAATAAATTAACGGAGTACGGTAAATTTTTACAGTTTTCGGTAAAATTTCACCGCAATCCGTTAAATTTCCACGGAATTGTGGTGTTTTATTTTACCGAACTGATCAGCTTTACGAGTTGTGATTACGGTGAAATTCACGGATTACGGTAAAATAATTTAAGTGTGTAGAGGTAGTCGGGGCGGTTTCGCCAAACTGCATATTTTTTTAAATTTCTTCTGGAATAACATGCAACCCCAAAGCTGACAAGGAAAAGGAAAAAATATCAACGTCTCCGCTGTCGCGAAACGTCCAAATGCTGAAAAATTGAAAAGTATTGTATTCAAAATAAACTGTTATAAAAACCTCAGTGTTCGGAGCAGTTTTTCCAAAGTTGCTGATAAATCTAAACACAAGACTATATATACTGCTTCGCGACTAAAAATGGGTGAACCAACGTGCGAAGTTCGAATTTTGACCAACTTCGCCGCGTCGCGAGTCACTTCGCTATAGTGCGCATCTATGCCCTCCGCCGTGTCCATTATGCGCACTATTGAGAATCGAGTTGCGACGCGGCAAAGTTGGTCAAAACTCGAACTTCGCACGTTGGTTCACCCATTTTTAGTCGCGAAGCAGTATAGTTATTTCAAATGTCTGCAACTTTTTCTGGCATAAAATTTCACTTCAAAGGCTTTTTATGTTTCGGTGTGATGCAATCGCAATTGCATAGAGTGCTTCGTGAAGCCCAAGCAGGACAGTTCGGTTTTGCGTCGTCCGATAGATTTTGCTCACGGTTTCGCGCGTGTTTTCGTCGCCGGAGATTTTCTTTTTTTTTACGCTTATCGTTATTTTATACAATCCGATGACCCTGGAGGGATCAGTTTTGCTTTTTACTGGCTATTGAGCAAAAATATTAATGCACAATCGACAAGCATTTCGCGAAATACTATGTAAAGCATGTAAACTATAAATAAACTCTTGTTTTCTCTTTTGATTGCCGGCATTCAAAAGATTAAATTGAAAACAATTAAACAACAAATGTTTATGGTCTATCGCCAGCTTTCTAGGCGAATCCTGACAATATACCTTCCCCAACATCCAACTCCGTAGCACTTATTATGGTGTCGCTGAGTCGGTGGCCTCCCATTAAGTAAGTGCTACATCATCATTTCCTTCCCCTATCCCAAGTTACGGTAAAGATGGGCGTGGCCGGGAATAGTGATATTCATGATTTTAGCATTCTTGTTTATGATTTGGACAAGGTATACTCCCCTGCCTTGTTCCTGAAAGTAGTCAGGATGAGATTATTAAGAAGAAACATGAATGTGCGAGTATCCAATCTACGTTAGCGTTAGTTAGCGTAGTTACGGTATACTTCGTAGATTGGATACTAGCAACATTCATGTTTCTTCTTAATAATCTCATCCTGACTACTTTCAGAACAAGGCAGGGGAGTATACCTTGTCCAAATCATAAACAAGAATGCTAAAATCATGAATATCACTTTTACCAAAACGAATCCTTTCCCATATCCAAATTCCTAGTTTTTTCTTGTGGAAGTGCAGATGACTCATCGGCTTCTATAAAGCAAGCTACACGTCAACATTTCCCTCCCATCCCAAAATGGATTACCTGCTTTGCTCATGTCCACAGTTGATCAGCAGAAGTTTTCTCATTTAATTTTGTTTTAGACAGCAATCAATTCGGTCACTTACACCCCTTCGCTTCTAATACCCTCATTTAAATCCACTTCAATACTTACCACTCTGGTTGTCGATTGAAGAGCGCACTGGACGGGTGGATGTAAACCACCTGCGAATCTACCAGCGTACGATACCCCTCCTGAGGGTCCTTTTTGGCGGCGTTCCGGAAGAAACCGGAACAAATGGTCTTCTGGACCCGTACCGTGTTCTTCCCGGCGGATACCACGTCCAACTTGTGCCGGTCCATGATGCCCAACAGTTGCTTCCGCACATCCTGGGCCCGCTTGAGGGTTCGGATCTGAACAAAGTTTTCATAGCACCACGCGTTGGAGAATTTGTTGTTCTTCCAGCTGTTGTACACCGCCAGCAGCGTCAAATGGTCTCCCTCGATTTGATTGAACTTGGCCTTCTTCTGATCGGCTAGGGCTTGCTTGTCCTTTGGCCGGTAGAACACGTTCTGTACCGAAAGCATGGATACGATTGTGAGGATTTCGTCAGAACATTGCAACGCTACGGACATAATGAGCATTTTGGACAGATTGGGTTCCAGAGGGAATTCGGCCATGCGGCGACCCAATCGCGTCAGAAGCCCTTCATTGTCCAGTGCCGACAGAGAATGAAGCTGCTCCAAAGCCATCACCAACGATTCGACGGGTGGAGCATCCATGAAGTCAAAATGTAACAAATCGTTTATTCCCATTGTTTTGAGCTGGAGTACTGTGGTTGCCAGATTGGTTCGCTGGATTTCGGGTACTGGAGTTGGCAGCATTTCATCCCGATAGGCGCGCTCAGTGTACAAGCGGTAGGCTTTACCCGGACCAGTTCTTCCGGCACGTCCGGCTCTCTGTTTGGCGGCCGCTTGAGAAATCGGTGTGACTACCAGGGAATCCATTCCGGTTTTGGAATTGTACACTTTCTGTTTGACGAAGCCGGGATCTACCACGTAGTAGATACCGTCAATGGTGAGGGATGTTTCGGCAATGTTGGTGGCAATGACCACCTTTCGACTGCCAGGTGGAGCCGGATCGAAGATACGCGTTTGCATTTCGGAGGGCAGGGCAGAGTATACGGGGAGAATGATCAGTTCTGGAACGTCCGGACCGAGTGACTTCATTCGCTCGTATAGAATCTCACAGGCTGTGTCAATCTCTTCCTGACCAGTGAGGAAAAGTAGGATATCGCCCGGGGGTTCACGAAGATGGATTTGCATGACCTGGAAAAATTGAATTGGAATGGTTATATAAACTTTGTCAGTAAGTATGAAAACGATTGCACATTTGAATTGTCAAGTCCTTTAGCATATTTCCCATATTCCAGCCTAAGGAATTATACTGTTGTAATGTTTTGATGTCTACATGTACACGACGAACACGTGTCCGAACTTTCTATCTAAAGAATAGGGAGTTGTGGATTCGTTCCCCACCGGAGCACAGGGTTTCTTTTCGCAATTTCAATTTCAATTTGTACACGCAGAGAATTAACAGCTATTCAAAACAATAAATAATTTTGTTGTTCTCAATCAACTTTTTCAATTTGTTGTAATAAAAAAAATGTGTTGAAACAACAATGATTTTTATCAGAAAAAAACAAAAATATTGTTGGATTTACTAGGTACATTCCTAACTAAAATTTTTTTGAAGCAACAAAACAAAAACTTTATTTCAAATGAAAATATATTTGTTTCAATTTCCTTCATTATTGATATTAATTATTATGCATTAGCATAAAAGCTGTCTCGCCATTTTGTTGCTCAGTAGAAACGATGAAAAAGTGAATAATTCTGATAAGCATACTCAACTAGGGTTGTCATGTCTATTACGGCTTAACCAGCCGACGGTGTTTTGAAAATACCTGAAGGTCGTAGACACAAAAGTCAATTTGGACAAATTGAGTTGTAAGATTGTGAAAAATAATAGAATCGTTCTGGTGGGCTTCGATCCCACGACTCCCAATACGCTAGACTGGGCGCGTTAACCAACTACGCCACAGAACGGGTAACGATTCTGCAGCGCAATCGGCCAATGTTGGCTTATGAGTAGTGTGGCACAAACAAGGCAACAGTGCGACGCTAAAAATAAAATCTCTCACTGTTGTTCGTAGGCACGCTTAGGAGAGTCGAATTGGGCATCTCAGAGAGCCGAAGGAGGTGTAGGGTTGTGAAGGAGAAAATGGGGTCGTGACGGACTTTGGTTTCAGGTTGGCCGATTGCGCTGCAGAATCGTTACCCGTTCTGTGGCGTAGTTGGTTAACGCGCCCAGTCTAGCGTATTGGGAGTCGTGGGATCGAAGCCCACCAGAACGATTCTATTATTTTTCACAATCTTACAACTCAATTTGTCCAAATTGACTTTTGTGTCTACGACCTTCAGGTATTTTCAAAACACCGTCGGCTGGTTAAGCCGTAATAGACATGACAACCCTAGTTGAGTAAATTTGAGCGGCGATCTCTCTATCGCAAAAGGGGTCGATATGACGAGATACGACCACGTCGAAAGCCGGACCCATACTAACCATCTCATTGAGCCAATGTTGGCTTATGAGTAGTGTGGCACAAACAAGGCAACAGTGCGACGCTAAAAATAAAATCTCTCACTGTTGTTCGTAGGCACGCTTAGGAGAGTCGAATTGGGCATCTCAGAGAGCCGAAGGAGGTGTAGGGTTGTGAAGGAGAAAATGGGGTCGTGACGGACTTTGGTTTCAGGTTGGCCGATTGCGCTGCAGAATCGTTACCCGTTCTGTGGCGTAGTTGGTTAACGCGCCCAGTCTAGCGTATTGGGAGTCGTGGGATCGAAGCCCACCAGAACGATTCTATTATTTTTCACAATCTTACAACTCAATTTGTCCAAATTGACTTTTGTGTCTACGACCTTCTGATAAGCATGTTAAATTCTTGTGAAGTACATGGCGTGGCTAAAATTTTGTTCAAGAAGTTCGAGTCAACGGTTTTTTAGTAACAGTTTAGGAGTACTAGAAATCACATCCAGAGCTATTTTTGGTAAGTTTTAACCAATTTTTCTACAAATCTAATTCTACTAATGAATTTCGCAATATTGCAGTCAAATCCACGAGCTGATGATTGTATCCTGTCTCTTTGTTGCGGAACGGATAAGGATCATTCTCGAGGTTAAATGATTATGACGCATGTTCCATATACTTCTACAAAACAAAAATAAAGTAGACGTTTCGAAGCGATTATCGTTGTTTATTGTTTATTTCCTAAAAAGAAAAAAAAAAGTTTAAGGCTACATCAACAAAAATGCGTTTTTATTCCAAATAAGAACATTATCACTTTGTTTCAATGCAAAACATTTGTTGTTTCAAAAGAAAAAAAGTTGAAACAAAAAATAAATTTGTTGCACCGCATTTAACGCATCTGTCAAACTCAACCATTTTTGTTTTTGAATCAAATTGAGAGTTGTAATTGAAACAATAAAAGACAACTATAAGCCGGCAAATAATACAGATATATTGTTGTAATGATGCAGAATACATTTGATATCAAAATTGTTTTCTCTGCGTGTACATTTTACACATGTTCGTCGTGTACATTTAGACATCAAAACGTATGACAACGATGCTAAAACATTTCCTAGAAACCATTGCCATTCCATTCCGTTCCCAAAAAATAGAAATCAGATTTAAAATATTCTTACTCAAAACTTGCTATTCTAAATTCCAGAAATATTTCAAAAGACGTATTAATCAAATAAAAAAATCTTGAAGAGAACAGCACAATTGGATGCAAACTTTTAGATTTATTGGTACTTACGAATGCATTATATGTTATTTTTTTACAGAATGATGTATTTTGGGCTAATAGCTACTGAATACCTTTAAAAAAGGAATTTTAGAGACCTTATACTTGAAAATAGAGACCGAACGGGAGCCAAACAATAAAAGACCCTACAGCATAGATGAACACATTGTAAGTGAAATTGCAAAGAAGAGTATATTCACTACATATCATATTTCGCCAAAATGTACAATGCAGTACACTCACTCCTTTTCAACACCTGGATACGTGCTTAGAAGTGTATTTATTTTATAATAGTCCTTCATACTTACAAAAGTGCTCCGGTACAAAACAAGGTTCCTCCGCTATAATTGAATATCAAACAATACAATCAGGTAATTTTCTCGATTCCCAGGGCATAGAGTATCTTCGTACCTGCCACACGATATACACATGCAAAAATGGTCAATCGGCAAAGAAAGCTCTCAGTAATAGCTGTGGAAGTGCCCATAAGAACACTAATCTGAGAAGCAGGCTTTGTCCCAGTTGGGACGTAACGCCAGAAAGAAGAAGAAGAAGAACAAGTGTGACCGCTCGCATTTTTCAAGATGTTTTTTCCAGAAATTTTAGCAGAAACTAAAGCAGGTAGGAAGCCGGATAGCCCCCGAAATTTCTCTATGGATTCCAGTATGTGTTTCATGAGAAATTTTATTAAAGATTTTATCAAAAATTTGCCAAGGAAATCCAGGTGTCCATGTAGTGATTATTCAAGTGATTTTGTCTAAGATTTCCGTGTTGGACATTATCAAGAACTCAAGCAAAAATTTTTCCAGGTATATTTTCTTCACCGATTCCTTAACATTTCCTCCAGCATTGTCATTCAATTTTTAAAAAATTCAACCAAGAATTTGTTTTAGCATACCTTTAGAAGTTACTCCTGAAATTTACGATTTTCTCCAGTTCGTCTTCCGTCTAAAAAAACATTGAAAATGTGGTATTTTTCTTAACCTTACTTAAGTTTAAAATATATCCGTTTAAAAATTGGTCGGGGTTCTGCTAAACCGCACCATGGTCCATTTTTTCCCAAATTGAGTTTTTTACACCAGAGGACTCAAATAATCATACCCTTTCTACCATAAAAATATCGAGTAATTTGAACAGTCGTTTGCGATCTTAGATCATAATATTTTTCTGGAAGGACATGTGAAACTGTAATTTTGTTCAGCCAGAGTGAACCATAAACCAGCGCACCTCATCAGAGGGAATTCATTGATATAAAGTAAGATTTTTTTTCAATTTCCTTCTATAACCTTACAATTTATCAATTCCAAGCAACTCATAGAAACAGAGGCCAGTGAAATTGAGCAGCAATTGACTAATTAAAATTAAATATTGTTTCAGTGTCGTTGATCTATTTTCTTTCAAATTCTATCCAGCCACACCGCACTAAATACTGTTTATCTGAAAATCACATATTAACATGAAGTAAAGACACTGACATGCCAGAAATTACTTACATTTGCTTGTTACATAATATGTTAATTAGTCCACACATGAGCCGTAATGAAATTACGAATTAATTTAATCTGATACTGTGTGAACAACTGAGTTGTACTTGGTGCGCTTTAGTTGTTCAGAAAATAGCGTTATCGCCATCAAACCCAGTCAGACAGAGTGCACATGGCTTGTTCCAAGTTTATCACCCTTCATTCAAGAAGTGAATATGACTTAACGTTAGCACACTAGATTACCACACAAAAGACACGAGTTCGAACCCGATTGTTTTTTTTCTGATGTTTTATCCGATGGTAAATGGAAATCAATCAACTTTTAGATTCTGTGGTTATTTTTATATTCCAGTAAAACATCAGCATGTTGATGTACAGCTGAAATGATGGTCATTCCTGGTGTACACTTCACGCATTGAACTGTGAACTTGGTCAGCAAATGTGCATCAAATGGGAACAACGTGGTGCGCTTTGGCAGAACAAATTCATGGTTTTCTTCGATCGCCTCAATTTTGAAACACATCACTACTGTTGTCTCATTAGAACCTATGTATGAACGCGACCTTGATTCAATACATATTTCTGTGAAAATGGATAACCCGATTAATCATAAATATGGAAAGCGTAAAAGAGCCGTTACATTAATTGTCCACATAGATCCACAACACAACAGCATGCCTTTTGAATAACAATCGCAATCAAAGTACATAAACATTTGTGACATGGATTCCAATATGCATGGTGATGATGAACATCATTTTTCTCCAATTTTACTTGTGTTGTTGAAAACTACGAAACACGTCCAACCATACCGAACCAAGAACCATATTTTTCGATTTTCGTTCAGCCAGAGTGAATTAAGTGCTTCATATTTTTAAATAAAATCCAATTACATCTAAAATTGATGATGATTTACTTGTATATTCGATCTCGGGTTACTTATAGGACACTGTTTATCGTATGTTAACGATAAAAAATTACAATATGTAGTCCGCGATCAATTAGTTCACGATAAGACTTCAAAGTCAAATATCTCGGAATAAAGTTTCTGGCACTTGGTGCGGTTTAGCAGAACCCCGAGCAATTGTCCAAATGTAGTCAACTACATCTGATCAACATGAAGTACTTGAGCAATCATCTAGCATATTAAAAATTAGTTTTGAATGTTTCATGTTTGATTTTTATTGGTTTACGAATATGGAATTGGGTCATTTTTGAACACAAATTCAATACTTTTTCATTATTTCAAAGATAAAAGTAAATGAACACTGTTTATGATTACAGAACAATCGATGACACTTATGACCTTCATTATTGATGAAGTATATCGAAATTCATCGATCATTTAATTGTTTTAGTGAACAGTGCCCCGTACGAAAATAAGTTTGAGTACTGTAAATTTCTGAAGGAACTGGTCGAATCTATTGAGTTCCTGAACAAAGAAACAAAGGAACAAAGTTCCTAAAAGATTTCCTGAATCAAATGCTGGAAGAATGTTGGTGCAATCCTAGAGGTAAATAATATTTATTAAATATAGAAATGGTTTAGAAATAACTGAAAAATCGGCATTGGAACTCTTTGAGAAATTCTTGTAAGTGTTCTTGGAGAACAGTTTAACGATATTTTATTTTTTTCAAAAAATCTGAAATCGAGAATAACATCTTGAAATTTTTAAGTAATCTCTGTGTAAATTCTTGGTTAGGTATTTAGGTATTAGAATTCATTCCACGGAGATGAAAAATAGTAACTTTAGGAGACCGTTTTGGTTAAAAGAGACTTTGGAAACTTTACATAAAAATAGGGCAAATCTCTAAATAGAGCCCCGGCAAATTAAATCCTGGGGAATGGTTTACTGTTGAAAGTTATAGAATTATAATACAAAAAGGAAGCTTACCGTAATCAGCGAAGCATCCAGATAGTCCGTCTCGGGTTCCTTGGTGTACAGCATCTCGACCGGGAAAGTTCGACCCGGAATCGTAAAAATGGGAGCCTCGAAGAAGTACTGCGAAAACTTAACGGCATCCAACGTGGCCGATGTGACGATTAGTTTCAGTTCCGGTCTTCGCTGCACCGCTTGCTTCAACAGTCCGAACAGCACATCCGTGTGGATTGTCCTTTCGTGAGCTTCGTCCAACATAATCACCGAGTAGGACTTCAAATCCAAATCCACCAGACACTCACGCAGCAACATACCGTCCGTCATGTACTTGATGACCGTCTCCTGACTGGTGCAGTCCTCGAAACGGATCGTATAACCAACTTCCTGCCCTAGTCGACAACCGTACTCTTCAGCTACGCGTTTGGCCACCGACATGGCAGCAACACGACGAGGCTGCGTACAACCAATCTTACCACGCGCAATGAAACCACATTCGGCCAAGTACTGTGTGATTTGTGTGGTTTTACCCGAACCGGTCTCTCCAATGACAATCAAAATTTGATTGTCTGTCACAGCTTTGATCAAATCGTCTCGCAGTTTGTAGATGGGAAGGGATTGACGCTGTTCCACCAAGCTCATATCCGTCTTTTTACCGTACGAAGATTTCTTCCCGCCAATGATAGCCTTCTTCCATTCTGGGACATCCTGCATGGTCATTCCGACGCCACGGACATTCGCTGCCAGGTTGCGAGTGTCCTCTTCTGGCAGCGGATCAATCCAGTTCTTGTTCATATTGGCAGGAACCGAATCCATCTCCTGTTCTCGCTGAAGCATTTTCTGCTCTCGTCGCTCCTTCGCCAAAGCCGATTGCATCATAGCTGCTTGCGCCAGAGAACCATCCGGATTTTTAACTATCCTAACTGGGGATAAATCGTGTAGTGCTCTGCCGTGCCCTTGCAAGAACGGAGGCTCATCTTCAACTATTTCAATCTCGATGTCCGCCTCACTGTCTTCGTCCTTAGGAAGCAGACCTGTTTCCTCGTCAAAATCAGGCATTTCACTGCGATCGATCACTCCAGAGGAAATCATTTGCTTGATTTCCCAACGTTCGGGGCTGGAAATACGAGTCACCTTCTTGCGCGACGTTTCTTCCATAGATTCAACGTTGTCCTGTAAATTGAGCATTGACGGAACATTCATCGGTCGATCCGGATTCCTATTGGCCATATCGCTGTTTTCTTGAAGGTGAGCATGCGACAATGGGTTCAAATCTTGCCCTGTCTGCTGATCAACATCTTTCATACAAAGGGAAATTTTCTGCCCAGCGATGGAAATTACTTTCACTTTCACGTTATCATTGCGATTGACCACATCCGTTACGTTATTCACTCGGCCCTCGGACGACAGCTGCGAAATGTGAACCAAACCCTCCTTCTTCCGGCGGAAGCTGGTCAATTGAACAAAGCATCCGAACGCCACTATATTCACCACTCTTCCATCGTAAATCTTTCCTGGCTCTGGCTCTTCCGGCATCGGTGGCGGTCTACGTTCGAATTCCCTAGAACCACTCCTTTGCCTTCGATGTCGATCTCTTGATCTGCTACGACTTCTCTTGGATCGACGATCCCTTTCGTAATCTCTGCTTCTACTCCTGCGTCTTCGCTCTTTATCTCTGGATCTGGATCTATGACGGGATCTTGACCTCCTCCTTCGATCGCGGTCCCTAGAACGACTCCTTTTCCTCTCCGCTTCCCTTGACCTACTTCGCTTCCTATCCCTAGATTTGCTTCTCTTCCTATCCCTTGATCTGCTCCTTTTCCTATCCTTAGACCTACTTCTCTTCCTGTCCCTCGATCTGCTTCGCTTTCTATCCTTCGAACGACTCCTCCTGTCCCTACGTTTCACTTCCTTTTCATCTTTCGACGACGACGACGGTGCCAAATTTTCAAGCTCGGCAAACATATTCTCAACCTCCTGTTGCTCGCGAGACTTCTTGGATTCCTTCTTGTCAGAGGACGTAGACGGAGCCATACTTTCCAATTCTGCAAACATATCATCCACCTCACTCGAACCTCCCACTTTGCCCTTCCCCGCTTTATCATCCTCCTCCTCCTCCTCAGAGGCATCCGATTCGTACCCTTTCTTGGAATTCGGAATCGCCAAGCCGGGAAACTTCACCGCCAATCCTCCCACCCGATCGTCTTTCTCGAAAGCGGAAGCGCTGCTGCTGCCCTTGCCCTTGGGTGGCTTCATCAGCTGGATTATTCGCAGCAGATTCGATGTGAAGGATTCGGCAAACTCGGCCCCATTCTCCGCAAGCACTCGCTTGAACGCTTCCAGTGAGGGATTTTTTTCCGCCAAATCGATGATAAACTCGGCTGAAAATCACAAAATTTGAAAAAAAAAAAAGATTTCGAAGTCAGTATGGTGGCGGAGCGCTGGCTGGATACCATTCACAATTCAATCAATACTCACCCAGATCTTTGTCGTTCAACCCCAAATGGTTTTCCACCTCGGTGCAAATCTTTGACACCAGAGAAAGGTGCTCAAGCTGTTCTAGTTCATCCATGTTTTCCTGGATGGGATTAGACAAATTTTCCACCAAAACACAGGAAAACGTAGAACGACATTCGTTTTCCAGCACACGAATTTGTTTACCCCGAGATTGAGATGACTGTTTTGACAGATCTTCGCGAGAGGTGTTGGTCGATTTTACGATCCCGGGATTTTACGCTCAAACTTAAACCGCTTAAATGCCCTTCAGAAACGTTTGTATTTCAACACTGAAAATTACTTATTAAATATTGTAATTTTCACGAATCATTACACGGTTGTTTCCAAATACCCTTTAATGGGTGAAAAAATACTCATTTTGGAATAGCATCAATATCTGTCAGAAAGCGGGTAATTTCAGAAATGTTAACAGGGTAAATAAACACCCATTATAGTAAAGCAACTGTAGTTCAAAAATGGGTGTTTAAAAACCCATTTATGAGTGAAAAATAGTTGGGAATCAATAATAGTAATTTGAAGCAGCTGTGCGACGCAGTATACGATTGAAAATGGTAGTTATTTGTGTGTAGCTTTTACTTTTTGTATACAATGTGTTTACCGATGAAAGCATACACTGTGAAATAATACTAAACGACAATTGCTTAAAACTTAATATATTTTGACTTTCGTGAAGTTTATACATGCTGCAGATTAAGAGATAATCTGCATTTGTTTAAAATGTTAAACTATATTAGACTGATGCTAAGATAATGTTGGCAATGTATTGTGTCAGTGGTTGAGATCGTTTGTGTCGTTAAGAATGTTTGCCATCATGTTTGCGCTCCCCCATCATAATTCCGATAATAATTGTAGTGTTTAGAAGTCCTAAATTGCAGTGAATTAAGTGCTTGGGAGGCCTAAGACTCCAGTAAGTCGAGAAAGAAATCATCGTTGATTCGACTTCCGTACCACCCGAAGCAGAACCTTACCATTCATCTTCCACTGGTGGAAAATCGTTCCACGCAAACTGAACAAGATGTTTTTCCCGTTGGTATTCCGTTGCGCTTACTTCAATGGATTCGCTATCCATTCGCCAGTTATCGGTAAGTTATGACTACAGCAAAATGTGCATCAAACTAACAAATATTCTTCTCAACCATGTTTGCAGACAGACTATTGAAACGAAATACTAGTGAGTCCCCGGAATCTGCGGTAATGAAGCTAAGGGTCAACTTCGCATCTAAAGTGTATGGCATTAGTGGCCCCGGAAACACCAATTTTGGTTTGCGATGGAATAATATGGATTATAAAAACTTTCGCGGATGATTTCTGAGCTATTGGAGTGAATAAACGATTTATGTTTCATTTGTTTTGATTTATCGTATTGGGAACCAAATAAGAATAATGGGAATAAATCCAGAAACAATCAATCACAAAAAGATAATCTCGGCGCATATAAATCAAACCTATACATGTCTCCGGTAAACTGAAGTTATACTAGGCCAGTTTTACCGCATTGAATACGGAACTTGGGGTCAACCAGGCGAATAGAGATTTAGTGTGACATGTAAACTATTTAGTTTAGATTTTTTTCAGAGTGTACAATGAAGTGGTAAGTTATGAACTTTAACATCTTTATACAGATTAACCGATAATAATCTTGAAACACGCATAATTTCCAGGTTGTCCCGTTGTTCCTCCCACCTTACCTGTCGCTGACATGTACAGCGATTATCGGAAGGGATTAGCTGTTGGTGCAGAAATAATATAAATATCTTTATATATTAATAAATAAATTAATTAATTGTATTATTAATATCTATTATTTGGATTTAAATATTTATTTTTTCATAAGTCATGATTTGAGGTTATAATTATATCTATAATCGCAAAAAGGGTAAATTTTTACCTTTTTTATGCCAAAAAGGGTAAATTTTTACCCTTTTTATGCCGTGAGCGAGATTTACAAAAAGGGTAAAAAAATTCCCATTCATTGACAGAAACCGCTTTTAAGCCCGATTTGCTACTGACAAGAAAAGGAATCGCCTATCTCGATGCGTGGAAAATTTCTCCCAAGAAATGGTCGAGAAAATCACTTTTTCTTATCGCAGTACGCAGTTGAGAAGAAATGTCACTTCAAAGGGGGCTCTCTGTAGGAAATTTCTTGACCCTTTCAGTCAAGGAATTTCTTTACTTTTCTTGAGCGAAACAGCATACTTAGCTTTACTCGTTAAAGAGTAAACCGTGTTTACTCATTAAATGTGGAGAGACACTTCTAGCGGAAATGGGTGAATTTATACCCATTAAAGGGTATTCGCAAACTACCGTGTAGACCACAGACAAACACACGCTAACATCAAAGTACCCTTTAAATGAGTACCATGTACCCAATATTATAATCTGTTTGGAAATGTCAGAAAAAGGGTATTTTCAATAGAGTTAGGGGCGATCCATTAATTACGTAAGACAATTTTCGCGATTTTTCAACCTCCCTCCCCCCATGGTAAGAATTTTTGTATGAAAATAAAAAATAAATTGTATGGCGCGTAAGAAATCTGAAACCCCCCCTCCCCTCATAAACCCTTACGTAATAAATGGACGGCCCCTTAATAAACTATAGAGGAAGAATGTCGCTGGCGTCGCTGCAGGAACATCTTTTGCTGGCGGAGATAGGCGGGGCTATAAATGTCAACGCGAAAAAGTATGCAGTTTGACCAGGTCGGTCACACTCGGGCTCAGATTGGGTACCACTTCTAGTACTGCATTTGGTCCCTCGGTAGTGCAAAAGGTACCCAAGTTTGACAGATCGCAGTACACTTTGAACGACATTCTAGATTAACTTATGAGCCATAAAATTTTGAGCAACTGCAAGGGACATGAAGGTCTTTAATTTGTCTTTGGTTTGACACTTATGTACCCGGTATGTTTCTGAGCAAGAACAAAGGGAACAGCAGCGACATTCGCCCTCTATAGTTTTATATCTCTATTGTATTTTCCTATGACATTAAAAAGGGTACTTTAACCCCCATTATAAAAAATCATCTCCAGATAAAATAAAGGGTTAATAGTATACATGGAAGCTTGGCACCATCAGTATCGCCATTCTTCGATTTTGTTTCATTTGTCTTCAAAATTAATGAAGAAATGTTGAGAAAAAGTCTCGCTGCTTTATTTTACAGATATGTAAGTAAGGGTTTATTCACAAATTTCATAACGCCGAAAATGTTAATTTTTGATACCCACCCCCTCGTAACGCTTATTGTATGGACATTTTAGAAATTTGGTATGAGCTGTAACACTTGTCAGACACCCACTCACCCCCTTCAGCGTTATGAAATTTGTGAATGGGCCCTTAATATCGATGATTCACCCTTAATATCGATCATCACCCTTCAGGGTTCATACTGTTCGCTACAGCCATTCCCGGTGACAAGGTGGTCACCTTCCGACCGGTTCCAAGGAGGATGATTCGAAGTGTATCAGCAACTTCACTTGGCTTTTGGTAAATTACGCAATGTGAAACAAATTTTGTAATTAGTGAATTTATATATGAATAAAAAATGTATTTACAAAGTCTTGTAATAGTGTGTTATATATTTCCTCATTTTTTCTCTGAATCCCTAACCTTAATCTGCCGAAAACTCATCAAATAGTGAGGCTTATTTATCCATTTTCATTCTGAAGACCAAGAGTGAAAAATACCCATTATTTGAAGTTTGATGCGAATACTCTTTAATGAGTAAGTCATGATTTTGATCGAGATTCGTTCTAAGTGTTGCGTCTGTTTCTCTGTGTTTGGTCTATAGAGGTCCCCAAGCAAACTGCCCGAACACCAACGCACAATCAATCTTACACAAGTCGATTTCCTCAGAATGAAAACGTATCGATGTTTGTTTGACGTTATTGAGCTTTCGGTCAACAGCAGGCCAACAAGGAAGTGGTTGTTTTGCAGCAATTCTGTTTATATTTGGATTCTCACAGCAAACAAAAGCAATGTTGTGACAGTTCTCACAGCAAACAAAGAAAATTTTGTCAACATTGCACTACTACGCAGGCAACTGGATGGGTCTATTTACCCCAAGTAATGTTTATTTGAACATTATGATTTGCTAGTATAAATGATAATTATATTGGAGCATGCATATTGTGTTTTTATTAACGCCATGCATAAAACGGTTTCACTCACCAGTTCCATTTGTTTGTTTTTGTTTTTTATTGTTTACTTATTTATCAATAATAAATGAAACGCAAATATGTGATAAATAACAATTAACAAAAAAAGTATTCTACAATAGGGTCCTAAAGCCCTGTCCCAATTTTAGTGCCAAACGCTTATGTTAAGGCCAAAAACACATATTTACTCAATTTTCAATGTTTTACGTTCGTTTACGTCCAAAAAATATTTTTTTAATAATTTTGAACATCCATTGGCTTAAACTCAAATTTTGGGTGTATTTTATTTTCCGTGTCCCTTGCGAAATGTCAGATAGGGACAACCCCAGTGTTAAAGCTGAAACCCCTGTGGTGTTTTTGTCGACTAAGCGAATGTCAAACATGGTCATACGTGTCAAGGTTCATTTATGGTCTCAATTTTTAAATTAAAGTTCAAATATGATATAGCCGTTATTCGAGCAGGTAAAATTGCTAAAATAGTTTTAGTAACATGCTTTTTTGTGTTATTAAATAAAAACAAGATTTCATTAAACATTTTGGGAAGTGCTACTAGAGTGAATCATACATTTCGACGAAATCCTCGTAGAATCCGTGAAAATACAATCACAGACAAACAGACGTAACACTTATAACAAATAGCGATCAAAATCATAGTCGAGAGAGCATGTACGCCCAATGCTAAAATTAATGTATTTGGCCGGTAGACCAACAGATGGCGGTAGTGTGTAAACGTCAAACACGAACAAAAACTATGCGAGCGCTGCCGGTGGTTGACTGACCACCTACAATATATTTGAATCGACCGTTAAAAAGGTGGTCGATGGACAACGGTAAGAGTGTGACGTCTGTTTGTCTGTGATACAATCATGTTCATCTATATCGCCACGAACCTCGTTGCAGAACGTACGGATTCAACACGGAGTATCGCGACACAACAGAACCAATCATTTGGTCTGATTCTTTCTGGTCCTGTTGCACTCCATCAATTTTGCAGAAACGGTAATTATTCTTGTTGCTTGATGTTTATGCTACCAATTTCAACAAAGATCCTAGCATGCCCTTTACGTATCAGAAAATGGGGCCGTCCGCAACGCGCTCCAATGCGAGGCCAAACAGAGCGAGTTTGTTTTCTGAGGGAGGAAAAACACATTAATATTCAAATACTTGGAACAGTAGCATCAATTGAATGTGAAACTTACCGTGGATGATGCATGACTATTTGAATGCGATTAGTCGTGGAATTAAACTGATGAGAAAAGTGAAACACACTTGAAAATTTGGAAATGCTTGTGATGGCTTCCGTTCTGCACTATATGTGAAGAAAATGACAAGTAAATTTTATAAAGTCCCAAAGAGTAATATTGTCGCGCCGCCACCAAACTGGATCGCGCCAGTAAGACTGGCAACGCGCCTCAACTCGCCGCTTTTTGAAATCAGTTTTTTAGTGTGGCGCTGCATTCTAACAATGTTTATGAATACAGCGCACTATTCAAATATTAGTCGCGATGCTTATGGATTGAGAAAAATAAATATAAGAAAAAATGATTGTCCTTATTTCAGCCGGATCCATAATATCTGCTACGCTTTATAGCTTACTATATCTCATGAATGAGATTGGCAAAGTATAAAAAATATTGCGGTCTAGTATTTTTGTTATCAGTTGCAATGATTAGAGCGGGTAAATATTTGGAATCTCATTTATAATATGTTAAATAGCATTTCCCATTTTCCCCGTGAGATTCAGAATATATAAGAAAATAGATACCCTCAAATAAGTCAACTGCAAAAGAAATATTTCTTGCAACGCGTAATATATTTTCCCGGGAGCTCTTCAAAGTCGAATCCCTTTTTATTGTAACGTTGTTTATTGATGAACCCTTGTTTGTACAGGTTGACTTTTCGGTCGAAAGCAAAACAAAAACACAATCGCGCTGATAACAGATTTACGTTTAATTTTTATCGGTAGATTAGTAGGAACTAATTTCAGATAATTCGCTCCAAAATGCTTCAACCCAAAGTGTTAACGTCGGTTCTTGGTCAGGCGAACACCGGAGGAGTGGAGAATACCATGTAAGTGTAGCGGTCCGAAGGTTCCATCTGCATCTTTTATGCAACCCCGTTGATTCATTTTAGCTTACTCACACACGAAGGCGCTCTGCTGGCCTTTTCCGGCTACGGTGACCGGGATGCAACGATAACGGCGGCCATTGCCAGCAACGTGTGGTCCGCGTACGAGAAAAACGGCCGCAATGCCTTCCGGGAGGACCGCCTAAAGTACGTGTTTCTGCAGTGCGAAAACGGCAACGTAATAATCACACAGGTGGCCAATCTGCTGTTGTGCCTTTATGCGAGGGACAACGTTGGACTGGGAATTCTGCAACAGAAGGCGCAAGCGCTGGTAAACTATCTGGAAGGGCCGCTGAAGGAGATTGCCACTTCTTAGGGCGGCTCTTCTACAATAAGATGGGAACGGGAAGGTATGTGCAGAGATAATAGGGGGGTTCGGGGATAAATTAAATACACAGATTGATTTATTTGTTGTACGCAAAGTGGAAAATGAGATATTTTATTGCGATTGTGAAATGTTCTTGTAGCGAAGGATGATGTGGGGCACATTGATGGCGAAGTTGGTCAGCGGCTTGAGCGAATGGGTTTTGGCGTAATCTCTGACTTGAGTCGAAAATTGGAAGATTTCATCTTTGCTGAAGGTTGTCAGCTGTCGCGTTTCAAAGCAGATAAGAGCATTGGGAGCGAAGAGTTGTGTGAAATCTTCTTTGAGGAATGGGAAGTAGTTGCTGGCGATGACCACAATGTCGTATTTGCTTCTATGTTCTGGAAGCGATTGAATCTTGGGGAGGCCTTCAACCGACAGGAACCGGATATGCACATTGTCACATGGAATTAGAGGCTCATTGTACTTGCAAGATTCAACATTCTCCGTTCGGATCAGGTCTTTGTTGAGATTTTGACCTTGCTCGAGAACATACGAACCGTATTGGTGAACGTCCTTTACGTTTAGAATATATTCCTTACGCTCCTGTATTTCATACATTATTTCGAACACGTTTCTTTCGGTGACATCAGTTGAACGAAAATCATTGACTCCATGCACAGAATGTGTAAGCTTTTCATCCGTGCATTTCAACCCAAAAGAGGCATATGGCCCAGTACTCACATCTCCAACAATCCCACGATGCATATAACCGTCACCGTTGCGAGACAAGCCCACGGCAAAAGTTTTATTGGGATCGCTTTGCTCGTACTCCGGGAAGGTGAACGCGATTCCGGTATTGCGCCAGTGCTTGTACTCTTGAGGGCAAATTTGCGTGGCGCCATTTTCACGCAGCCTCATGTGCAGGTCCCAATCGAAGGCTCCCATCTTGTGATCGTATCTGGTACCCAACATAGCCCGTACTCTGCCTGCAATTTTGTATAGGAAAGGTTTGAAAATAATGTTGAACACGTTGATTTAAATCTGATCTTTGTAATCTGTAAAACAATTATTATCACTTTGAACAACTATTCTAGTTTGTCGTAAGCTTGTGTTTTAAAACATAATTTTGTAAAAACAAATTCAGCGATCAGGTGCCTATTATCCCCGTCCTTCGGTTCAGAAAGGGGTATGGGCGCGTTCTGTCAATTCGGTTGAGGCAGATTTCTTGTGTGAACAAGTTACAACGTGGACGTTCTAAGTGCCAGAATGAAGTGTTGTGCTTGAGTTGAGTTAACAACATATTACATTTCATTTGCCGTAGCAGTTCAGATTTTTTACAGGTGAGTTGATTTTCCCTGCTTATAAGAGAAAAAAAACGCTTTGAATTTACTTAACCTAACTTTATCTAAACATATAATAGAAGATTGTAACGATTTTTATTTATATAGATTTTATTTGACATTAGATCCAATGTTTCAACATTGGATATTCTATGTAACTTATTGGTACTATACCAGAGAGGAAGCTTCAGAATCATTTTCAAAATTTTATTTTGAATTCTCTGCAGAGCTTTTTTCCTGGTGTTACAACAGCTAGTCCATTTTGGTACAGCATACAACATGGCTGGCCTGAAAATTTGTTTGAATATCAAAAGCTTGTTCTTAAGACATTTTACATATTTATTACATTTGGCTTGAATGCCCTCAATGTGATTTTTGAAAGTTAAATTCTTATCTAGCATGAGCCCTAGATACTTAACTTCATCTGACCAATTTGTTGGTTTATGTGGGAATATTATTAGTTGAGTTTTGGAAGCATTAGAAGAAATCTTCCATTTTTGCAAGTATGAAGAAAAAACATCCAAACTTTTTTGCAATCGACTACAGATTACACGCAGGCTTCGTCCTTTGGCGGAGAGGCCTGTGTCTTCCGCAAACAAGGATTTTTGACATCCCTGAGGTAACTCAGGTAAGTCAGATGTGAAAATATTGTATAATATTGGTCCCAAAATGCTGCCTTGAGGAACACCAGCTCTTACAGGAAGTCTTTCAGATCTGGAGTTCTGATAATTAACCTGAAGTGTACGATTTGACAGATAACTTTGAATTATTCTAACAATGTATGTTGGAAAATTAAAGTTTTTTTAATTTCACGATCAAACCTTCATGCCAAACACTGTCGAATGCTTTTTCTTTGTCTAGAAGAGCAAGACCAGTAGAATAGCCTTCAGATTTGTTGCAACGGATCAAATTTGTTACACGTAAAAGTTGATGAGTGGTCGAATGTCCATGGCGGAATCCGAACTGTTCATTGGCAAAAATTGAATTTTCGTTGATGTGGGCCATCATTCTGTTCAAAATAACCTTTCCAAAAAGTTTACTGGTGGAGGAAAGCAAACTGATTGGACGATAGCTAGAAGCTTCCGCAGGATTTTTGTCCGGTTTTAAAATTGGAACAACCTTAGCATTTTTCCATTTGTCAGGAAAATATGCTAATTGAAAACATTTGTTAAATATATCAACTAAAAATGATAAGCTACTTTCTGGAAGTTTCTTGATGAGGATGTAGAAAATTCCATCATCGCCTTTCATATTTTTGATTTTTTCAATAATAGTTCTCACTTCTTCCAAATCAGTCTCACAGGCATTACGAAAAACTTCTCTTGATTGAGAATATTTTCGAAGTCCTGAGTATGATTTTCAATTGGACTAGTAAGTCCCAAATTAAAATTGTGCGCACTTTCAAACTGCATAGCAAGTTTTTGAGCTTTTTCTCAATCAGTTAGTAATAATTTGTTTTCCTCTTTCAATGCCGGTATTGGCTTCTGAGGTTTTTTTTTTTTTCAAAATTTTGGATATTTTCCAAAAGGGCTTAAAGCCAGGGTTCAGTTGAGAAATTTTATTTTCAAAATTTTTGTTTCTTAATTGTGCAAAAGTTTTCTTCATTTCTTTCTGCAAATCCTGGCATATATTTTTTATAGCAGGATCGCGAGTGCGTTGAAATTGCCTTCTCCTCACGTTTTTAAGACGGATCAAGAGTTTAAGATCATTGTCTATAATCACGGATTCAAATTTTACTTCACATTTTGGAATTGCAATGCTCCTGGCTTCATCAATGGAATTTGTTAAAGTTTCAAGAGCATTGTCAAATGTTAACATCAAGATGAATCAATATATGTTTCATATATATATATTCCAGTCGGCTCGAAAATAATTGAAAGTGGAGCTGATAGGATTGAGAATCGCTCCATGGGATATTTGAAACGTAACAGGGACATGATCAGAATCAAAATCAGCATGAGTAACTAATTGGCTACAAAGATGACTAGAGTCGGTTAAGACCAAGTCAATCGTAGATGGATTTCTAGAAGAGGAAAAACATGTAGGGCTATCAGCGTATTGAATTGAGAAATATCCTGAAGAGCACTCATCAAATAAAATTCTGCCGTTGGAATTACTTTGAGAATTATTCCATGACTGATGTTTGGAATTAAAGTCACCAATGACAAAAAATTTTGACTTATTGCGAGTCAATTTTCGCAAGTCAGTTTGGAGCAAATTAACTTGCTGTCCAGAGCATTGAAAAGGCAAATAGGCAGCTATGAAAGTATATTTACCAAGCTGTGTTTCAACTGAAACACCTAAAGTTTCAAAAACTTAAGTTTCAAATGACGAAAACAGTTGATGTTTTATACGCCTATGAATGATGATTGCAACTCCCCTACATGCCCCATCAAGTTGATCATTACGATAAACAAAAAAGTTATTATCTCTTTTGAGTTTGGATCCAGGGTTCAAATACGTTTCAGTAATAACTGCTATATGCACGTTATTAGCTGTAAGAAAATTGAACAGTTCGTCCTCTTTACCATCCAGAGAACGAGCATTCCAATTTAAAATATTTAAATTATTATTTGGATCCATAAGAAAAACGTAATCCAATAACAATTTGATTTGTAAATTTTACACTAACTTGGACTGCTTCAGTCATAGTGGTGGCTTTGAACATTGCATCAATCATTAGATTCAATTGTTCAGTTAGACAATTAAAATCAGAGGCAAACATATCACTTGAAGTGGGTACATTTGATGATTTTCCGTTAGAATTTTCGGTAGACGAAGAGGCGGAGCAGATGTTACCTGTGGCGGTAAAAGTAGAATGGGTACTCATAGTACGAATAGGGAAGGAGTTCAAATTACCTGCTACGATATCGGTAAAGGATTTACCGTGGGTAGATTCATTCGAAATTAAAAGATTCGAACGGCTACCCGATGGATTAAAACTAGTTTGTGAATGAGCATGATTATGATCTGCCTGATGGGTATGATTCCTAATCGAGCGATCGTTAACTGAAAAATGAGCATTATTCGATACTCTACCAGGCAAATTCCTTAAACGACCGTTATCGTAAAGGATATTATCTTTCATCTGCCTGGCACGAGCCTCAATGACTCTCGAAGGGCGAAGGGCAATCCCAAAAATTGGACGCAATTTGAGCATATAAACTTGGTGGTATCTTCCTTCACTGGGCAGACGTCCTTAGCGTGAGAAGAACCTCCGCAAATCATGCATTTAGCATCCATGCGACAAGTTTTTGTACCATGACCCCACCTTAGGCACCGACGGCATTGAGTGGGGTTCTGGTAATTTCTTCCAGGTTTCTGGAAATGTTCCCATGTCACACGGACATCGAACATAAGTTTTGCTTTTTCTAAAGCTAAAGCCCTTTCCGAACAATGCCAGATTGGGTTCTCTTTTTCATAATGATTACTTGGAGTGGGTGTTGGGGAGAAAGTCACATTTACCGCGATAAACCAATGACTGAGAGCAGCATTCTCAATAGCAGCTTCAATGCTGAAATTCAATTTATTTCACTTAAACATATTTTAAATCTAACTTATTATATACGTACATTTTGGTATTTTAACTCGCGCTGTCTTCAAATTGACCTCCTACCAACAATGATATTTTATACTATTCCGTTTTTACATCGTCAGTCCGTGTTGCCGGTTTCACAGAATATTTTATCACCAACATTCTCCCACCCGTGAAACAGGTAACAGGTCTGACATTTAATTGCCACATTCACATGGAATGACAAAAATTGAACGGTACAATATTAATCACTAAGAATGCCAAAAACAATCATCGCAGAGTGCGTGTAGCTTTCGAACTAAGAGAGAGAACAAACGCTCCCACCGGGATCGAAGATCACGATAACGTATACTCTATCTGATGTTAACGCCACTATTCCACAGACTTCACAATTGATTTTTATTGCGCATAATAGAAATTGGATGGTTATTTCGCAAAAAAGAATGTTGATGGTGCGCTGCTTTTCAGGCACCAATTTCTCAACATTTAACGTTTTGGGCATATTTACACTTTGAGAATCTGTGTTCTCGACATGGCAAACTTCATTCTGACCACTAGGCACTGTTTTCACAGTATGAGGTACAGCTTATGGTACTACCTGTGACGATAGTATATCGTTATTATGCACCTCTACAGATGCCGCGATCGAATTTGAAGGACGTGCTGATGTTCGTCGAGCAGGGATAGGTGCACTGCTTTGTTGCTCAGTAGTACAGGCGAGTTGAGCGGAAGGTTTTCTGAGTGAATGACCTTCACTAAATTGCCTTTTCACTGCATCCATCTTCTGGGAGAACTTCTGCCGAATTTTCCTAGCAGCTTCCTCGAACTCTGCATCGATTTCAGCAAGCCGACGCTCGTATTCTTCATCAATACGCCGTTCTTCATCCTCACAATATTTCCGCCATAGCTTGCCTTCTGTTTCTATTTGCTGAAGCCGCGGGTCCATTGTGCTCTTACTACGGCAAATGATACCACAAAATCATTGAAGTTTGTTGGGGAGAAAGTCACATTTGCCGCGATAAACCAATGACTGAGAGCAGCATTCTCAATAGCAGCTTCAATGCTGAAATTCAATTTATTTCACTTAAACATATTTTAAATCTAACTTATTATATACGTACATTTTGGTATTTTAACTCGCGCTGTCTTCAAATTGACCTCCTACCAACAATGATATTTTATACTATTCCGTTTTTACATCGTCAGTCCGTGTTGCCGGTTTCACAGAATATTTTATCACCAACAGTGGGGAAAATCCAAGTAAATCATCTATTCCATTTTTGATCTCTTCAGGTGACTTATAGTCACTTGAGAGACCTTTCAAGACGACTTTGAACAAACGTTCAGTTTTGTCGTCATAAGTAAAAAAACTGTGCTTCTTCTCTTCAAGATCCCTCAAATTCGGAACATTTGACCACGATAGGCGGCACTCTTTGCTTCCTCACTTGAATCAAAGAGCCGATTTGGTGTTCGGAAAATTTGTCTAGAGCATCGAACTGATTGCTCATTTCGATACAATTATTCATTTCACCCTTGGAAGAAAGTTCGCATTCCGGGGAAACGTCCTTTCTTCATTCTTGCCACGTATAGTGACAGTTTCAAATTCCACTTTTTTGGAAAGAAGTTGTGAATTCAGAGATTCACCTTTCCTTTTGTTTGTTGTTGATACCATGTTTAGTGAATAAACGAAAGAAGACGTGACCTTCGAGAGGTTTTTTTTTCCCAAGACGGTGTTCAAGAAGGATTACTACCGCTCACATTGAAGACACTACTTATCCTCAGCAGCGTGTGTTGGTTCCCTGTGTAAGTACAGCTGTTCTTGCAATAACGGAGTAGCATCTGCGGGGGTAAATCATGCTCATGCTCATGCTCAGTAGAAATTAATTTCTAACAGATTCTGAGAAGACCTTTCTGATATCAAAAAGAAATTTTAGGATAAATCCATTGATGAATCACCATCAACTCCATTACCAATTTTTCATGGAAATCCTAGCAGGAGTTCTTTGATAACTTGTGTAGGAGTTTTTACAGAAATCATACAAGTTTGAAGTATACCAAATGTTGTAGAAAGATTAGAGAATATTCCAAGGGATATTTCGGGTACTATCTTTGAAGTAACTCTTGAAGGATCACTGAACTGTCAACCAAAAATTTCGAACAGAAAAAATAATAATATTGCTAGATAAACATTGAAAAAAAAAAAAAAAACACGATATGCAAAATTAAGCTTTACAACGCAACTCGATGGAAATCTGTTGTACCTGGTGAAATGTTCCAATAGTTATACTAAATACGTTTGTTGGGTATAGCAAAATCTCCAGCGTTCATCTTCCTCTTTATCACTTTCAGCGTCACTAGCGTTCTACTACTATTATTACTATTGCTTGATCTCAGTATGAACCGATTCGAATAAAATTCAAACACTTCATACATAACTTGATTTTCTAAATATATTTTCATGTAATATTCCCAGTCAAAGTTCATAAATAATAACAATTTGGAAAAGTTATAGTTTTTGCAAAAATATATGAACGTTTTGTCTGAAGATATGGAAGCCTTACACAAAAACTGTTTCAACCAAACTTGTATATTTCGTTTAAATTTAAAACGAAACTGAAGATACCAAATTCCACATCTCGATGTTCTACATCCCGATATCTCTCCCTATGTCGATGATTGCTTCGGCCCCTCCATTCTGCATACGATTTCTCTCTCCATATCTCGATATCCTCCTTATCTCGTTATCTCCATATCTCGATGTGTTCCTGTTGGTTTTTTGTTCCCAATTTTCTCTCTATATGTCGATATGAACATTATCAAAGGTTACTAGACCACATTTAAGTGATTCAGAACAATTTAGAAACTAGAAGTTTATTTGTTTATTATTTTCCTAGTAACGGAGTGATTTGCAATCAAGTGTTCATTAAATTAATGTTCTTTGTCTCGATCTCTCCCTATCTCGATGGTCCCTTCGATATCGAGATGTGTAGAGGCGATTGTATTCATCATTTGTATGTAAATGTAAAATCATTTGTATTGTACAATATTGTACCACTAATACTAGGGTGGGTTAACCCGTATTATGGTTTTTACGAGCGCTAATGGCTTCCGCAAACGGCCTCGCTTTCCGGTAGGGATCAGTCGATATGACGTTTGGCTTGGGTCCGTTCAATATAAAACGACCCAAGTCAAACGTCAAATCGACTTATTTCTACCAGAAAGCGAGGCCGTTTGCGGCAGCCATTGACGCTTTTAAAAACCTGGATAGTCAGTGCGCATCGTACCTTCGTGCTGTGCGTACACGAATTCTCTCTGCTCTTGGAAGTTTTCCTAAAAACTACCTAAAGCAATAAAACAGTACTTTTCAGTGCTACAAAAACAGTACTTTTCAGTGCTAAAATTAAAAACGGTACTTTTCAGTGCTACTTAAACAGTACTTTTCAGTACTAATTTCTACTATTGATCCCTTTACGATCCTTGTTTGGACCCGTGCCTTCGATTTTTCGTTGGACCCGTTGGCGAAAGCTAGCGGTGGTAATCCTTCTTGGACACCGTCTAGGGAAAAAACCTCTCGAAGGTCACGTCTTTCTCGTTTATTAACTAAACATGGTATCAACAACTAACAAAAGGAAGGGTGAATCTCTGAATTCACTACTTCCTTCCAAAAAAGTGGGTTTTAAAACTGTCACTACACGTGGCAAGAATGGAAGAAAGGACGCTTCCCCGGAATGCGAAGTTTCTTCCAAGGGTGAAATGAATAATTGTATCGAGATGGGCAATCAGTTCGATGCTCTAGACAAATTTTCCGAACACCAAATCGAAGCAGCCTCTAGCCCAGGCTCTTTGATTCAAGTGAGGAAGCAAAGAGTGCCGCCTATCGTGGTCAGTTGTTCCGAATTTGCGGGATTTAGGCAGGAGATCTTGAACTCCATTAGGGGAATCAAGGTTTCCTTCCAAATCGCAAAGAAAGGAGGCTGTCGCGTTTTGCCGGAAACTCTTAAAGATCGTGAACTTCTTCTCAGACATCTTGAAGAGAAGAAGCACAAATTTTTTACTTATGACGACAAAACTGAACGTTTGTTCAAAGTTGTCATGAAAGGTCTCTCAAGTGACTATAAGTCACCTGAAGAGATCAAAAATGAAATAAATGATTTACTTGGATTTTCCCCAGTCCAAGTAATCATTATGAAAAAGAGAACCCAATCTGGCATTGTTCGGAAAGGGCTTTCTCAAGAATTTTATTTAGTTCACTTTAACAAAAAAGAACTAAATAATATTAAAGCTTTAGAAAAAGCAAAACTTATGTTCGATGTCCGTGTGACGTGGGAACATTTCCAGAAACCTGGAGGAAATTACCAGAACCCCACTCAGTGCCGTCGGTGCCAAAAGTGGGGTCATGGTACAAAAAATTGTCGCATGGATGCTAAATGCATGATTTGCGGAGGTTCTTCTCACGCCAAAGACGTCTGTCCAGTGAAGGAAGATACCACCAAATTCATATGCTGTAATTGCGGGGCTAACCATAAGTCCAATTTTTGGAATTGTCCTTCACGCAAAAGGGTCATTGAGGCTCGTGCCAGGCAGATGAAAGATAATATCCGTTTCGATAACGGTCGTTTCCGGAATTTGCCTGGTAGAGTATCGAACAATGCTCATTTTTCAGTTAACGATCGCTTGATCATGAATCATACCCATCAGGAAGATCATAATCATGCTCATTCACAAACTAATTTCAGTCCGTCGGGTAGCCGTTCGAATCTTTCAATTTCGAATGTATCTACCCACGGTAAATCCTTTGCCGATATCGTAGCAGGAAATTCGAACTCCTCCCCTGTTCGATCCATGGGTACCCATTCTACTTGTTTCAAATCAAATGGAAAAAACTCTACCGTCACAGGTAACTCCGCTTCTTCGTCCACCGGAAATTCCAATGGGAAATCACATGACATGTCTGCCTCTGATTTTAATTTTCTAACTGAACAATTGAATCTAATGATTGATGCAATGTTCAAAGCCACCACTATGACTGAAGCAGTCCAAGTAGGTGTAAAATTTACAAATCAAATTGTTATTGGATTACGTTTTTCTAATGGATCCAAATAATAATTTAAATATTTTAAATTGGAATGCTCGTTCTCTGAATGGTAAAGAGGACGAGCTGTTTAATTTTCTTACGGTTAATAACGTGCATATAGCAGTTATTACCGAAACGTATTTAAAACCTGGATCTAAACTCAAAAGAGATCCTAACTTTTTTGTTTATCGTAATGATCGACTTGATGGGGCATGTGGGGGAGTTGCAATCATCATTCATAGGCGTATAAAACATCAACTGTTTTCATCATTTGAAACTAAAGTTTTTGAAACTTTAGGTGTTTCTGTTGAAACACAGTTTGGTAAATATACTTTCATAGCTGCCTATTTGCCTTTTCAATGCTCTGGACAGCAAGTTAATTTGCTCCAAACTGACTTGTGAAAATTGACTCGCAATAAGTCACATTTTTTTGTCATTGGTGACTTTAATGCCAAACATCGGTCATGGAATAATTCTCAAAGTAATTCCAACGGCAGAATTTTATTTGATAAGTGCTCTTCAGGATATTTCTCAATTCAATACCCTGATAGCCCCACATGTTTTTCCTCTTCTAGAAATCCATCTACGATTGATTTGGTCTTAACCGACTCTAGTCATCTTTGTAGCCAACTGATTACTCATGCTGATTTTGATTCTGATCATGTCCCTGTTACATTTCAAATATCCCAAGAAGCGATTCTCAATCCTATCAGCTCCACTTTCAATTATTTACGAGCTGACTGGAATATATATGAAACGTATGTTGACTCTAATCTTGATGTTAACATTTCTTTAGAAACTAAACTTGATATTGACAATGCTCTTGAAACTTTAACAAATTCCATTGTTGAAGCCCGGAGCATTGCAATTCCAAAATGTGAAGTAAAATTTGAATCCGTGATTATAGACGATGATCTTAAACTCTTGATCCGTCTTAAAAACGTGAGGAGAAGGCAATTTCAACGCAATCGCGATCCTGCAATGAAAATTGTATGGCAGGATTTGCAGAAAGAAATCAAGAAACGTTTTGCTCAATTAAGAAACAAAAATTTTGAAAATAAAATTTCGCAATTGGACCCTGGCTCTAAGCCCTTTTGGAAATTATCTAAAATCTTGAAAAAACCTCAGAAGCCAATACCGGCATTGAAAGAGGAAAACAAATTATTACTTACTAATTGCGAAAAAGCTCAAAAACTTGCTATGCAGTTTGAAAGTGCGCACAATTTTAATTTAGGACTTACTAGTCCAATTGAAAATGAAGTTACTCAGGAGTTCGAAAATATTCTCAATCAAGAGAACGTTTTCGAAAATGCCTGGGAGACTGATTTGGAAGAAGTGAGAACTATTATTAAAAAATTCAAAAACATGAAAGCTCCTGGCGATGATGGAATTTTCTACATCCTCATCAAGAAACTTCCAGAAAGTAGCTTATCATTTTTAGTTGATATATTTAACAAATGTTTTCAATTAGCATATTTTCCTGACAAATGGAAAAATGCTAAGGTTGTTCCAATTTTAAAACCAGACAAAAATCCTGCAGAAGCTTCTAGCTATCGTCCAATCAGTTTGCTTTCCTCCATCAGTAAACTTTTTGAAAAGGTTATTTTGAACAGAATGATGGCCCACATCAACGAAAATTCAATTTTTGCCAATGAACAGTTCGGATTCCGCCATGGACATTCGACCACTCATCAACTTTTACGTGTAACAAATTTGATCCGTTCCAACAAATCTGAAGGCTATTCTACTGGTCTTGCTCTTCTAGACATAGAAAAAACATTCGACAGTGTTTGGCATGAAGGTTTGATTGTAAAATTAAAAAACTTTAATTTTCCAACATACATTGTTAGAATAATTCAAAGTTACCTGTCAAATCGTACACTTCAGGTTAATTATCAGAACTCCAGATCTGAAAGACTTCCTGTAAGAGCTGGTGTTCCTCAAGGCAGCATTTTGGGACCAATATTATACAATATTTTCACATCTGACTTACCTGAGTTACCTCAGGGATGTCAAAAATCTTTGTTTGCGGATGACACAGGCCTCTCCGCCAAAGGTCGAAGCCTGCGTGTCATCTGTAGTCGATTGCAAGAAAGTTTGGATATTTTTTCTTCATACTTGCAAAAATGGAAGATTTCTCCTAATGCTTCCAAAACTCAACTAATAATATTCCCACATAAACCAAAAGCTCTTTATTTGAAACCTTCAAGTAGACATGTTGTCACGATGAGAGGGGTTCCAATAAATTGGTCAGATGAAGTTAAGTATCTAGGGCTCATGCTAGATAAGAATTTAACTTTCAAAAATCACATTGAGGGCATTCAAGCCAAATGTAATAAATATGTAACATGTCTCTATCCCCTTATTAATAGAAAATCAAAACTTTGTCTTAAGAACAAGCTTTTGATATTCAAACAAATTTTCAGGCCAGCCATGTTGTATGCTGTACCAATATGGACTAGCTGTTGTAATACCAGGAAGAAAGCTCTGCAGAGAATTCAAAATAAAATTTTGAAAATGATTCTGAGGCTTCCTCCCTGGTATAGTACCAATGAGTTACATAGAATATCCAATGTTTAAACATTGGAACAAATGTCAAATAAAATAATAAATAATTTCAGGCAAAAATCGTTACAATCTTCTATTGCCACGATTAATGCGTTATATGTTTAGGTTAAGTTAGGTTAAGTATATTAAAAACGTTTATTTTTCTCTTATAAGCAGGTGAAATCAACTCACCTGTAAAAAAACTGAACTACTACGGCAAATGAAAAGTAACGTTGTTAACAAAATGTTAATTAAATCTTAAATTTATTTTACCAAATTAGGATGATAGTGTTATCTAATAACACAGAACACCTAGATATAAGAAATGAATGTAATGTTTGGAATGATACTAATAAAGATATTAAAAAAAAAAAAAACTTGGATAGGCCTGAGTTAAAGCAAAAATATTGAAACCCTTACCGTTTAGAGAATTTTTAACGGATTCAAATGTTTTTTTGACAGTTCACTGGCCCACATATCTAGTTTCTAGAAGTGGCCAGAGGTACTCGGATATATTCCTGTTGCTGGAGTTATTCCGGTGGGTCACTGGATCAAGTCGGGTAAACAAGGGCTATTTTTTTAGGACATGTCAAGTTACCTTTATTTATTTGCAATGACAATCATTTTAATTTGCATAAATAATGTTGATCTGATATTCAACATTATAAATGAAGAGTTTTGCACCATTTCAAATATACCGGATGTGGCCATTCGGACGTAATGCCCGGAAGAACCGGTTATAGATTTGTTGGATACTTAACCGTTTCAATGCTCGAAAAGTAGGAATCAAACGTAATTGTACACTAAAATGCGTTCCCATAAGCTTGGCACAGATGTTCAGATACAAATTGGCCACTTTATCGTAAGTTTGAGGCGTCCTGGGACCCAAAAATGGTCGTTTGTAGGATTAATCAAATGAAAAACTCATAGTTATTCAATTCAATCGTTTCTCAAAAGATTTACACTGATGACATTTTCTTAAAATTCCGTTATGTGGCCACATTATAACCGATTCCGGAAATTATCTGTGACTTGAAATTTGCCTACTTCCAGGGGCACAAACGCACAGTACCCTTCTCACCCGACCTGACCCAGTGACCCACCAGAATAACCCTGGCCACAGGAATATTTCAGCGTTCCTCTGTCCACTTCTAGAAACTAGATATGTGTGCCAGTATACTGACAAAAAATCATTTGAATCCATTAAGAATTCGCTGAGCGGTGAGGGTTTTAGAATTTTTGGTTTCGCCCAGGCCTATACGGGTTAATATCGCTTTTTAAATTGTATGGCAGATTCGAGTTGCTTCCAAGATTAGAGTGATTTGAGCTACCTTTTACCTATTCATGAAATTGATCGAAATTTCATCCAGAGTCTTTTTTAAGAGGCGAGTCAATCATGAAACTTGTAATTTGCCGAAGTAGTACACATGTTATAATTTAGATAATCTATATATAAATAAAAATGGAATGGTGTTTGTATGTCACGAAATGGCTTACGAACGGGTCAACGGATTTGAATGATTTTTTCTCCGTTTTGTTCGCCAAGGGTTCCGACGTGTTTGTGTGTATAAAACTCTCAGGATATTCACCGGGAAAGTTGGAAAAACGAGAGTACACGGAACTGTCATTTTGTATGGGACGATCCAAAGCGTTTTTCAACAGCCTACTTGATGGCAAGACGAAGTTTGCCGGGACCACTAGTATAAGATAATTTAGATAATATATGACCAGATTTCATAATATATCATTTAATATGGCTTAATTTAAACATGTGTGCTACTCGGGTGAGAACTTTTTTCAAAAAGTGGATAGGCCTACTTGATAGAGTAAAGATATGCTAGTTCTTACATGATTCACTATGGCATGGGAGTTTCTCTCGTCCAAATTCGAATCCACAAACGTACGGTGCCGCCATTTGAAAAAAAATATTCGATGTGCGAAGCATAGAAATTTTTACAGGGCAAGGTATAGAAAGTTAAACTTCAAATGCTTATATAAAATTAAATTCAGTGGCCACTCGAACTTAAGAACCGGCTATACTGCCGTGAATTGCAAGTCAGCCCCATCTGTAAGAAGTAGGCATTGAGAAAATGGGCTGTGAAGTTTTCAAACTCGTTTTCCATACGAATATTTAAAAATTTACAGAGGATTGGAACATGTTCCAAACCTTATGACTTGCTGTTTTTTTCTAATTTTTCCAAACAAATCATATAATTTCATTAGTGCAGCTGAAAGAGCATTGGAAGAGATGTTGAAATCTGAACTCAACTCAATTTTGACGAATTTGCAGATTGGACTGACTTGCGATTCACGGCAGTATAGATTTGTTGAATAATAAACCGTTTCAATATTCGAAAAGTTAATAGCAAACATAATAGTTTACTAAAATGCATTCCCATAAGCTTGGCACAGATGTTTAGATACAAATTGGCAATATCGAGTAGGCAATACAAATTTATCGTAAATTTGAGGCGTCCCGGGACCCGAAAATGGTCGTTTCTAGTATCATTGAAATGCAGGAAACATCCCGAGAGGAAGAAAAAGCTGAACAAGATCATAATTTGTTGTTCTAAAATAATTACTGACGATCATAATCAGCTATTGGTTTGTTGGAGATAAGAGATAAAAGATCAAAAATATTGAACCATATATTGTTGAGATATTATAAGATCAAAACAATATCTGGAAATTTTGTTTGATTGATCAACAAATTAATATCAAAATATGATCTGACAGACGACGAAGAATAAAAAAAAAAAACAAAGAGTCAACAATTAGGATCGAACCCTCGACCACCAGATCTATACACAAAGACGCGGTTATACCTCACAACGGAAGGAAGATGCAAATAAGAGCATCATGTTCTTCGCTGTCTGAGACTACTTGTTGCTCTTAGAGATTGCCCCGAGGTCTCACATTTCAGTTCGACCATTTTGTGTTTTGTTCCATTTCAAAGAACTAATTTTGATTCTTTGAGCATATTTTCAGATATCGAGCTATCGCATTGAGTTCTACTAAATTTTCGAACACCTCTTAAATATCAGATTGAGATATGAGATCAAAATTTGTTCGTTTCGAGATGTGATTTTGATTTTTCCGTCTGTCCACAAAAGCTCAGCATTGAGTATTTGCTCAGCGGTGAGAGTATAGGTTTTTGTCTTGAACTCAGGCCTATACTGGTTATAAAAGTGTCACAAAGATTACTATTATGAAAAGTTTAAAATTTGAAAAATATGTGTTCTGTATCAAAATGAAATCAAAAGTGCATAAAATAGGATCCGGCTTCTTACAAAGAATATCAGCCATTCCATGAAAAACCGATCTAGTGGGTCACCGAATTCCGTGAAAATTTGCTATTTTGTTCCTTATCCGAAATAAGGATACACGTATTTTTGGATTTTTTGATTAGGGTGACCATTTCCGAAATAGGGTGACCAGAAAAACCGCGATTTTGAAAAATTTTTATATTTAAAATAATTATAACTTTTGAACCGTTCGACCGATTTTCAATCTTTTTGGACGAAATGAAGGCTAGAGATTTTGACTCTTCAGGAAAAATATAGAATTTCACAAAAATTGTGTTTTTTACATGGAAAAACTCAATAGTTTCCGTTTTTTCGTGTTTTGAAGGCCTCGGGACCAAAGGGGCTATTGCTGTTCTCATTTTTTCTTGAAAGTTCAGAAAATTTTACGGTTACTGTCAAATTTTCAGCGGTGTATGTTTTTTAGTTTTTGAGATATATTTTTTTGAAAATAAAAAATCAGTCATTTTTCATCGGCACACACTGTAGATCTCAGCGCATTAAATTTTTAATGTTAAAAAAATCATAACTTTTGAACAGCTCAACGGATTTCCAATCTTTTTTTTATGGAATGAAAGCTTAAGATTTCAACTTTCAAGAAAAAATGAGAACAGCAATAGCCCCTTTGGTCCCGAGTCCTTCAAAACACAAAAAAAAAACGGAAACTATTGAGTTTTTTTTTATGTAAAAAACACACTTTTTGTGAAATTTTATATTTTTCCTGAAAAGTCAAAATCCTTAGCCTTCATTTCGTCCAAAAAGATTGAAAATCGGTCAAATGGTTCAAAAGTTATAATTTTTTTTTTAATTAAAATTTTGCAATATCTCGATTTTTCTGGTCACGGAAATGGTCACCATAATCAAAAAATCCAAAAATACGTGTACAGGTATGATTTTGTCACGCTCCGATTTTGTCACGTTCCGATTTCGTCAACAAATTGTTCCGTTTTTATCAACACATAACAACATTTTCAATAGCCTCAGAGATGAATTTTCGACATTATGTTAATGATGTGCACCTACGATACATGGTAGGTGTCAAGTCATATACGATTTTATAAGGATTGACTCCTTTTTATCCACTAATCAATTGGAGTTTTAAAACTTAGCATGGTCTGTTGGACAAGATTGATCCAACAACAATTGGGCTTGGCTTCAACAATCGAAAGTTGCTCTGGCCACGTCCTAGCAACAACTGGAATTTGTGATTAGTTGAAATCTTAGGTACCTTGTAGAGTTGCAGAAACCTCTCATTTTTCTAATTTTTCTTTCCTATGAAAATTTGATAGACATAGGGGCTAGCCTGTAATTACGCAAGACAATTTTGGCGGTTTTTCGACCCCTTCCTCTATGGTATGATTTTTTGTATGAAAATAAAACAAAAATTGTATGGCACGTAAGATATCTCAAACCCCCTCCTCCCCCATAACCCCTTCTTACGTAATTAATGGACTAACCCATATATGTTCAGTTCTTTTTTTATAAGGGATGCACTTGGGAATGAACTCAAGAATGTTGGAGCAATGACAAAAGACATGATCGAGCTTATTTTATTTTTAATAAAATTGTCGACCCCGTCATATTTTGGACATTATCTTCTATCTCTTAAAATCGGTAGCATTGCACAAATCATAGCAAACAGCCATTGATTAGATCCTGTTCAAGGGGTACTGGAAGGGGTTTAGCAAAACTAAGCAATCTATAGAACATTTTGGAGTCTCCATATTTTTAATAAGTTTGCATCGAGGAAGAGGGTGAAGGGATGAAATGGCTAACAATTTGAGAAACTACTGATACTGGACGTTCCCACATCACGCACGTTACCATCCCAAATTTACTGGGATCTTGATCTTTGAGCAGACATGAACCCCTTTCCTACATGGAGACTAAAATGTTAATTAATAAATTAATGTCTTATACCAACAGCCATACGCGTTTTCATAAGACTTTACAAAAGGGTTTCTTACCAAAAAATTGTTATTTGGTGATGCTTGTTCTAGAGTTCATACACTTTTGTGTTTTTTATGAACTTCTAAATAAATTAAAAATGGAATGGTGTTTGTACGTCACGAAATGGCTGAAGAACGGGCTAATAGGCTAATACAGGATTATTTCACTGTTGCATTGGTCTAGTGTTCCGACGTGTTTGATTGAAGGAAACGATTTGGAAAATTCTCTGGAATAACTGAAAAAACAACTGAGGCTGTGAACCGTTTCACCAGTTCGTTTAACTATTAGTTAAAATTTGACATTTCAATAGTTATTTTCCCCTCACATGGTTAAATTGAACATCGCAGTCGACCCATTTGAGCTTTGACAGTCGAGTAGTTATTTCAGAACAAAGTTGACAGATGGTTAGTTATTCTCAAATTCACGGGAGCAAAAAATAACTTTCGAACTGTCAAGTTTAACCATGCTCCAGAGCAGGGTTATTTCTAACCGGAGGGGAAATAACTATCGAGCTGTCAAATTTCAACTAAAAGTTAAACGAACTGGTGAAACGGTTCATAGCCTGAGAACTAATCTCTCATTTTGTATGGGAGATTGCGTGCCATTTTTCAGCAGTCTACTCGATGGCAAAACAAAGCTTGACAGGACCAGTAGTTTTTAATGTTATTTTTATTTAACAATAAACTAGAACTTAAGGTTAATTTATTGCCGTTCTAACGTAAAGCTAAAAGGTGACGATGACGCCGTTCGTGATTGGCTACTAGTGCATCCCTGCGAAGTTGGTAGTAGGTAATAACTTTAAAATAAAGATCCCCACAATCATTTTACTGATAATATTCTGGCAATTCAAAGCAGATTAAATATGCAATATTCATTTCAGTTTGCAAAACTTTCGTAACATAAGTCCACATTTAAGGCCCTATTTTACCAACCAAAAACGACTCAACTGGAGTCACTGTCGACCAAAAATTTTGCTCTACTCGGCTCTGACACTCGAGTTTATCGGCAGTTGTCACTCTATGTGACTGGATTACTATGGGAGTCGACGGGTGACATCTGAAATATGCATGCTTACTTTGATCGACAATGACTACAGGCGAGTCACATAAATCCACTCGATTTACAAAATAGACCCCTTAATCGCCAATCGGGTGTGGCCAAAAAAGCAAAAAAAAATTTACCTTGGCAGCTCTCAGTTGATAACTGCGAAAGTGTTTATAAGAACACAACAAGATAAATAAGCAGAATGATGAGGATGAACAGTGGAAAAAGAAGTTGTTTCTTGTATATTTCTTTAAAAAAACAATGATCAACTTGACCCACTTCCTTGTAGTTATTTTTACAAATATGACGCACGTTTTGATACAAAGGACATTTATGTGATTAGCGTTCTAATATTGTATATTGTAGGGGCCCAGATAGCCGTAGCGGTAAACGTACAGCTATTCAGCATGACCATGCTGAGGGTCGTGGGTTCGAATCTCGCTGGTCGAGGATCTTTTCATAAAAAAGGAAATTTTCTCGATTCCCAGGGCATAGAGTATCATCGTACTTGCCACACGATATACACATGTAAAAATGGTCAATCGGCAAAGAAAGCTCTCAGTTAATAACTGTGGAAGTGCTCATAAGAACACTAATCTGAGAAGCAGGCTTTGTCCCAGTTGGGACGTAATGCCAGAAAGAAAAAGAGATTGTATATTACATTTATTGAAGTTCTAACCAAGAAACTAAAACTATTAATGATTTATTACAAAATTATATTGATTGATAGGAGTCGTCAATCAACTTTCATTACAAACCTGTAGGAATAAACAATTTAAATGCTCATCACAGCTCCTAAACATCAATACTGTGCATTTATATGATGAAAATGGGTATTATTCTGACAAAACTGCAATTTTATTTCCAAATTTGTAAAATAAGTTGTCTAAGAAAATTATTCCGTTTTTGTCACGGTTCCGTTTTTATCAACTGAAAATTGCCGATCGTGTTGATAAAAACGGAACATACCTGTATTCTTATTTCGGATAAGGAACAAAATAGCAAATTTTCACGGAATTCGGTGACCCACTAAATCGGTTTTTCATGGAATGGCTGATATAATGTATTGTGAAATTTGTTTTGTAGATTTTCTCTGTTAGTTACTACTTGAATCGCCTAACAAGTTTTAAATTAGGTTACTACAGTACTGACCCGATTTTGTCAGCCCCCGATTTTGTCTGCCCCCGATTTTGTCAGCTTTTTGACCCGATTTTGTCAGCCTATTTTAAATTTGTCAAAAAATTGTTATCATCATGTTTTACCACGTTTAAATTAAAACTGATGATGATGTTTAATGTCATGCACGCATGGGCGTTGCCAGAGGGGGCAATTGGAATTCCTTTTATTAAGTGTTAAAAATTGATATTATCAATATAAGGGAGGGGGGAGCCTCTGATAAAAAAACTGGCTACGCCCATGTCCATCGCCCTCTTAAAAGTCCATGTAACCATATACCACGTCAAAATTTGAAAAACAGGAACAAAATAATATGACCCGATTTTATCAGGTTCCCCATTTTGTCAGCCTAAAATTCATCGAGGGGCTGACAAAATCGGGTCCTTACTGTACTAGTATTCCTTCAATAATTAACAACATGTCCTCAAATCAAATCAAAGTATTTTCTCTCCATTAAAATTTATAAAGATGAAAAAATCGAAACTCATGAATCATAAAATAAAAATTGCAACTCTTACCATCCCAATAGTGCGCCACATTGAACACGTGCTTTTCGTGGTTGACCCAAAAGTTGAACACATTTTCCAAATGGTCCCGTTCCCGGTACCGCAATCCGTCCAGCGCGAAAATCGGCGCCACTTTTTCGGCATAATCCGCATCCGTAACCACGTCGGTGAGAACCTTGGCCTTTGCGTTGATATATCCGTTGGAAAACGGACGCAGCAGTGTGTTACCAAAAACATCCATAAAAAGATGAGTTTTCCCCTTCACCGATAGCTGGTGGCCACTTTCGAAGGCGATGCATGTCAAGAGCAGGTTCCTTGCCACCAGCTCCAGACAGCCTTCCAACAGGTAAAAGTTCAGTTTGGTCGAATGTTTAAACGTTTTGGAGGCACTTTTCAGCACGTGGCGCGGATCACCAAGCCCGAACAGAAGGATGTTTAGTTCATTGGGGGCGTTATCCGTTTGGTCTTGTGTTTTACGGTACTCATCGAAGAGATCCAACGCTTCACTAAATCCCCAGAACATATTTGTATTTTTCTTCAGGAACTTGCAAATATCAGATAATTGTTGTAATCTAGCGGTGAGAAACTATTTACTGACAAAGCAATCAATAAACCTTAGGTATCCAAGGCGATTGTTTCTAGTGGACTTTGATTCATTGTACGCCCATGCGCCAAAAACATAAACTACAGTCAACTCTCTATAACTTGAAATTGAGAGAAAACATCGAGTTAGGCAGGTATCGAGTTATCGCACACAAACCAATGCAAATGCGATCCAAGGGACCATCGAGATAGCCAACCAACTTTTACTATGATTCTAACTCGATATCGAGATACGGAATATCGAGTAAGTGATAGTTGGCAGTATAAGTTATCATCTCTGAATGTTGTATACAGGGCCAATAGCGTTAAACGGTTCTTAAAAAAAGTGATTAATTTTCAATTATTGCCTTTGAAAATGTTTACAGAAATATATATATTGCAAAATATATTGTAAAATAAATTTCTATAAGATTTTAACATACATATGAAATCAAAATTAAATTAAAAATACATGCGAACCTAATCGAATAAAAAGTAACTGCACAAGACGCATTTCAAATCAAATGTCCCTCTCCAAACCCTTCAAATCCACACATAATCACCCTTCACAATAATCGAACTCCTCCGCACGTTTTCAATGTCCCCCTTCCACGTTGTCTGCAAAGTCTTGTTGTGCATTTGACGCATATGCGTTCCCAACGCTGCTCTCTAGGCCAATCCCCGTTTTCATCCTTTTCGGAATCGTCACGTTCAGACGTTTTTCCGCACCCCATTCTTGGGTATCCGTCCCCCATAATGCAGTATCGTTCAAGGACCAATTAAGATATTGAAACGAAAACCAGAAATGAACACCGTCATAAAATGGTCCGAAAAGAGCCGCGTTGCGGAAGGAGATTTTTTGTCGCGCTGAATCACCACGTGTTC
The DNA here is from genome assembly GCF_002204515.2 of Aedes aegypti. Taxonomy (NCBI): domain Eukaryota; kingdom Metazoa; phylum Arthropoda; class Insecta; order Diptera; family Culicidae; genus Aedes; species Aedes aegypti. The sequence continues at coordinate 123,108,635 of NC_035108.1, read as the reverse complement.
CATCCAAACAAGTGCCTTTACCCTGGAAACGGTATTGCGCCTCAAACGTCGTGAAACCGCCACGCAACCCAATTGACAGGTATTATAGGGCAAATGTAAGATTAGTGAAGTAGTAATAGAAAACAGTTAAATAATAAAATATGGGATTTAAACGTACCAGTCGATAGATATTAAATCCTTCTATCATTTCAATGTATTTCAATCACGATACATTTAAGTGGAGGTATGTTTTAGCATGATTCCTTTAGCCCTTCAATGGAGTATCCATTGATTTCAAATGGGAACCTCCACTGTGAGTACTGATGTACGACTATAGGAGCAAATAAGCAAAATAATTGTTTCAAATAGCTATTTGATCGGGAGCGTTTACCCTACCATCTGTAGCACACGCCAACTGTGACGACGTTTGCATAAAACCATAGTTTAGCAATTGAACGCCTCAAGATGCTGCTGAAAGCGGTGGATGTAGGATGGAGAATGTCGAAGAGGATACTTAAAACGTCGCCGCAGTTTTCACGTGGAGTGAATTACACACAGTCAAATGAAAGCAAGTCACTCTCCCTTTTTTAAATATGCGCCTTATTGGAGGGTTTTTGACTCCACACTTTTTCGTACAACCCCTTTGTCATGGGATTACTGTTCTTGTGTGGTTGGAGAGAGAAAATAATTATAATATAATTATGATATAATTAAAATATAATTGTAATATAATTATAATATAATTATAATATAATTATAATATATTTAATATAATGGACCGATGCACGAGCCCTGTCCATAGGTGATGGGATTGACGGTGATTCATCAAGTGATTACATATTGTTGATATTGTGAAAAATTACTCTAATGCTAATATATTGATCGCGAAAATTTATCGTAATTATAACTTATAAAATGTAAGCTAGTCTAATAGTTTTAAGTTATAATAACAACTGTTTCAATGCTTAAATATATTTAACACTTGATTTATCACACCTTCAGCATGAGTTTAGTTACTGTCGCATGATCTAACACCAGATAACTACGCGTAATGCTGGAGGGACCGGCAGGGCCTACTACCAGTCTCTACTAACACTCAAATCACTAACAAGACTGGGAAACCAACGATCACCTTCTTCAGTAGCACTATTTCTAATAGTAGTATTAGTTCAATATACATAAATCTTTTTCAGTAGACCACGAGGCGCAAGAGTGGGTGCGGGTGGTCTCTGCGTCTCACAGGTCATTGAAAATAGGCATTTATGTTAGGTTTACTACACGGGAAAAAATTCTGTGGTAAAAATAACTATTTTAGCTGACTACACCCATTCTTGAAACTACCATGGAAATTCAGACCAATTTACTATGTTTACGGTACACATCACCACATTACTGGTACATTTGACAGAAATAATTTACAACAATCTGATTCCGACTACAGACATGGTAAAATCAAGCGCATTTCTGGTCTGCTGAAAATTGCCGGTGCGAGCGCTTAAGTTAACCCCCTAAAATGGTAGTTTTTACCGCACAATTTTTTTGCGTGTAACAATGTAGTAATTATTACCTTAGTAATACCGTAAGGTGCCGTAATTCAGCGCATCGCCTAAATCCGTAAGCGTATTTGGTCCAAAATTTGTTGAAATTTAAGAAAAAATTTGAAATTTACCCATACCGCTATTTGTATATGCTGGTAATGCATCATAATTCCAATCAAAATTATCATTAACAATAATTTACGATTTTTGAGAAATATTGCAAAATGTTCTGAATTACGGCATTTTACGGTCTTGCGTTATTTAGTAAGGTAGGTTGTAGCGGTATTAGAGATGGTTTAGTAGTGTTACTGATATATGTATAATAATTAGAAAACCGATGGCACTGTTGTTACTGAAATGTTTCATTTTTAACTATCTTTTTATAATATAATATAATATTGTTGAACAAAATGCTGTAATTTATAACAAATTTAATTCTCTAAGCATTCTTGCACTACTTTGCATTTATCACACCAACACTGGCGACATTAGCGTTCTTTGAGTAGTATTATGTAGTAGTAACCTCTATCGTTTTTATTCTAACGATCATAACATAATTACTGTGAGCGTAGTAGTGGAAATAACATAGAAGTAGCTTTTGTATTTGTAGTTAAGGTATCATGGTATTAGTTCTCTGTCCTTTGGTTCAGAAAGGGGTATGGGCGCGTTCTGCCAACTCGGTCGAGGCAGATTTCTTGTGTGAACAAGTTACAACATGGACGTTCTAAAGTTCCAGAATGAAGTGTTGTACATTTGAAGATGGGATGGATTCGCGTTCGTGCTTTACTTCTGCTTATCTATAAAGTTATATACAATGACTGACCCTTAGCTTAACTATTTAAATTAACAGTTGCAAATACAATAATCGTTTTGAGCTTACTAACATGTCGTCGCGTTAATTTTATCTTAATGATCTTTTATTTACATCCGTCGATCCATTCTGAATGGCCGTTGTGAGAATATCACCAAGAACTTCTTACATGCAATAAAGCTGGATTGTCATACATTGAAACATCAAGGTTCTCGCTCTTTCGGATTATTTTTTTGTTGTTTATCATTAGTTTCAGGGATTGTTATCGTGGGAATCCAAAGAGCGAATTTTGTATGACTTCAATGTACGCCAATACTGCCATCAAGCATGTAACAATCACTAATATTCATTCTTTCTTTATCCTTGTTTTCATATCTAACCCGCATCGAGGAATAATTCATCGAAGAGGAAAGGCATCTCTTATCATGGCAGCGTAATGGCCGAGAAAACGTCGGTTTGCGGTCGCATCTCTCCGTTCTCGGTTCTGCCCCACGCTCGCCAAATCGATGCGCACTTGATCCGCCCACCTAGCTTGCTGCACTCCACGCCTTTGTTAAGTATAAAGTTTCTGTAATCATTGAATACTAATTGAAAGGTAAATCAAATGAACTTATTATTTAACTAATAACAAATTTGTTCCACAGAGCGATTTACAAAACACCACACAAAATCCCTCCTTTCACATATCCTTAGGCAAAACACTTCACTACCGTTATATGTATGACTGATTCATGTTCTTTCGACCTTGCATCATTCATACGTGTAGGGGAAGTCTAGAGTAAAAGCAAAACTTAAAGAACCTTCTGGTCAAAGATGTTGCGTTGCCTACTTCCAAAACTCCAAATCCCTCGGTGTATTATGGACGGTATGAGTTTTCAAACTTATGCTGGAGACTTGGCCCCTGACCCCCTTGTACATCAATAAAATAAAATAAAATAAAATAAAATATAATGGACCGATGCACGAGTTCACGAATTTGACGTTTGAGCGGTGCCGAATTCACTTGTTTCCAAGATGATGCCGAATTCACTTGTTTCCATGGTCACCTAAATAACACGCACCGGTCAAACGTCAACGAGTGTACGCGTGCATTGGTCCATGGGCCAATGCACGAGTTCACTAATTTGACATTTGAGCGGTGCCAAATTCCATGGGCCGTATATAACACGGCACCGCTCAAACGTCAGATAGGGAAATCGTGCATCGGTCCATAGGGGTATTCATTTAACATCGTAAACTGGTGTGTTAATCCTGCTAAACTTGTTATCTTGAACATTTCATGATGTTGTGTAAAATGCCAGTGAAACATGTCAGAATTATGATAATCAACAATTTATCAATCCAAGAACGCTTTGGTAATCTGACAAATCTCAGTATGAGAACTACTAACAAAAATATACCGTTTTACTATCAAAGGACGGAACCCGTTCGAATCTTTTAATTTCGAATGTATCTACCCACGGAAAATCCTTTGCCGATATCGTAGCAGGTAATTTGAACTCCTCCCCTATTCGTACTATGAGTACCCATTCTACTTGTTTCAAATCAAATGGAAAAAACCCTACCGCCACAGGTAACATCTACTCCGCCTCTTCGTCTACCGAAAATTCTAACGGAAAATCATCAAATGTAATCACTTCAAGTGATATGTCTGCCTCTGCTTTTATTTTCTAACTAAACAATTGAATCCAATGATTGATGCAATGTTCAAAGCCACCACTATGACTGAAGCAGTCTTGGTTGGTGTAAAATTTACAAATCAGATTGTTATTGAATTACGTCTTTCTAATGGATCCAAATAATAATTTGAATATTTTAAATTGGAATATTCGTTCTCTGAATGGTAAAGAGGACGAGCTGTTCAATTTTCTTACAACTAATAACGTGCATACAGCAGTTATTACTGAAGCGTATTTGAAACCTGGATTCGAACTCAAAAGAGATCATAACTTTTTTGTTTATCGTAATGATCAACTTGATGGGGCATGTGGGGGAGTTGCAATCATCATTCATATGCGTATAAAACATCAACTGTTTTCGTCATTTGAAACTAAAGTTTTTGAAACTTTAGGTGTTTCAGTTGAAACACAGCTTGGTAAATATACTTTCATAGCTGCCTATTTGCTCTGCTTCTAAACAGATGAATGGACATGTTTTGAATTGGCCACATCCCCGGGGCACCTGGAATCTACTATAAAGTGATCATGGCAGCCGGTGGTGCTAGAAATGCTTCGGAAAGCATAACCTTTGAAAATCATGAAGTTTGATGCCCATATTGATATGGTTCCAGATATGTTCCTAATTGACCACTTCCCCCAGGGCACCTGGAACCTTCTATAGAGTGGTCTGTGCATCTAATGGTTCTGAATACGCTGCAGGAAACATCATTTTTAAGGTTGATGTCCACTTGGATATAGCTCCGGATAATATTTACATGATTGGAAATTCAAACATGACTGACCATGCTTTCCGGAACCAGTTTTACGGATATGGTCATATTTCTGAAGATTTCCAACCAATCTTAATGCGTCCGGTGGCATTCAACTTCCTATTAGTTCTAGTTTCTAGGAAAATTGCAAACATCTATCTAACTTTATACCACACAAAAATACAAGCGGCAGAAAAAATGACATTTGGACATGACCTCAGACAATCCGAAACATCTCCGGTGTCCAGTGGCCAATATGCATGGCCAAGGAAGTTCGTTCCTAAAACAGGACCAAATTTGCCGTCGACTGCTTCCAGATGCATCCAATTTCATCCATTTTTCATAAAGTTATAAGCATTTGAATTTGGGCAAAATTTTGCCTATCCCCTGTACATTGTTAGAATAATTCAAAGTTATCTGCCAAATCGTACACTTCAGGTTAGTTATCAGAATTCCAGAACTGAAAGACTTCCTGTAAGAGCTGGTGTTCCCCAAGGCAGCATTTTGGGACCAATATTATACAATATTTTCACATCTGACTTAGAGTAAGGTGGGGCAAAAGTTCGACCTTAGTGGTATAATCAAAGTTTCCAGAAAAATAATAGCAGATGAAACAAAACAAATACCAGACAGCGAACCTTCATCATATTGACTATAACTTTGCTGAACAAACTTGTGTCAAAATATTTACCCATTTTTAGTTATAACAGTTTCAAAATTGATTGGCTTATTCGAACTTTTGCCCCACCGGTGGGGCAAGAGTTCGAATCTAGTGTGGGGCAAAAGTTCGTTGGCTAAAATACAAAATATCAATACTTTTATGCCAGGCATACTTTCTACCAGCCGTAAACTTATGTTTGCCGAAAAATACACACTAAATTTTCATCAAAAAATGCCCAAAACAGGGTTAATTGTAATACACCCAAAAAATAGCAGTTTTTCGCAAAACTAAGGGAAATGTAAAATTTTTGTGACATTTTTCGCATGATCAGGCAAATTTCGCTAAATTTGAAGCTAATATGTAGATTTCAGGAAATTTGAAAAATTTTCCATGGGTTTATACATGGGTCGAACTTTTGCCCCGCAGATTCGAACTTTTGCCCCGCTACGGGCCAAAAATTGATTCCAACTATTTATGGAAAAACTAATCCACGTCAAAGCATCCTTATGATAGGCCTAGAAACGCCCTTACATAAAATATTGAAAAATATTTTATCTTCATTTGGTTCCATGCATCGAAAGTTTGACCAAATATTACAATATTTACGTCGAAAAACAACAAATAGCCATAACTTTTCCAAATCTCAATCGATTTTTATGATATTTGGAGTGAAAGTCTCTTACTTGAATAGCATTCGAACCACCATGACATTTTTAAGTTTTGATTTGATTTGAGCTAGAAATCTCAAAAAGAAACTCTTGCCCCACTCGAACTTTTGCCCCACTTTACTCTACCTGAGTTGCCTCAGGGATGTCAAAAATCCTGGTTTGCGGATGACATAGGCCTCTCCGCCAAAGGTCGAAGCCTGCGTGTCATCTGTAGTCGATTGCCAAAAAGTTTGGATATTTTTTCTTCATACTTGCAAAAATGGAAGATTTCTCCTAATGCTTCCAAAACTCAACTAATAATATTTCCACATAAACCAAAAGCTCTTTATTTGAAACCTTCAAGTAGACATGTTGTCACGATAAAAGGGATTACAATATATTGGTGAGATGAAGTCAAGTATCTAGGGCTCAAGCTAGATAAGAATTTAACTTTCAAATATCACATTGAGGGCATTCAAGCCAAATGTAACACATATGTAAAATGTCTCTATCCCCTTATTCTTAGAAAATCGAAACTTTGTCTGAAGCTTTTGATATTCAAACAAATTTTCAGGCCAGCCATGTTGTATGCTGTACCAATATGGACTAGCTGTTGTAATACCTGGATGAAAGCTCTGCAGAGAATTCAAAATAAAATTTTGAAAACGATTCTGAAGCTTCCTCCCTGGTATAGTACCAATTTGTTACAGAGAATATCCAATGCTGAAACATTGGAAAAAATGTCAAATAAAATAATTAATAATCTCAGGTAAAAATCGTTACAATCTTTTATTGCCACAATTAATGCGTTATATGTTTAGGTTAAGTTAGGTTCCCAAGCAGCACAGTTGGTTTCAACTCAATAATAAAATCATCTCTTGAAACTAATCAAAGTTGTCAATTGGTGAAAATATGACTTACAATAACACTGAATAGCAAGGCAAAAAGCGCAAGAGGCGGAGTCTCTTTGCAACATATTAAAATTATATCGAAAATGCTGATTTGTTGCAAAATACTGAGAATAAAAAAATGAAAACAAAAATGTGAACGAGAATCGATCTTCCGACATCAAGATCAGTAATCTTCTCCTCTACTCCACTGCTCCACCAGCTCTTCGGACAATTGCTTCGCCAATGCAGTATAAAAGCTACCAAATTGCCTTGTTGCTTACAACTTTGTTGCACCCCTCGGAATACAAGTTCATTACTGGCGAAAGTAGGCCACGCCTGAAATAATCTAAAGTTATCACAAAAACTTTTGCGCAACACATGAGAAACACCATTGAAACAAACAAACTGTGGGTAGACCATGTGATCGTTATTTGACACGGTGTGCCAGAAACCGTTATTAACGCAAAAAACGTCCAAGAATTCCGCACCTACCATTCGAAAGATAAAGTATTCAAGCATCTTCTCCGTAAAGTTGAAAATATTCTAACGAGGGAATCGAAAGTTACAGCGATTTGAAGGTTTTGAGCTATTTTGGAAGGGATATTTCAGATGATTCAAAATATCCCCCAACGGTGCATTATTGTAAATTTATAAACCACCCAAGTAACCATCAGTTTTGAATATAGCATTAAAAACATGTATTATCCAAGCATCTTCTTTGTAAATTTTAAATAATGTTGACACCGTTGAAGAATATTTTAAAGTAAGTGAATATTCCTTCCAAAATAGCTCAAAATTCTCAAATCACGATCATTTTCGATTCTCGCGTTAGAATATTTTCAAATTCATGGAGAAGATGTTTGAATATTATATCTTTCGAACGGTAGATGCAAAATTCTTCATTTTTTGTGTTGATAACGGTTTCAGGCATGCCGTGTGCATAATAGGTAAAGTGTAACTCAACCCTATTGCAACTGGATTAAAACAAACAATCTTCTTGCTGTTATACACGTAGTTCAGTGCAGCTTTCGCGTAATGAAACTTTTTGAGCTTTTGATATTAATATGCAATCGAACTAGAACTAGGTTAGTTACAGATGCTTTTTTTGATACGTGCTTGAAACCATTTTTGGGAAGCATCTCTTTGGAAGATGTTTCACGTGCTACTTGGGTTAAGTATATTCAAAGCGTTTTTTTCTCTTATAAGCAGATGAAATCAACTCACCTGTAAAAAATCTGAACTGCTACGGCAAATGAAATGTATAATAGATATAAGAAATTAATGTAAATTTTGGAATGATACTAATAAAGAAGGTCAAAAAATAATCTTGATTCTTCATGCAAGTAAACATACTGTACTGTACTGAATCATACGCATGTTCTTGGTCCTCCAAGGACTCCATGGAATACGAGCTTTAGAATCTTGGTGGTATTTGGCTGTGGCATAAAATCTTAAATCTTCATATAAGTAACCGTATTATTGTATTGATTTGTAATGATGTTCTTGGTTCTCTGAGGACTCCATTTAATATAGGCCTTAGGATCTACAAGCGTATATTGATGGTGTTTAGTTATGCCATAATATCTGAACCCGGTAATGGAGTATTGATGAATAAATTGATGAAATCCTATAAGCCCTGGGTCTCTTATAACGCGAATTCCTGTAACGCCCCCCAACCATGTGTCTAACTGGAGACCTCACAGAAAATTCAAAATAAAGGTACAGTGGGAGAAGTGTATCTGTGGGGTAAGTGGATCATTTGTCCATATTAAGCAAATACTTAAATATTTTGAATATTTTCACACCATTGCTTTGTTTCAGGTTATATTCTTACGTCCCCACTGATACTAATGCGAAACTTCTACTTCACGTGCACTAACACAAACAAACTTGTTATTTGCAAAAAATAATTAATTTCAAAATTGTTTTCAGTCAATCAAAAATCTATTATAACTCTGCCCAAAATCGAATTCTATTAGTTTTTCCAATACACGCTAAACGATTCAGATCTAATTGAATGGATCACAATGAAAATATGTGATTTTTATAAATAAATACAGACATATTGGTACACTTCACCATACTTTTTGTAATAACCCCAAATGTTGTTTTCCTTTAACTTGTTTTTCATTCATAGCTTAAATTTGTCAAGTTGACTAGAGCTAATTTTATTTAATTCATCTTAAAAATTTTAAACAGTTTTTCTGGTACAAAAAAAATATTGTAAAATCAAAACAAAACTTTTTGTGGTTTATCTAAGCTGAATTTTAAAAGAGCAAAATATACAAATTTCCCAATTGAGAGTGTAATATTGTTCATTATTTGACCATATCAATTGTTCTAGACAGATGACACACATATTTTCATAAATAAAATAAGAGGATTTCAGTTTGTTAAACAAAAGTAAAAGTAACTAATATTTTTAAACTACGAGTGTCTTACGAAAACATTGTTAGGAATAATCCTACAATCCAACAAACTTATGTGTATAAAATAGACAAAATCTCTCCAAAATATTCTAGTTACAATGTTTTTTTTGTTCAAATTAGTCCGAATTAATGTATAAATATTTTTCATAACATTTTGATAAAATAAAGATTTGGTTTTATTTTAAGGCCTTATTCAATATGTAACAAATTTTGTTCGTTGACTTGAAGAACTATATTTCAGGAAGCTCTTGGATGACCGTGATTGTCCACAAACAATTTTTCAAAGGAGCTATATTTAGATTTAATGAAACATACTTCGTTGAATTGCTAATAGTGCGTACTGCATCAATGATTGCCCACTATGCACCTTATTACATATGTAGGTTCTAAGACCTACATTTCCAGAAGTCCTTGGATGACTCAGAACATCTCTTAGATGCAACACAACAATACAACAACAAAATCAAAGCAACATACAGTGCTCTGAGTTTCTTTGAATATGTGAAAATTTCAAAGATTCGTAGGTCACGCTTGTAGATCTGGAGACTATATTCCAAAGTATTCTGGAGTTTATGGCAGGTATGACCAATAATATGTTACAATAATTCGTGGTTTGAACACGTCTGAACGAAACTACAAAGCATAAGTTGTAAACAAATCAGATTATTTCTCCGTCACTCATCATTCCACCACATAATTTCCCACTTAATTGTCTAAACTCAATTTACGCACTTCGTAGAAAAAGTTACGTAAATTGAATTTGCGAAAATAAAGACTTCGTAAATTAAGATTTTAGTGTATGAATAACGCAGAATTTTATTCATAAATTTCGTCTCGCCTCTTCTGTTCATTGTTTCTTTTTATTGTAGATTTACAAACACTGCGTTTATAAAAGCATACCGCATTAACGATCAACGCTCCGTCATCGTAATCATCGTCATCATCGAAACTTCAAAAGCAGTTTTTCTGTTCAAAACTAAAAATTATTCGATAAAAATGTGTTCACTGTGTTTCGATTGGAGAATAGAATACAGTGAACGCATTTTTCTGTAAATGTTATTGATTTTGAACGAAAAAACTGCTTTAAGAAATTCCGAAATCAATGACGGATCCTGCCCCCTTAAGGTGAAGCAGTGTGTAACTCAAAGAATCATTAGAATCATCATTGATGTAAGTTATATGGGTTTGCCTCAGGGCTCTTGCCTGAGTCCACTTCTGTATAACATATATGTGAGTGAGATTGATAATTGCTTGGCTGAAGGATGTACTCTCAGACAATTAGCTGATGATTTTGTAATTTCTGTAATAGGTAAAGATAGAGAAGATATGCAAGCTCCGCTTCAAGCTACATTAGATAGTTTGTCTTCATGGGCAACTGATTTAGGAATCGAATTTTCACCAGAAAAGACTGAAATGGTTGTTTTTTCTAAAAAACATCATCCAGCAAAATTTGAACTACAGCTATCAGGGAAAAAAATTAATCAATCTTTATCCTACAAATACTTGGGTATTTGGTTAGATTCCAAGTGTACATGGAAAAAACATGTTCAATATATAAAATCTAAGTGTGAGCAAAGAATAAATTTTATCAGGTCCATTACTGGAAGTTGGTGGGGAGCTCATCCAGAAGACTTAATTAGGTTGTACAAGACAACGATACGATCTGTGATAGAGTATGGAAGTTTTTGCTTTTATCCAGCTGCACGTACACATATCCTTGTTCTAGAAATGATTCAGTATCGATGTCTTCGTTTAGCATTGGGATCTATGAATTCTACTCATACTAAAAGTTTGGAAGTCCTAGCGGGTGTTCCTCCTTTAATGATTAGGTTCTATGAGCTTGGGAATCGGTTTCTAATTCGCAGTGAAATCATGAATCCTATTATCATTGCAAACTTTGAAAAACTTCTGCAATTAATGGTACAGTCCAGACGAATGCCACTTTATTATTGGCACATGTCTGAAGATATTTCACCTGCTATAATAGATTCAGAACAGCTTAATATGAATTTCCTTCAGTTAAACAACGATAAAGTTACATATGACATTTCTATGAAACAAGAAACAAATAATATTCCAGATTACTTGAGATCCAAAATAATACCTTCAATATTTTCATCGAAATATGGAAGACTTTCTTCTGACAAATGTTTTTACACTGATGGCTCTAGCATAGATAATAGTGTAGGTTACGGTGTTTTCAATGAAAACGTTTCTATATATCATCAGCTTAAGAATCCATGTTCAGTATTTGTTGCGGAGTTGGCAGCGATATATAATGCTTTAATTATCATCCTTAGTTTATCGGTTGGCAGCTATTACATATTTTCCGACAGTCTTAGCTCTATTGAAGCTTTAAAATCAATAAAACCACAAAATGCAACATATTTTATTATTGAAATAAGAAAACTATTGAATACATTAACAATGCGCTCTTTCAGCATCACTTTCATATGGATACCATCGCATTGCCTCATCAATGGTAATGAAAAGGCAGATATTTTAGCCAAAAAAGGTGCCATAGTAGGTGAAATTTTTGAAAGAAAAATTGATTTTAGGGAGTTTTTTCAAACATGTCGTCGGAAAGCAATTGCTGAATGGCAAAGATCTTGGGATGAAGGATCTATGGGACGTTACATATACGGTCTTGCACCAAAAATATAAAAAAAATCATGGTTTAAAGATTATAATCTGACTAGGGACTTTATTAAGGTTATTTCTAGACTAATGTCGAATTATTATAGATCTAAGGCTCACCTTAAGCGTATTGGTTTAAGTGATACTAATCATTGTGACTGTGGTGAAGGATTTGAAGATATAGAACACGTCGTTTGGGTTTGTTCTAAATATGAAGTAAAAAGACAAGAATTGATTGATTCCCTTCCTGTTTTATGGAAACCACCCAACGCAACAGTCCGCGATGCTCTGTTTTCTCGCAATCCCAATTTCCTAAATCCTATATATAAATTTCTAAAAGCTATTGACTTTCCTATCTAATTTTTGTCTTTAACAGTGAACTACTATTACCTGCGACTTGAGTGATTGACGGATGTCTTAAGCCACATATCATACCGATTCCGTTTCCTCAAATTTTCCTCAAGCCACCATTTTGAACTGCACGACGCCTCCAATAATACCATTGAGCTGATCATCACCATCTCATCTGAGCAACTTCACAAATCCATTGAGAAGATGGAGTGACAAGAGTACCGTCCTACGATGCATCCCAAGCCCCGAGTTTAGAACTTCTAAATTGTCGTGAAAGTATGACAAGATGTAGAAGCTAAACAAAATTAATACAAACATTGTATATAACATTATTGAATCGGCCCCTAATACTTTATGGTAAGGGCCTAAATAAAGATAGGTTTGAGGGTTTTATGCCTATAGGAGAAGAGATTTTTTTTCACTCCTACAGGCTTTCCCTCATTCCAAAAAAAAAAAATCATTGATGTAATAGTAGTAGTGTCGCCTTTCCATGTATATTTTCAAAACAAACAAACAAAATATATAACATTTGTTGTAATCATATATTTATGTAAACACGTGGGAAATTTAGTAGATTGATGAGAAAATCAAAATCTACTTTTCAATCGCACATATCAAAAGGAAACATTATGATTTAATGAAAAGCAACGGAATATCTCTGTTTTATGTTGGATTCATCGCTTATTTTTGTTATGCACCTGCACCCCGAGTAGCACTTATATGTTACAATGGAGGCAAAATAACTATTATATAAAAGCAATTCTCGCCGAAACCAGGCCGCCATCGGCACCCATCGTTAGAATTCCAATTTTATGTCACTGATCGCTAATTTTCGATAAAACTTAAGGATGGTCCTTTCTGTTTTCTCAAATTGGTGGACCCCTCGTTCGCCAGCTAGCTGAACAGTTTGCGAAGAAGACCATTTTTTGATAAATCTTGGGTATTTCTGCACAGAATATGTCTCATATTTCGCTTGCAACATATAGCAAACTTAGTGGCATCGTATAGAGAAAGGAAATAGCTTTCATTTAAACTTGAAAAAAATTTGCCGCCATTTTGAAGTTTGTTAGAAAAATTGTTTTTTCACCATTAGCGGAACGATTTTCTAAATCATGTTCTACTATTTTGACGTATATGGCGAGTGCAATCATTGCAAACATAATTTTTTGTACAACAATGAAACAAGTTTTCAATCGTTGGATTTGGATTTCAACGCCATCTTGGTTTTTAACAGTTGAATGATTTTTTTACCATCTCAGTGCTTAACATGTTGATCTATAAGGCCCCCGTTAAAAAAAACAATCAGATTCTATTTTTCTTATCTTACTTACTACTTACTTATTTGGCTTTACATCAATTATCTTGATAAAGCCTCGCTAACAATTATTCGCCAATTCACTCGGTTCATGGCCGCTTCTCTCCATCCTCGACTGTGACCCACGCTCTCCAGGTCCTGGTGCACCTGGTCAATCCACCTAGCTCGCTGCGCCCCACGCCTTCTTGTTCCGACCGGATTCGTAGCGAACACCATCTTTACAGGGTTGTTGTCCGGCATTCTTGCAACATACCCTGCCCAGCGTATCCTTCCAGCTTTAGCTACCTTCACGATACTGGGTTCGCCGTAGAGTTGAGCGAGCTCGTGGTTCATCCTTCGCCGCCACACGCCGTTCTCCTGTACGCCGCCGAAGATCGTCCTTAGCACTCGGCGTTCGAAAACCCCAAGAGCTTGCAAGTCCTCCTCGAGCATAGTCCACGCCTCATGCCCATAGAGGACTACCGGTCTTATGAGCGTTTTGTACATCGTACATTTGGTGCGGGGGTGAATCTTTCTTGACCGCAGTTTCTTCTGGAGCCCATAGTAGGCACGACTACCGCTGATGATGCGCCTTCGTATTTCCCGACTAACATTGTTGTCAGCCGTCAACAGGGATCCGAGGTAGACAAACTCGTCCACCACCTCGAAGGTATCTCCGTCTATCGTAACACTGCTTCCTAGGCGGGTCATGTCGCGCTCAGTTCCGCCAACCAGCACGTTCTTTGTTTTCGACGCATTCACCATTAGCCCGACTCTTGTTGCTTCGCGTTTTAGGCGGGTGAACAAATCTGCCACCGTTTCAAATTTTCTCCCAATAATATCCATGTCGTCCGCAAAGCAAACAAATTATCCGGATCTCGTGAAAATCGTGCCTCGACTGTTAAGTTCCGCTCTCCGCATAATACCTTCAAGCGCAATATTGAACAATAGGCACGAAAGTCCATCGTCAGTCCCCGCCGAGACTCGAACGTACTGGAGTGTTCGCCCGAGATCTTCACGCAGTTTTGCACACCGTCCATCGTTGCTCTGATCAATCTTGTGAGCTTCCCGGGAAAGCTGTTCTTTCTTTCTTATCTTATCTCAGCTAATAATGCTATTTTTCAACTAGAAGATATGCGGAAGAATCATTCAGGTAGCAAATAAGCGTTAAAAATCCTATTTGATCATTTGTTTTTAAGGTGATTATAAAACGAAGCCAAACTTTGAATTTTGAAGTGCACAAGACTGGAGAATCTGACAACAGTTCACGTTGATGATCAATCAAATTACTTGCTTGCTTGTGGTGACCAATGGGATAAATTTTCATAACGAAGCGCTTTTTGTTTCTCAAGTCTTGTGCTTTTGAAAATTTGAGGTGTGGCTTCCTTCTATAATCACCTTAAAGCTAGTTAAGCTGAGGGGTTGGCTCTGTTTCAGTAGGGACGTAACCACCCACTGCCGAAGTCAATCAAAAGTCCAATAGGATCCGGCTCCCTACTTTGTTTTCCAGCTGACAAAAGTCCCCAAACAAATTTTTGAAGGACGTGTGTAGTCTTAGTTTTAATACGAACGAGCTCGAAAGGAGGACTCTCGGAATCTGAGCTAGAATTGAGCGATCTAGAGCAAAACCATGTTTTGAATCGTTTTACGTAGGAGCCTTACATTTCCAAATCGTTTAGCTTTGGGTGAAGTTTTGAAATTTATACAGTCAATTCTCCATAATTTGGAAGGGACCATCGAGTTAGGAAGGTATCGAGTTTTGGAACACAAAATCAGTGCATCTGCGGTTCAAGAGACCATCGAGGTAATCAAAGTAGCAATGAAAATCAAATTTTACCATTGTTCTCTAACTCAATATCGAGATATGAAATATCTAGTTAGGTTTTTGAGAGTTGACTGTATCCTTAATCCGTACAAAAACGGTTGATTCTGGAAAACCAATATCAAACATTAAAAAAATCCATTCATCCAGACACTGATAGGAGGTTTTCCCGTCATCTTTTCCAGCCCAAATGTGTCTATATTAACATCGGAGATTGGTCTCTGCAGTCACCATCTGGCTGGTCAGGACAAACAGTAGCACGCTGCTATTTTACTACGCACAATTCTGATCGGTAGAAAAGTACTGCCAAAGTGCCAAGTGAGTAGCGACAGAGCGCAAACGTTTGTTTCCCCAAATTGCGAGGAAAAACAAACCAAAAGATGCAGCACATCATGCATGAGCCAAGGGACGCACGTTTTTCCGTTTTGCGTGCGTGCGATACCGAAGTAGGCAATGGGTAGGAGGACAACCCTCTCTGATTTTCTCTTCATTCTCCGAGCCGGCCAGCTTTCGGTCTACTTGGATGGGATATGGCGCGGGTCCCTTTTTGTTGTCGTTCGCCAGCTGTGTGTTGGTGTTGACTTGCTGCGTTGAGTTTCAAGACTTCTCTCTGCTGATGTTGATTCCGCCGTGCGCTTGTTTGGATGGCTTTGCTAGAGGAGCTCGGAAAGTCACCACAAACCGTTTGTCCATTCAGTACTAGTTCGCCTTGCACCCCGATAGGTGGTTTTCGAGCGTTGCCGTCGTCGGTCGAGTGTGACGTATCTCGTTGTCAGGGGGTCTCCGTCGCGTCATTGTACACCTTTTACCTGGCTACTTCGATTACTGGTGCGCGCTACATACGAAACGGACCTCAGCGATTGTAGATTACGTGTGACTGTATTTGTGTTATGGCGTGGCGATGAAGGTACTGCAGATCTTGTAAGCGTCCATCAATTGCCATCTGAAGTGTTTAAAGGTGCGGAATCTGTATACATGACAGTGTTTTAGAACCATGCTGAATTTCGATCGTGACGAGTGGATCCAATAAATTTTCCGAGATGCGTCTGTCGGCCAGGATTAAATGCTTCAGATATCTGGTTTATGCCTATATTGTTCTGATTTCGGTGAGTTGTCGCCCTCGAGAAGGAATGTCATCATTTTCAACTGGGTTGATGCAATACAACCCTATTATATGGCACAGTGGAATGGATCCTAGGGAAACGGTGTGGTTCGAAGAGTGATTAATGGTTTTGTACATGTGACAGCTATTAAGAATTTAAAATAAATGGTGATAGTGGGTAAATCAAGGAAACATCATTTAAAACAAATGAAAAAAATGTCAAAAAGAAAAAAATGTGTCTATGTTCCAATGAAGATCCTTCCACTGTGCATCAGTGTCCAAAAATAAGTCGAAGGGTCTACAAGAGTGTTGAAAATACGAGGAATCGAAATGTTGCTCGCAGTGTTCTGCCCATAACTGCATATTTGTAACATTCGACAAAAGTAGGCATTGAGTAAATGCGATACCAAGTTTGCATTTTATGGCAGTATGAGAGGCAACCAAAATTTTAAAAAATCACTGAGAATTCAAAAGTGCTTATTTGAGGCTGAAATTTTGTACAACTCCTATCGCATATTGGGTGAATAGTCAGAAAATGATTCTGATAGAAATTTCGTTGCTACTGCATTATGAGGCTCGTGTATAATCTCAATGTGACTGTTATGCGGTTACAATTGTCAATGTGACAAAACAACTTGGTATTTTTTTCGAATTTTCTAGAACAATCTCACAGATTTCAGTAAGTTGATCGAAAGTATTTGCCATTTGATGACTCTCCCCGGTATTAACTCGAAATTGTCAAAAATGTCGAATGTGACAAACATGCAGTTATGGGCAGTGTTGTTGTTGTTACAAATAGTCGATGAGTGATGTGATGTGATTTCAACGGGTAGGTGGAAGCAAGATGAAGACCCCTGAAAGTTATGTTGCATTTTATGATCGTTGTCACTGGATTGGAAAGCGCATCAATCGTGACCAAAATGCAAACTATGTTGCATGGGCAGTTCGCAGCATATAGTCTACACATGTAGGTAATCAATCTTGCTGGTCACAGCGTCGTTTGCCAAGTCAACGGTAAAATAAATCTGCCCTTCCGAAATCTGGCAAATGGGACGAATGAACGAAACCTCGATTAAGGTAAGCTAGCGGAGTTAGCTGCTCTGGACGAGCTTGAACCTATACTACACTGGCTGCTGGCATGGATGTAGCCAGGTGCGGCCGACGAAAAAACAACTGGTTTGCTACCAAGGGTCTTCAGTTTATGTAATTGATTAATTCTTGGAGTCCAACATCTAACATAAATTCAAACATCTGCCAAAGATCTTACCAGAAATCTTTCGAAGGTTTCATCTATCAGAAATATGTTAAGAAACTCAAAAGTTGTTTGCCAAGCATCTGTTAAGTTGTCTTATAATGAATTCATCCAGAAATCGAATAGTTCGTTAAGGAATCAGAAATGTTCCTACTCGTCACAATTTTGAGTTGTCAATTCCATGGGATTCCAATAGAGATGATTCCAAGAATTAAAAATAAAGATCTATAATTTCTCCCTGGAGTTGTTTTAAGGATCAATGTTCCTCAAAAATTCTTACAGTGATTTCGAAAATTTCAAAAGCTTCAATTAGAAGTACCTCAAGAATTCAATTTTCCAAGGATACATAGGAAATTTTTATTTTTTTATATATATTTTTTAAAGGCCTTCATCCAATGCTCTCTTTGGATTTTACTAAGCTTTATTTATGAATACCTCTAAGAAAATCATTAAAAATGAATCTGCAGCATCAACATATTACATCTTGGATTACTTGAATTTCATAAAGGAATATTTTTAGAAAAATTACTGAATAAACCTTTTAAGAAGTTTCTGAAACTTTTTTTTTTGAATGAAATTCTTCTAGAAACTCATGGATGAATGTTATAGAAATTCTTGTTAGTTTTATATTAATATCACTGGAAAAAAACTGTTGAGAGTTTTTGAAGAAATCCGCAGGGTAGCTCTTATATTAATCGCTGTAGAATGTTTGATCATCTGTGAGTTTAATTCTTGGAATTGTTGTTGATCCTTGTTGTTGAATGTTGTTGTTGTTGTTGAATCCTAAAAAAATGCTATGAAGAATTTATGAAAAAACAACAAAAAATTTTGAGGGATGAAAAAACATGTAAACATAGCATTGGATATATTTTCTAAGGAATATTTAAGAAATTCCTTCAAAGAAGATATCGAAAAATCTACTGTGCCTGACCCGCTTGTAGCGTGGCGTAATTTATAGATAGAAAATCTTTATTTGAGTGACCCTTTAACTTACTGTCTTTCGGGTCACTTGGTATTAATTTTACATTTGATTGCTTATAACTAATTCACTTTTTCATTTTGCTTAAACATTATTGATGCTGGCAATGGATTTTGCCGCCTGGATACCTTTGTTCATCCATCTTTTCCTCATCGTCTTGAAGATTATTTTTGTCACCATCAGTAGCAGGATGATTATTTGCAGTGCGATAACTGCCATCAGGAGTCCTTGTTGTTGTCGATGTTCCTCCGTGTGGGCATCTTGGGTTTGTATCACGGTAACCAGCTGGTTTCCGTGGGTGTGGGCTGTATTCTCTTCCTTCGAGTTCTGTCCTCCCATGGTGTTCCGTGGATATGTTATTGCAGGTTGAGTTGATTAGACTGATGGTTCGGGGACTTTCCGGTTCAGGTTTATATGCGATTCACTTGTTGTGTATTTCGCATGTCAGCGATTGATGTTTATAAAAGTCAGAGAGTTTTTTATTTTTTATTTTGTTGGTTCATATTTCGTTTGTAAGCTGCGCTTTGTTTATGAAGCTAATTGTTTTTTTTATTTCCGTTTGGTCATCACCCAAGGCGATAAACAGAGAGTTTGCAATTTTTGATTCAATTCTGGCTTCGTCGTATTTGGGGCAGTCGATAATTATGTGTTTGACGCTTGTTTTAATTCCGCAGGTGGTGCATGTTGATTCCGATTCTTTCCGCGCGTAATGACCGTGCGTTATTCTGCTGTGTCCTATTCTTAGCCTTGTTAATATTATGCTCTCCTTTCTTTTTGACTGGTGAGATGATGTCCATTCAATTGTGTTGTTTTTTATCTCCCTGAGGTGGCTGGAATTCCTGTTCCAAGTCTGTTCCCAGTTCATTCTTATGTGTGTCCGAATATTTCTTTTAAAGTCGTCGAAAGGTGTATTGATAATTTCTGTTGCTTGTTCAGTGGTAGCTTTTTTCGCTAATTTGTCAGCGTTTTCGTTTCCGGAGATGTTGATGTGAGCTGGGACCCAGCATAGTTCGAACATTCCTGGATGGTCGAGTAATTTTTTCCTGATTTCGTCTATCCACGGGTGGGTGCATTCGTGATTTTTGATGGCAAGTAGGGCACTTTTGGAGTCACTGAAGATTACACTTAGCTCGTTTGGTAGAATATCAAGTGCCTTGTTGATAGCAAATGTTTCTGCGCTAAATATTGATAGATTGTTTGGTAGGTTTATGCTTGCTTCAAAGTTATCGGAGAAAATTCCGCATCCTGTGCCGTGACTGGTTTTAGATCCATCCGTGTATATGTGATGATGATTTCGATATTTAGATTCTCGAATTTCTAGAAAACGAGCTTTTTTCTCCGCTGTTGTGGTTGAGTTTGAAATTTCTAGGTTTATCCCATATGTTTGGGCAGGACGATTGTAATTTGGAGTATGTGTGTCGATGTTAACTGTTGGGATCTGGAGTAGTTCCATTTTTTGGAGTGCTCGTTGAGCTAGAGAGCATTCCGGGGGTATAGTTTTCCTATTGGTTTGTTTAGCAGAATATAAGATTAGGAGTTCAGCGATTTTGAGTTTTAGAGGTATTTGGCCGCTTTCTGCTAGTAAGCTTTCGATAGGGCTAGAGTGGAAGGCCCCAGTTGCAATACGAATTCCCTGGTGATATATTGGGTTTAGCCTGTCGAGGTCAGTTTCGTTGGCTCTGCTGATAATCGGTGCGGCGTATAGTAGTTTTGGGACTAGCATCGAGTTGACTAATCGTAAAAGGGATTTTCTGTCCGCCCCGAAGGTGGTGCCGCTAATGCACCTCATCAGTGAGATTACTGTTTTGCATTCTTCTCGTTTTTTTTGAATATGGTGTTTGTAGTTGAGCTTGTGATCGAGCCATACTCCAAGTACTTTTGTAATTTTTGTACTGCATATGACTTTGTTCCGGAATATTGCTAATGGTTGCTTTTGAAGCTTTCTGCGGTTGCCTACATGCATGATAGTTGTTTTTTGTGTAGATATGGTGAATCCTGTTTCGTTGCTCCATTTTTCGATCTTATTGAGGATTTTTTGGATGTGTAGTCTTGTCCATCTTGCCGAGCGGGATGAGACTGCTATTGTTATATCGTCGGCGTATATTTTAATGATTGTGTTTTCAGGAAGCCATTCTTTAATGCTGTTGATGGCAATCAGGAAGAAGGTGACTGCGAGTACGGATCCTTGAGGAACTCCATTTTGTTGTATTTTTGATGTAGATTCGTGACCTTGGAAAAGTGTCCGGAAGCGTCTTTCTTGAAGAAAGTTTTCGCAAAACTTTGCCATATGTCCTCCTATTCCAGCTTTGGCTAAGTTTTCTTTAATAAGATACCGCCATGTTTTATCGTACGCTTTTTCAATGTCTAGGAATAGTAGTTCGACGTGTTTATGTTCGTTTATGGCATTGGAGCATATTTCCTCTATTTCAGTAAGTGGGTCTAGCGTTTGTCTTCCTTTTCGGAAGGCATACTGATTTTTTCCGAGTATATTTTTTGACTCCAGCTCGTTCATAAGTCGGCGGTTTACCATTCTCTCAAAGAGTTTCATCATACAGCTTGATAGGTATATGGGTCGAAGGTTTTTAGGATCATTTGTGGCTTTGCCAGGTTTTGGGATGGGGATCAATATTGATTCTCGCCAATTTTGGGGAAAAGAGCCGGTGGACCAGATTTTGTTAAATGCTTCGAGTAGCTTCTTTTTTATATAAAAAGGAAGTCGTTTTAGCATTTCATTGTGGATTTCATCGGGGCCAGGTGATGTTCCTTTTAATGTGTCAAGTTGAAATATCAGCTCTGTAATGTTGAATGCTTCGTTGTATGCTGCATTTCGTTGTCTTGGGTATATGATCGGTTTTCTTTCTCTTTTTGCTTTTTTAGTTAAAAATTCGGGTGAGTATGTTTCATCTGCTGATTCTTTAGCGAAGTGAGAGGCCAAGTGTTCTGCTATTTCCTTGGGGTCTGAGATGTTTCCGTTCGCTGTTGTAATAGTCCAAATGGGGTCGGCTGTTTTCTTGCCGTAAATGCTTCTTATTTTCTTCCATACTTCCTTCGGAGGGGTATTTTCGTTAATTCCTGATATATATTCTAACCAGGAATTTTGTTTTTCTTCTTCTATGATTTTTCTTGATTCGTATCGTGTTTTGCAGAATTCTTCATGTATTGATTTGTATGCTGTGTTGTCTACTGGAGTGTTTTTTAGTTTCCGAAGTGCTTTCCGTCTGCTGCGCACAGCAGCCTTTGTCCTTTCATTCCACCATGGTACTGATTTGGGATGGGCGAGTTTTGAGGTTTTCGGGATGGATGCTGTTGCTGCTTTTTTAATAGCGTCGGTTATTTGATCTGTTGTGTATTCGTTGTCTGGGTGTATCAGGTTTTCTAGTACTGCTTCAAAATTCTTCCAATCCGCTTCCTCAATTTTCCATCTGGGTCTTTGTTGTTTACAGGAGTTGGAACTGGAGGTGCCAATTTTGATAGGGAAGTGGTCACTGCTGTGTTGATCGTTGATGATTTGCCAGTCTAGTTTGGCGGCAAGCTCAGGGCTGCATATTGTAACATCTATGGCTGAGGTGCTGTTTTGTTCGTTTCTTGTGGCTGAGTGAATGAACGTAATTTGTCCGTCGTTCAAGGTGGTGAGTCCGTGTTTTTCTATCACTTTGTTTATTTCTCTTCCTCTTGCATTTTGTCTTTTGGGATCCCAAGATTTGTCGTGAGCATTTAAATCACCCGCTATGATGAGTGGTTTTGGGAGCGAGTCAATGATTTTATCGAGCTCGTCAATATTGAGTTGGGAGTTTGGTGGAATGTATAGTGACGCGATGGTCATTTTATATGGTGTATTTACGTTAACTGAGATTATTTCTAAACTTGAGGTTAGGTGGTTTTGGGTGTAGTTGATTCCGTTTTTAAGCATTATCGCTACTCCACCTTGTCCCGAGGGACGATGATTAAAAAGTGTTTGATAACCTTTAGTTTTTGTATTTGATCGAGGTGACGTCCTTGTCTCTTGGAGGGCAATTATAGCAGGGTCGTGTTCTTTTATTAGCAGCTGTAATTCAGCTTGTTTGCTTTGGATTCCGTTACAATTCCATTGGATTAGCGTGGTCATTTTGTTATGTGTTAGAAGGGGAGTTTTAATTTAGTCGGCGTCGATGATTTCAGTTACTTCCGAGTCTGAATTATGTGGTGTACTTTGTGTATTTTTTACGTGTTTTTTCCTTTTAGGGGTGCCGATATTGATTTCTCTTTCCGGTGACGATTCGTGCGGCTTGTCCATTTTGATTTTTTTGCCATGTTTTTCTTTGATGTGTTTGATCTTTTGCTCTTGCTTTTCTACCTGAAGCTTGAGCGATTTGATCAATTCGTCTCTTTTTTGGAGTTCATTAGTGAGATGGTCGCAGTGAGTGTCCAGCGCGATAATTTCTTGCTCTTTTTTCTTGAGATTAGCTGACGTCTCAGATTCCTTGGCTTTCATTTGGTTAACCAGTTTTTCTATTTCAGATTCCTTTTTTGTAATTTGTTCCATTTTCTCGTTAATGAATTTGATTTTGTTTTCCATGTCCTTTTCCCATTGAGATCTTGCGTTTTTGATGATTTCGTCGACGTTGACTGCGTTATTAGCTGTTATTTTAGCGTAGCTGTCTTTGCCGTTAGCCTTTTCGATCAAGCGCCGGGCTGCTTGGAACGAGATATTTTTGTCGATTTTAGCGGTGACGATTTGTTTTTCCATCACGTATATTTTGCATTTTTTGTTCGTAGGAGAGTGATTACCTTTGCAGTTAATGCATAGGTACTCCTTGCTGCAGGTTTCTTCTTCCGTATGGGCCTCCTTTGAGCAGACGCGGCATCGTTCGGTATTTTTACAGTTTTTGCTGATGTGTTGAAATTCGTAACAGCGGTAGCACTGCATGGGCCTAGGGTAGTACGTCTCGGTGTAGCAGCTCCGGTATCCAATTCTTATTCTTTCTGGTGGGGTTGGCTTGGAAAAAGTGAGAATTACCACTCCGGTGTTCGAGCGAGTTTTGTCGGCGTTTAACTTAGAGATGTGTCTAACTGAGATGACATGCTGGTCCTTCAGTTCCGTCTCAATGTCTTTGGCGTCTATTCCTGCTAGCTGTTTGCATACCACCACCGCTCTTGATGTATTCAATCTAGTGTCCAGTTTTATGGTGATAGGAGTGCCATCGGCGAGGGTTTTCATGCTTTCAAGAACGCGTTTGGCATACTTTTCTTTCAGTGCAAAAGTCACAGAGCCATCACGACGATTGCTCCATGCTTTTTCGATGCTTCCGTACGCCTCAACGGATTTAGTCACCAGGAAGATATTGTGATCTTCCAGCGAGCCCTCTGTTTTTGCAATTGTAACATACCTTGTTCCAAGTCCGTGTGAAGAGAGAGCGAGGGGAGGATCCCCGTCGCTTTGCGAGCCCATGTTCGCCTGCCTTGCTTGGGTTCTATTCACCAGGGGTTGCACTCGAATTTCGTTTGGTAATCACTTTCGCGCGCGAATTAAACGGTGCACTAATTGCTCGGCGATCGGCGACTGTGGCTGCTATATAATAACGTCCAATCTCGACCGTGTCACGAATGCAACTGGGCGTAATTTATATATGACCCCTTATAGAGGAACAAATCTCGCATAACCTGTGATCTTGCCCTAAAAGCCAGAAATTTTCAGAAATCTCTACAGGAATCCCGCCTGCACATTTTCTGGGGAATTTCCTTAGAGAAATGGAATCTATCTTAGAAATCATTGAAGAAGCTCTAAATTTGCTAGTGTACAACATCTCTTGCTATAGAATTTACGATTTTTTTTCCACCCTGGAATTTTGAAATCTACGGTCATTGACCTCGTTACTCAGTCAACAAGTTAAACCATGAAAACACGTTTCGGACTTCACTGCGCTCCCTGTGAATAAAATAGGTGAACGGATGTCCTTCATAGTTTAACGTTTTACGCAAAAAGGGCATAGAGGTTGCGTCAAATGATCGTTTCCGCGCAAATTTCGCTCGATCCCCCTGTAGTAAAACCAGGCTACGCCCATGGCTGCTGGTACCAACACCTAATGTAGCGACTGGATGGAATGCTGCGGTTGCGGCGCTCGACGTTAATTAGTGTGCAACGCACAAGAAGATTTGTGAGTGTGCGACGAGAAGGTGTTTCTGTGAAGTACTCGTCATTATACTTTACGGTTCACCTGTGGAATATCTTACGCTCACTTGCTACTAGCTAGGTACATGATAAACTAGACCACTCTAGAGTGTGTATACGAAAGCGTTGATTAGGTCCATGCATCATATTGTAAACAACATATACCGCGAGTTTGGCTGACTTCGAATCATGCTTTGTGAAATATAGAATGTTTAGATGCATGATGCGGTATTTGATTACCCATCGAATTTCGATGGAGCCCTCCAGAATGGTGTTCGTTGAACTCATTATGAGCACTACACTTTTTATATTAAATTTAGGGGAGACTGAAGAAGTCTGTAAGTCGCAGACGAAATAGGCCTATCTGTCAAGATAAGCAACACATATTAGAGTTTAAAGGTATTTGCTCGCCTTAGTAGTGATTTTAGTATTTTTTTTTTTTTTTTTTTGCAAAAAGTGAAGTGTTAAAGTTCAAATTTGTAGTTTTAATTTATGGCGTCGACATAACAGAAATTTCATTAAAATAATTTGGAACACTTGACAGTGGAAGCGAGGATTATGAAGATTTGAGTCCAAAATCTAGTAACTTAGATTACTAGCCTTCTGATATTCAAGAGTAGTAGCAAAGTTGTGCTACGAAAGCTACTTTATAAAAATTTGCAATTTATTCATTTTGGCCGTATGAGGATCGCATTCAAGGGTCAGAATTAACCCAGGAAGCGGACGAGTATGTTAGAAGGTTGTCATGTATTATTGCAGTTAGAAGCCGTCAATTCCATAGAACCAATCACATTATTACCATTACCATTAGAATTAAGCAATTCGCACAAATTCGTGGGTGGTACAGTCCTTGCGTACATTAGTTTAAAAAGAGATATTATTCACTTAGATTAATTATAGTAAAAATAGATAAAGGAAGTAATGTGAGGATGCAATGAAGTGTAAATATATTATCTATTCAAACAACATCATACTCTTAGCAGGCTTATAGAAACATGAGTATGGAAACCAAGAAACAATCATTCTGTCAGTTATTGGTCTAATCTTGGCTCTTTAAGATGTCTCTCAAAATACTACATTATGATATTCAAAATATTATATGTAAACAATTAAAAATACTTTATTAAGGTGACACGAGAGACCGTGTTATTTTCCCTATCTTTTGTCTCACTCTAACAATTGTCATCAAAACTTTGTGGAAGCAAATCTCGAGTTTTAGTGAACCAATGAAGCGGCAAATTTATTGGGTTGTGCACAACATATATAGAATCATAGTGATACATTTTTCGCATCAATATATGGAGTGGTTCTTGGGATTTGCTTCTTGAAATGGATATGGTGATTATGATGATGTCCCGCGCGGCCTAAAGGTATTCGAAAGCTATTGAGGACTGCTTGAGATATTGAACTACCATTGAAAAATTTTATATGGAAATTAATGTATTATGGAGGTATTACAGTATCTGATCTATTTATCAGTTTGGTGTATGTATACATACATAGAATATGTTTAGGTATTCTTCTTCTTCTTCTTTATGGCATTACGTCCCCACTGGGACAGAGCCTGCTTCTCCGCTTAGTGTTCTTATGAGCACTTCCACAGTTATTAACTGAGAGCTGACTGTGCCAATGACCATTTTTTGCATGCGTATATCATGTGGCAGGTACGAAGATACTCTATGCCCTGAGAAGTCGAGAAAATTTCCAACCCGAAAAAATCCTCGACCGGTGGGATTCGAACCCACATTCAGGTATTACGTATTTGAAATTATCTGGTATGCGCTATCTTAGTATGGTATTTAGTAGCAATTCTCCTCTGCTAAGGACGCGTTTCAATGTCATGTACTATGAGTCAAGACATAAAAAAACATCTTAATCACATATTCATTCATAATCTAGTTAAGGTATACATACATACAATGGAATCTCTCTGAACATCACGATGAAATGTCCCCAAAAAACTTTTAAGACAAATTTGTAACAATAGCTTATCGTCACGTTTCCATGAAGCCACGTTTGACTCTTAACCGTGACGATACAGCTTTTTGTACTCTAAGGTTGGGCAAGCAAGATTTGTAACCCAATACTTCCACGGAACTGTCTGATTCGACTCAGCCCGCTTAGTTTTGGCTCTAATACTTCCTCACCTGGTGGAACACGTAATTCGACTCGACCTGTACACCTCTTCTTGCTCCCCAAATACATTAGCATCAAACTCTAAACAAAACAGAATCAAACTCTTAGGGAACTCCGAGAGCCGTTCCGAATGGCTGCGCAACGAATGCGTCACATTGATTAGGAGAGAGCGCCATTGCATTGCATTGACTGTAAACCTCTCCGGTTTTGTTATCGGCGGCGACCCGCGGTTGTAAATTTGTAATTGTGTTGCGTACAAGCCGGAAGTGGAAGACAGACAAAAGCGAGTGGTTTTTAACAATAAAATCAAACAAAAATCCCCTATCCCCTCAATGAAGCCGCACTACGGGTGTCACCCAATGTCATATATATATATATATATATATATATATATATATATATATATATATATATATATATACCCCACATCGGGTGTCACCGAACGATGAAACGATGAACGTGGATCCCGTTGGGTGGGGGAAATTGACTCTAGGGTCGAAATTGCCGAGTACGTGCATAGGATTGATAAATGTACTGCTAGTGGCAGTTTAAATACGGCTATTTTAATAAAATTTTGATATTAAACAGTTATCAAGTCTTTATTATTTTCATTATTATTTTCCATAAAGAATGATCAATTTTGGTAGGCGTGATCTCACTGGTTTGTGGATAGATTTGAAGGAAATTTGGACTGCACGTCAGTTGTAACTTCAATTTCAACATATATTTTTTTTTCAAAGTTAAAAAAGTTAGTTAAGTTTTGTCGTAAAATTTAAAACAATTTTATACCGTTTTGTCTCAAATTCCGAACAGACTCATATTCCGAACACTAGGTTTTTGTATGGCGATTTGGTTGAAATGTTTCGCTGAAATATGTCACCAAATAACATGGAAATAGTAGTCAATTGCAATTCAATTTTAACGTCTCCAATATTATTTATACCGCGGGAATAGCGATGATTCTCTAGTTTGAGACCAGTAGAACAAGCTCAGATTAATTTATTTGCGAAATTATTCATTTGAATGCGATTTATTCGTGCTGTTCGGAATTTGAATCAAGGTGTTCGGAATATGAGACAGAATGAACACAGTGTTCGGCATTTGAATCAAAATGTTGTTCCATACTTTCAGGTAAAAACAAAACTAAAACTGATTAAATCAACATTTTTATTGGTATACCCAACAGCTAACAGTTAGAATTTGCGAGGAAATTAAAATTTACACAAATATCAGCCAATTTATGCCAATCAGATGCGATTGAAGTCACTGTAGGCCTTAAGTGTTCGGAATATGAGTCAAAACGGTAATCAGAAAATAGAAAACACAATCTATCTTCAGCAAACTTGTTAATCTCGTCTAAATCTGTAACTTTGTTGAAGATATCTATAAGCTATTTCTTCAATCTTTTACATGACTAAATTGATAATGAAATTTGTCAAAAATAAATCAATTTTGTTAACCCGTTATTGCTTATGGAATCATAATCGGATAAATTACTCAAAAACATATGTTGAAATTCGAGTTATGTCTGACGTGTTGTGTAAATTTCATATTAATCGGTCTATAAATAAGTGAGATCTAGCCTACCAAAGTTGGTCATTTTGTATAGAAAATTGAAAAAGTTGCGATTGTATTGTCTAATATTGCATATATTACATACAACTATTCAAACAGTTTCCCCAGTTTTTGATAAAAGCTCAATACGGTCTTGAAATTTTAGATCATGATTTTATTCAATAACATGATAGCGTTTTTTGACTAATTTTTCTGCTGAAATAAAAATTATGCAATTCATAATTAAATTCCATTTCCCAAAAATGGGTCAAAATTTCAACCATAACACTTTTGACAAAACTTGCCGTTTACCACGAATGATGTCTTATATAGATTTAGAAAATAGGTGCATACTGTTACAGGTGTTACAATTTATTGTATACCTTGCTCCTAAATATATTCGAACGAAACCCATAATATGGAAACTATATATCACTGTTCCACCTCTTCACGGTACTACGCAATGTGTGAATTGAATGCGGATATCGTTAGCGCGTGCCACCCGAAAATTTTAGGGTTGCTGTGCTTTGTTTGTCATACTCCGTTCTGACATGTGTAAAGCCTGGATTTTATTTCGGAAACAGATACATTAATTACTTCCTGAATTGAATTAAACCAAGAGTCCCTCAAGAGGTTTCTTAAAGTTTTTTTGTAAAAAAATATTAACCTACATTTTTGAAAGATTTTTGATATAAATTCATCTAGAAATCCTCCCGAAATGATGCCTTAAATTACTCCAGGTATTTTTGCCGGAACTCAAGCAAAATAGCTAAAATATTAAGAGTATGAATACAAAATTCAAGTATGGTTCATATGTTTGAGGAATGACATTTCCATGATTGACTAGGAATCCTTCTCAGTTGGTGCAGGATTACATCAAAACAGAGATTTCCCTATATGTTTACTCGGAAGGTTTGATGAAACTCATAAAGAAATCTATAAGAAGCTCCTGTAAAGTTTTGGAAAGGATTTATCACACAAAACATTTTGGGACATCGTGGAACTATTTATCCGTGAAGCAATTCTGGATTAATCCCCGAAAGAGCTTCAGTATAAACATCTGAAGATTTCCTGGAAAATTCTGAGTAGGGATATGTATATAAAAACATCCTAGGATTAAATTGAAAATTTTATGAAGTGATTTCTAAAAATCGTAAAATTATCTAAAAAGGAATTTCAAGTTTATTTTCTTTAAACAAATCATGAAAACTTCTTGAACAGATTTTCTACTACCTAGAGATGGGCAAAAGGAATCGGAGCCGTTCAAAAGATCCGGATCACTCAAAAGAACGAGAGATCCATGGCTCTATTTTTACGAGAGTCGGATAATTTGATCAACACGGATCAGACAAAAAGTGATTCGATTTTACCCTCAATTATTCTTCGTTCGTTTCTCGGCTCTATTTTAGCGCTTGACACGTGCCTTGGTTTGCGCGCCACGCCGCTATCAAAATACTTCATTTTTTAT
Source organism: Aedes aegypti (assembly GCF_002204515.2). Taxonomy (NCBI): domain Eukaryota; kingdom Metazoa; phylum Arthropoda; class Insecta; order Diptera; family Culicidae; genus Aedes; species Aedes aegypti. Next base: position 123,078,509 of record NC_035108.1, on the reverse strand, counting down.
GTTTGTTTATTTAGCATAAAACATGTTTAGGCAAGAAAGCAATTCTTAAAATTGCCAAATTGGTGAAGGTTAGTACAGTTCCCAGTTTAAGTTGGGTGTCGTACATATGCTCATAAAATATAGTGGAGAACATTTCAATTTTATTTACAAAAATGTTTTTTTTGCCTATTCTACACGAATAAAATAAACTTAGTAGGAAAATAGCAAAAATTATAACAAATACTAAAAAGAGTACAATTCTCAGGTACTCAGGTTTCTTTTTAGAGTCTTGGTCACTATTTTAAAGCAATTCTCTAAATTTTATTTTCTATTTAAGGTCTCAGAAGTCTCTGTTTTAATCAAGAAACCGTTCTTTTTTGCTCTCATCTACTTCATTTTAGAGGCACCAGAGAAACTTTCAGAGACTATTACGCGACTATTTCACAAATGCAATATTTTTCTCAGATTCCAAGGAATGCTTAAGGAATTCTAGTGATTTCTCCAGTGATTCCTTCTGAGACACTTTCAGGGAATCCTTCAGGGATGCCACCAGCATTTTTAACATACCCTGTAGTAACATACCCAGTAATTTTAACATACCCTAAAACAAATCTAACGGCTGTTCCAGAATTACGTAGATTTTTTTTTCAATTATCGTAAGGATTCTTTTTAAAATTCATCTATGATTACTCACAAGAGTTGCTTCAAAAATTCCTTCAGGCATTATTCTATTCTAATCTTATTCAAAATTTGTTATTCAATTCCGCTAGAAACTTTTCTGGGAATTTCTCCTGCATTAAAAAAAACTATTGCTGCGGCTCAAACATATCTCTAATAATTTTTGGAATAAAATTTCTAAATTTCCATGGATTTTTCAAAACATTATCCAAGGTTCCACGCCAATTAATACTACAGCAATTCTCGATTACTTTTTCAAATCGACGTAACATTTTTTTACCGTGTAAATCGCTTGAATTTTGCATGCAATCAGCTCGCGTTAAAACACTAGGTAGTTTCTATCATTTACCACAAAAATTGTATGAGAAAATGATAAGCCGTTTCAATCAGTTACATACGACGTTTTTGTATCAGTTAAAATTCGACTCAAGTAGTGTTTTGTTTTGATTCGTGGTTAAGTCACTGTGTCTCCCATACAGCGGAGCGGCGAAAGTAGCGGTTAGGTTGCGAAAGTGGAGAATCTTACTTTCGTAGTTTTGTAAATTCGGAAATTAAACGTTCTAAAAGTGAAAACTCAAGTTGGTTTAGAGCGGAATGTGTAGAATTTCGTCTGCGAAACACATATAATCGGTAAAGTAAGTTTATATACTTTTTTGACTTGAGTCTGTTTGAATACGTCTTCAAGAATTATTACTGTTATTACTTCGATCATTCATATTATATTATTTTCAGGGATTCTGTCCGAATTTCTACAAACAGTTCTGTAGGACATTATCGAGAGATTCAAATGTTTTTTTCAGTTAGCAATTTATCAAGAAAATCTTAGGAAGAATTTCAATTCAGGAGTTCTTTCAGAGATTCTTCAAGGTATACTTAGAATTTACACAAATTCTACGCTAATTTTTTTTTCAAAATTTGCTCCAAATAAATTTGAAATATTTCTTACAGATATATTTACATATTTGTAAATGAGTAGACACCCTGTTGGACGAATCACTGATGGATCTCTTCAGATATTAAAAGTACTTCCAGAAACAATTTCTGTAGGAACCTCTGGAGCAGATCTTGGATGGATGTCAGGAGAATGTTCAGAAGAATGCTAAGAGTAATTCTTGAGCAAATTTCTTTGTAGGGGTTAATCGAAGAATAGTTTGAGAAATTCGTTGGTGATTCTTGACGTAGGTTTTGGATATTTTCTGGTTAATTTTTTTGTAACAAGTCTAGCCTAGATTTCTCATTTTTTTTCCAAGATTTTATTTTCCGGGAAACTTACAATCAACTTTCCGGGACTTTCTCAGAACGTAAAAATTGGGGATAATTTGACGCAAAATGTTTAGAAAAATCTTCAATATCCCATTAGTTTTATTTATATTATATTTATAAAATTTTATTCCAGTAAATTTGAATAGTTCATTTTCTAGTTGTCTTAACCATCGTTATGTTTACCCAAAAACTTTCATACTCACTGGCTTCTTATTTTAAAATAGCCTTGTCGAACACTGACTCGCTGAAGATGGTTTTTTTTTTCAATTCTTGTAATTTTAACTATTTTCAGTCTTCGATCTATTTGTATTAAATAAAATCGATATGGAAGATTAGAAAAAAAATAGCACTGCTCTTTAGGTTTTCCCTTTTTAAAATGTTATGCATACCAGAGCTGAGTGCTTCGTTGAAGCCCAGGCAGAAAGTTCGTTTTTTTCGCGTCGTAGTTGGGTTATATTTGATTCATTTCTCTCGCGTCTGCATCGAAGTTTTTTTTTTGCACGTTTGCACTTGTTCTGTTAGGCAGTGCTTCGTTGAAGCCCAGGCCGAAAGTTCGTTTTTTTTCGCGATGCAGACGTTTTTTTTTCGCTTCAGTTTGCACGTGTTCTGCTGCCCATGCCAAAAGCTCGTTGTTTCCGTTTTTAATGCTTCTTGATGACCCAAGCAATTGAGTTCGTAGCCGGAGTGTTTTTTTTGTGCAATGAGCAGGATGAAAAGGATTACGGCTACTCAGTCACGGATGGATGATAAATTTGGTGAGCTCGTTTCATGCTTTCATTTTGAATGTACAATATATTTCAAAACGTATTATTGGCTTGACAACGGTAGGAATGTTGCTTATATGAATTGATTTAACAAAACGGTTCGTCACTGTAAGTGCGACATAAACTCATAAAGGTAATCTCGTTCTCTAGTAACAGTGGATGTCACACTAACATTTCTTCCCTTCCCCGATGACCGTAAGGACGTGGCCAGTGCCGTTTTTGACATTACAGTCGACTCTCCACATCTCGATATCTCTCCCTATGTCGATGATTTGTTCGGTCCCTTAATTTTGCATACATTTTCACTCTCCATATCTCGATATCCTCCTTATCCCGATATCTCCCTATCTCGATGTGATTTTCGTTCCCGATTTTTTCTCCGTATGTCGGTATGCCCATTATCAAAGGTCACTAGACTAGATTTTACGGATTCAAAACAATTTGCAAAGACGAAATGACGTCAGTTTGTTTTCAATGGACCGATGCACGAGTTCACTAATTTGACGTTTGAGCGGTGCCGAATTCACTGGTTGCTATGGACACATAAATAACACGGCACCTCTCAAACGTGAAATAATGAACTCGTGCATTGGTCCATTTTCCTAGTAACGGAGTGATTTTCAATCTGGTATTCATTAAAAATTTGTTCTATGTCTCGATCTCTCCTTATCTCGATGGTCCCTTCGATATCGAGATGTGGAGAGGGACTGTACTAGGTCTGGAGTTTTCGAAATTGTACATTGTGTATGTTATGCTACGTCTAAGCTAAGTTGGTTCTCTGTAAAAAAATTTGATTATTCCGGTCAATCACGGAGTAGCAACTACGAATTGTACGGTCATCAATGCTTATGCTTATACCACAGACAAACAGACGTAACACTGACGAAATTTGCATCAACCACTTATTTAACGATCATTTTAAATTCTACCACCATCTGCCGGACTTGTTGCACGAAATCAAGTGTTCAAGTGTTCCCGGAAAGAAAGAATCCTGGGAAACGCATCCTGGGAAAACGGAATTCCTCCCGGGATTGGAAAACCTAACCTAGACTACACGAGGTCTACAGGGGTCACTTCTGTGTTGAATTTGTATGGAATTATAACGTTCACTAGTCTTGTTGTTTACTGATTTCCTGGAAGAATAAAAGAGAGAGAATTTTTGTGCAAATCCGTATGACCAACAAGAATCTACAAATTCACCAAAGCTTGCTCAAACTTTTCACTGGAAGAAGTCATTGTTATTAAATAGTTTGGTCAACTCAATAAGATATGGTCGCCCAACAAAATGTGTGCCAACTGAGAAGCTTGGAATAGAAATTACAATAAGCTCGTTGAACCGGAATGAGGCCCCTCGCCCTACGCAACAGCGAATGCTCAAACCGTTCGGATTTGTATGATTGAACATAAAACGTGATGTGGTTATGCTTCGACGACAACCCAGGGCGCAGCAGGGCTCAATAAAATATGCATAGAAAGCCAAAGAGACAATAACAGAGTTGACGCAAAATTTCAAGAACAACAACGCCCAGTCGCATTCACTATTAAAATAGAATCACGACGGACGGTCAGCATAGCGCGGTCGGTGATTTTTGACGGTGGAATGCGCCTAGAGAGGAGGTGGGCATCATCGTCGCCGTCGATTGCGACAATGTTTTCTAATGGTGCCGAGCATGGGCGGGAGGGAGCTATAAATCATATTTTGAAATCGGGAGATTAGGGAATGTTACGGGGTGACCTGCTTCCCAGTGACTCATTAGGATTTCTACTAATCACACAGTCACTTGCAAAAATTGGTGACACAAGTTACATTACTTACCTTAAGTAATTGTATCATGATATTAGACATTTGATGTCACAGCTAAGAAAATGTAAATTTAAATTTATTTTCATGCACATATTTGGAGCATAAAAATAAACTGAAATGTCGACTATCAATCTCTTATTTTTCTATCGAATGAAATTTAAATTTACACGATCATGTAGCATTCAACCATCATTAGTTGAAAATTAAACGTGATGCCATAACAATAGATGAACTTGATTATTGTTACTGTATGCCTCAGTTTACACTAAATTAAAATTTAAATATACTTATCTGCGCACTTTCTGTACGACACATTCAATAGGAAATATTTCCCAGTACCGGATGTCTTTGCCGTTGAATTAAAAATTCCAATATTATTGGGATTTTGCAATCTTGTTATGCGTTTCTTGGTAATATGATATTTTGGGTTTACCCAAAAATAAATTCGGGAAAATTCAGTTTAAAATGTTTTTATTAGTCAATATTTTGAACTAGTCAAAGATTAGGATTATGGTTATGTGATGTATATGAAAATTATATAAAACATGAACTGTCCCGGCGAATCATCCATAATTGTTTAACAATCCAGCAAAAAAACGGGGCCTCCATTACCGGAGACAAGGGACAAGTAAGGGAGATTAAGGGCATAATGGATACATCAAGCAAATGCTAATTTTAAGACCAAAATAGCAATACTTTTCAATTAGCTTCGGCTTGCTATCAAGTTTTATGTAAATAAGAAGTGGTGCAGCGGCTTTTATTCATGGTAACAAAAGTAATATCAAATACACTCAACTCTCCATAACTCGAGGGAGGTATCGAGTTATAGAACACTAAACCAGTGCAATTGCGATCCAAGGGACCATTGAGTTAGCCATGAAAACCAACTTTTGATATGGTTCTCTAACTCGATATCGAGATACGGAATATCGAGTAAGGGAAAGTTAACTGTATAAAAAAAGCGATAGGAAATTGCATAACCGGTAAACAAGTATCGGGGCATAATGAACACTTTTGTGGAATTTAGTGAATTCAGTACTATTACAATTAACTCTCTCTTACTGGATATCTTGTACGTCTACATTGAGTTAGAGAACCATAGTAAAAGTTGGTTTTCATGGCAATCTCGATGGTACCTTGAATCTGTATTATAATATTATTATATCAGCATCTCATTCGTTCTGACACGCAAAAGGGTTCCTCCTCAATCATACTATCAAGAAAAAACTTCTCTGGATTCATTACTTTGTTTAAAAATAAGATTATTCCTTCCATCTTGATTATATGTGTATCACTTTGAAGCTAAGAAAAAGTTAAAGTCAAATTTCATAATTTAAATTTACCTTTCATTCCTAGTATTTTGCTCAACATGACATGTTCGTAATGTTCGCCATTCAATGAGATTGATATACACCGCAAATTTTATCCATTCCATAAGATCAAAGATAAAAGCACTAATTAACTTCAAGCGAATTTGACTTGGAAACATAAATTTTCAATATCGCCCATAGAATCGACAATTCATGATGATGGAGCCGAACAAACTTTCAAGGAACCTGTATAACGTCATGGCATGGCATGACGACGGCGGCGGCATCACGGCCAAACACGCGTTTGTGACCGCGGCTAATCTCATTGTTCTAGCAGCCCTTTGGTAAAAAATTGCCGAAAGAGTGCGAGATTAGTATGCATATTATGTGTATTTATATTGCGTGTATACACAATAACAAAAACGCCGCGCATCGCGTCCAACAACAATGACGAAGAGCACAGCATAGATCGCGGAGATATTTTCAAACATCATTGCCAACCAGCCAGAGCCGGCGGCATCATTCCCATCAGCTGATGGTGCTCAAGCTGATGTGACTAAGACACATGGCCGTCATACATATTTGGGGAAAATAGTTCAAACGATTCATCAACCGATTCTTTGGTAACATTTTGTATTCTTCTTCTTACCATAGGCTATACACCAGGCAGTAGAAGTAGTCTTAGTTTTTCAGCATGTCTTATGTTGGGATAAAAAAAGTTTTAATTTGAACAAAAAATATATTCCAATATTTGTTTAACCAAACAAAAATATAACTTGTTCTGTTATTTCCCATCACCGCATTTTAACAAAAATTGTTGTACGGAAACATGAAATGAAACTGGTCACAGCAAATGCTCTCAAATTCTTCATAACAAATTGTGTAATAAATATATTGTTAATTCAAACAAATTTCAAACAGCTTTTATTAGCATGTTATAATTTTCTGCACCAAATAAAAGTGCCTCTAACAAAAATAAAACAAAATGTGTTATTTGTTGCAAATTTTGATGTAATAGTGATACTATTGTGTTGTACATAATCATCTGGTCGGGTATGTCCTTTCGGTGGGAGGCTGTCCATTGATTACGTAACACATTTTTTGATGAAATTTTTTGAGTGAATCCCCTCTCCCCATAAACCATTACGTAATTAATGCACGGTCCCTTATAATCGAACTCAGTATTCCCTGTTCGGTAGAAAGAAGACCACGTGATTATTAAGTTGAAATCGATTTCAGGTTAACACCTCCGTTCGGGTCCTCTCGTGGCGTAGGGGTAACGCGCCCTATTTAGCAAATAGGGAGTCGTGAGTTCGATTCTAATCGAGAAGACGTGTAACTTTTTCGCAAATATCGCTTCAATTTTATTTAATAAAATTGCAAAGTATATGTAATGTTTATTTTTTCGGTAGTCGTCAGGTGATCAATGATCAAAATCAACACAGATTCTTAAAAAAAGTTTTTTGAAACCATCGTGCATCAACAAAGTTATCGCAATTTAAATACTTCTTCTGGTAAAAAATATGCTGCCGTTAGAGGGTTTAATGAACCTACAGAGAAACTTGAACCAAGTACTAAACAAGGCACTAGTGGGAAAAGTTATACACCAAACAAACGATGCGCGCACCTCTGATGAGGTTGAAACCTAATTTATTCCAAATGTTCGTTTGACGTGGTTGACAGAAATTCCATTGGTTTTATGTCATTTGGTTTCCGTTTGAAGCCTGTGCTTAAATACATCGATGCATCTAGGGGAAGGGGTGGTAAAATGAATACCTTAACACTTCAGTCGTCGCGCTGTTGTATTTTGTACAACATTGGTGAAAAAACCTCGCTTTTCATTCACAACAGCAGCGTGGTGGTTCAGACGGTGGCCAACCACGCGACGACTGGAAGGTTAAGGAAAGCATCTTGTTTCTGATAGAAAAACGAGAAATTTGTATAGTTCTATCGCACAACATCAAAAATAGGGATGTTATCTATAGCAGCGCCATAGATTCAGACTAAAATAGCTAAATTTTCACATATTTTCATCGCAATCAAAAAGCGACGCAAATGTTCATTTTACCTGCACTATGTGGGTAAAATGAACAGCGGTTGGTGGTAAAACGAACACCATGCAAAAAACGTGAGCAAAACAAATATTTCTAAAAAAAACTTATTGCCCTACCGAAAATACATTCATTAATGATTGTAACCCATTCAAAAAGAATTCTAAAGGTATCAGATTTGACATCATATCATAACGATATTCACCTCACTGAAAAACCTTAAATCTTCCAAGCTAAAAGATACGTCAGTTCTAATTTTTAAGCGTGGTTTTCTAAAATCTTAGTTTTTGTTTATATTTTCACTTCAATTGACCTACGTATCAACAAGAACACTCCGATTTATGCTCTAAATCGTCCGTGCGTGATAAAAAATCATCGAAATTCGTTTTTTCTCGGTAAAAAGCACGGTGTTCATTTTACAACCCCTGTTCATTTTTCCACCACTTCCCCTATACATCGATCCTCTCTTCAGTAAATACATCATGGTGATAAGCTGCAGATTTTTAAGATTGTTTTTATTAACGCTTTATTTAAGGCTCATGCGTCATTGAGCATTACGGAGCCGAATTCCTTTTATTATTGTTTACAATATTGTCTTTGTAACTTATAAGCATATGTTAGTTTGGGGAACCGAGGTACTCGCGGTTTGGCCGAGGTTAAGGTTTACATAAACAAAAAAACAATGGATGGGATTGGATTTGAGGTATCTTTCGTTGGCGTTTAGTCATTCAGCAGCATTCTGTTGATGTAGTTGTAGCTGCTCAGCAACGAATGGTGAACATGATGATCAACTGTAACGATACAACGAAACGAGTTTTCGGGGGAAACGAGGTGGACAATCTATAAATAGAGAGGACTAATGGGCGATGGAAATAATAAATATACCATTTACTTATCGTTGAACAAAACATTTTTGAGGAGGACGCGGTGGACAAAAGACAAGTAGATATGATCAGCAAACCTAAGAACAATGGAAGTCAAACAGATATTCCGGCTTGTTTCAAAAAATCGAAAACGAGCTTCATATAACCAAGATGAAGCTTACCCAGAACATCCCTAAGGTCTTCCTTTTCTGGTTTCCCTTGGGCCCTGAGGGATGCACATAAATTGGATCTGGCAATACCGTATTCGGGGCAATCCCATACCATATGGTTGGCATCTTGATAGCCTGCACCACAGCTGCAGCTATTACTCTCTGTGAGCCCTATTCGATAAAAATGTGAGCCTAGAGAATAGTGATTGGACATAAGGCGACACATTACCTTGATAAATTCTCGACTTATGTCCAAGCCCTTAAACCACGGTTTCTTCGATACCTGCGGGAGAATAGAATGTAACCACCTGTCCATGTCTCCTGCATCCCGTTTTTGTTGCCAGCTGATCAAAGCGTGCTGACAAACAATTGTAAAAAATCGTCGAAGGCGATTTGTCTGTCATAAATGTCGCCTTCCATAGCGCCCATCTTGGCGAGCGAGTCCGCTTTCTCATTACCCGGTATAGAGCAATTAGAAAGGACCCAAGCCAAGGTGATGGTATATGATTGATTCGATAAACCACTCAAAGTATTTCGTATTTCGCTAAGGAAATACGGGGAGTGCTTTACCGGCCTCATTGGACGAATAGCCTCTATGGAGCTAAGGCTATCCGTAAAAATGAAGTATTGATCAGAGGGAAGAGAGGCAATTCGCTCTAATGCATAGTGTATAGCCGCTAGTTCTGCGACATATGCGGAGCAAGGGTTCTGAAGTTTATAAGCAGTGTTATGAAATTCATTAAACACCTCAAATCCAGTGGAATCATTTGTTTTTGACCCGTCGGTGTAAAACCTCTTGTTGCAGCTGATGTAGCCGAACTTGCTTGCAAAAATTGTTGGTATATGCTCCGAGCGAAGCGGGTGTAGAATTCCACGGCTTTCTTGGCTCGTGGATAGATCAAAAACTACAGTTGAACTGGAGAAGTCCGAGAAACACCGACGATTGGGAGCGTTCGAAGAAGAATTGACCTCCAGAGTCATGTACGAATAGTACAAAGTCATGAATCTTGTTTGAGGATTACGCTAAATTAGCTTTTCAAAATTCTCAATTACCGTAATCCGGAGGCAAATTGATCACTGGGGCGAAGTTGATCAGGTCGATACCAAAAAACTTTTCCTCCCAAGGATGATGAAGGTATCGTTGGCACTCTAGATATTCCATGTTTTCTAGTTTATAGATGTCTAATGATGATTTTGAACTATTTCATTTTTATTAAGGCCAGTTTTGCATAGAAATATTCATACTCATACAGTTGGAAATGTCGGTGCTAAACAATCCACTAGTGCTATGCTTACATGTCAACTTTAAGTATTTAAAATGTTGTATATGCTGAACTATAAACTACTGAACTCATTTTTGATATCATACAGCATCGCAAATAGAGTTTTCTGCTAATAAAACCGTTTAGTCTCAAAAAATGTGCTTATTTCAAAGAAAAGTGCATACTTTTAGGCGTATTAGGCAGATTTTCAAAGTTTAATCTATATAAATAAAAATGGAGTGGTGTTTGTATGTCACGAAATGGCTTAAGAACGGGTCAGCGCATTTGAATGATAATTGTTCCGTTTTGTTCCTCAAGGGTTCCGACGTGTTCGTATGTATAAAAATCCCAGCATATTCACCGGAAAGGTAGGGAAAACGAGAGTGAACGGAACTGTCATTTTGTATGGGACAGTTCATAGCGATTTTCAACAGCCTACTTGATGGCAAGACGAAGTTTGCCGGGACCACTAGTTTTGCAATAAAATGATAAATTACTCGAGTAGTAAAATTTTTGACATGATTTTCAGATTCAGGAGACACAAACTTATAAGATAAGGAAATTTTTTATTCTTCAACCTACTTTGTTATGTGGTAATCAATTTCGCCCCAGTGTGTCTTTATAATTTTTTGATATTAAAACTATTTTTATGATATGTCAAATATTATATCATGAAAAGTCGATTACATAAACTGATACAGATCAATGGAGTACTGATTTTGTCGAAAATTATTTGACAATTTTTGAATTCCGAAGGATAGCGTAACAAAAAGTTGTAAAGTAATGATCAATTTGCCCCCGGTTTACGGTACCAATGGGTTTGACACTTCACAGCGAATGAGGAACCTTAATGACAATTCCGCGAAACGATCTGATAAAGGCAGTACTCCTGCTAATACATCTAAACTCATGGTATGTGTCGAGTTCATGCAGCCTAGCGCTATCCGAAGACAGCGGTAGCATCATGTCATCATAAAATAAAAATCACTTATCTTTCTACAAAAACGATAGATTAAGAAAACTTACCTACTGAAGAATCTAAAATTAAGAATCTTGGCTATATTATATGACGAAGCATTCGAGGTGACTGGAGCTATAGTAGTAGTTGGTTTGTTCGTATATTTCGAAAAGTTTCACTGGAGGTTGCCGGAGAACGATTAGTGCTTGAACTGATGTCGGTGGTAGATTTATCAAAAATAAATCGTGAAAAAATTTTTTCCATGACAGGCAAGATGTACTGGTCATTTTGGAATACTTCCAAGCTACCATCCGATATCGAAATCCAGTGTTTAACTTTCTGTATGTGTGATAATAAATTCTAATAGTAAATTCCCAATCCAGTTTAAAACAACCATGATGAATAAATCAACAATCATGTAAAACTTTAAGTAGCGTTTCATTGTTTGCCTATAAAATGCAATAAAAGTTTTGCTTGAGATCATTGACCTTAATAACGATACAAAAACAATGACCACAATTAAAGTAATAAATCCGACCACAAGACAGACTGAGTCCTTTTATGATTTATAAATGAGGAACTTTTCTCACATTCGCTATAGTTTTTAATCTTCGATGATGGTCAAGGGACAAGGAACATGGTCAAACGGTCTTCAACTGAACCAACAAATACCATGAAAATATAATAAGCTCATACAATTATAATCTAAGAAATGTCTGACGTTTATGATAGGCTGCGATAGGTTACTAGATCATTAGTACCTGATCTGACATTGCTCTGAGTCAGAACAGGAATATTTCATTCCAAATGTTTCATTAATCTATTTACGCAAATATTAAATTTACGCAGCCTAAAATGAATATCCCTAATGTCTTAAGTTTGTATTTCTTATCAAAAAATTATGGCACGTGCAAAAAGAGAATAATTTGTAAATCAAAATATATCATAAAGCAGGGAACAATCTCACCAAAATTTGAAGTGTTATCTGCATTTCTTCAAATAGAGCTCTTCATCGTTCTTAGCTGCCTTTTTTCACTTTTCCGCTTCTTTGTCGAACAATCACCACATATTCTGACACGATTAATTTCAGGTTTGTTGTTACTTTCACTAGTTGAATTTAATTAACGCGGAGACGAGAAAATAAGTGACAAAAAGTTTGAGACCCAACCTAGGACAAAACCTCAGGCTCGCACCACTGCGAATGATCGAGTTTTTTTTAACGCGTACATCCGGAAAAGTAAAACTTTTGAATACGATTTAACTAAATCTTTTGCTCAAGCCACTGCTCAGCAAAATTCGCATAACTCGAAAACAAAAATATTTTTTTTGCACTTGAAGCCGTTGAAACCGAACTCACTTACTTGAGCAATCAGGAACCAATAACTTTTGACTTTTCTAAAAGCACATAAACTTAAAGAAATTCAAACTGTTGCCCTAGTTGTAGTTTGAAAATATTCAGCTTCAATATAACTTTATTATCCAAATATTGGAAAGTCAATAACGGCGCCGGCCACGTCCTTACGGTCATCGGGGAAGGGAAGGAATGTTAGTGTGACATCCATTGTTACTAGAGACCGGGATCACCTTTGCATCTTCATGGTTGTCACGGGAAGGAGTTTTGTTAGTGAGGAGGGATTATAGCTGCATGATCAGGATTCACCTTGGTAAGTGATGCGATTCATGCAACCTCAGTTCAAAACATCACCTATCAATAGTCTAAAGACAACGTGAACATATGGTAAGTCGACACTTTCAGCGTCGAACCATTCAAAGGTTAATTTTTATATTGATAAAATTAAATAAAAGGGAAGGTTTGTGATTTTTAATGTTAATGTACAAGAGTCTATGTCGACACTTACTATGAAGAACTGTTCATATTTTGTTAAATCAAATTATTTAAGTAACATTTCCATCGTTGTCATGATAAAAATATGTTTTTTTTATATAATGTACATTTAAAATGAAAGCATGAAACGAACTCACCAAATTGATCATCCGTCCTTCGTTGAGCAGCTATAAGCTACTTTAATCAGCGTGGTCATTTCACAATAGCAAAATATTAATCCGGCGACGCGAAAACGTGAACTCGATTTTCGTCTGTTTGTCTGTGCCTCTAGTGTGAAAAAAGTCAAATTAATTTCTCTGTTTTTTTATCTACATAATAGAAAAATTGAAATTTACACCTTTTTCTGTGAGACCATTTGTAATGATAAAGCAGCAAACTTATTTGTATTTTCGTCATCCCCTTTTTTAAACACTCTAGATTCTAACTGCCCATAGAAAGAGGTTTATCTCGGTTTGCTTTCTAGTGACTGAAACAAATAAATAAAGCTTTTATGCTCTATCCTCTCGAGGCGGATGGAAATCTGAAGACTGAAAGTGGCAACGGTTCTGAATTGCTCTCGTTGTCAGCAGCCGTTGCCAGTTGAAGGAGCGCACGTTTCAAATCATGCCCGGAGAGCAGCTACGCGTGATGGTGGGCTGGATTTTTTTGTTTTCTGCTTGGCATGCGTGTGTGGTTTTCTTTTAATGTAGGAAAATGACTTTTATTACAACAGTGATGGTGTGTAAATTCATCATTCCATAACCTAGTTTGGAGATTTCCTAGGAGAGCAATGCCGTTACGACAATTGAAATGCTTTACGACCTTGAAAATGTATTTTATGTGGCAGGACGTGAATTTAGAATACAAAGTTCGGTGCAATGCAATGATTTGTTTTTATGTTTGGCTTGTGCTTAACGCCCTTTTTGGCTACCGCATAGTTATTGTTCTAAATGATTTACGTCTTGGCCTGGGTAGTATAATTTTAAGTGTTATAATAGCTCTTAGTTCACATGATTTATTTTAGAGAGTCGTCCGCATATGGTTCTCCCATAACCTTAGATTCTGCGTGTACATCTTGAACTTCGTTTTTGGTCATATTAAGTGATCCTTTATATGAAGGATCACTAGTCATATTGAATGTCAAAATTCAAGAAATGCAAAAAGTGTCCAGATTCCGGTACCAACACCAGATTATCCAGATCTACATTCAATTTCTTCATGTTTTAATATTAATGCTCCCCAATGACTTGAATAGCTGTCGATATATTTTCAGACAAAATCTAACATTATAAGAGGTAACACTCCGAGACAAACATAAGCTAATTTCGAAAGCATAGTCCAGTCGCCGTTCTCTCCAGAGATACTAAGTCGCTAATTATAGGAAATTACTTCTGCGTGTTAGTCTAACTTTAGCCGAATACCGCATTCATCAGTTCGGTTGGCCGACATAGTGGATAATGAACCTGTCCAAACGATGACGACTAATAACGCCGACGTCCGAATAAACCTATCATCACCAGCCACGATGTATTCGAAGCCAAGAAGCTGAATTTGCTTTGTCAGCTTGGGTATATTCCTGCGGGATTTGTTATTACATTCTCGATGCCATGCCAGTTTGGTGAGACGGCTGCCCTAGCTGGCCACTTATTTCGTCCCGCCAGTCAAGGTGGCCAATATCACGCGAATTATTACCAACATGGCAGTGAAATAGCCAAACATATGATCCTCAGACCCGGTAAATATGGTCGATAGTTACCCGTAATGTTTCGCTAATTGTTCTTTGAAGGAGTGTCCGATGATTTGGAACACCTGTGTTTGACCATGTGTATGCCGAACATACGTTTAGTATATCATCTTACTGCTCTTCCTTCACAAATCAGTTCACAAGCTTAGTCGGTCCGACTAGTTTCCTCGCTTGATTGGTTTCACCTGTCCACTACTCATCTCGTTGGGTGAGTGCCGACAAGTTATGAGATCAAGATTGGCGGCTCGTTTGGAGTTGGCATCCATATCTGATGTGGAGCAGTCTGAGATGTTATTTCATCCTACGCATTTGAAACGGATTTGAGCAATGAATGGGCACGGCATTAAGCGTAACGCTAATTCATTTGCTGCAACTGGAAAAGCTTGTAACGGAATATCATCAATGTAAGCAGGTGATGATCATTGAACATGAGGTAACCGATAGCGAGCTAAAATGGCAAATCGATCAATATTTGTTTTTGCGATACTTTTACCTTAATCTAGAATTACATTTTCTTGTTCTGCTAATGTCTCTACTGTCTAGTCAAGGATTAAATTTATGTGCGATACTAGACCATGACATCTTTGAAATATAATGAATATTTGTCTAAAAGTTGTTCACAAATAACATAGACCACTTTGTTAAAATTTTATTGGGTGACTACCCTCTCCTTCTTCTCCACGCATTACATCCCCACTGGTACAGAGCCTGTTTATGAGCACTTTCGCAGTTATGAACTGAGAGCTTTCTTTGCCATTTTCGCATTCGTATATCGCGTGACAGGTACGATGATACTCTATACCCAGGGAATTCAAGGAAATTTCAATTAGGAAAAGGTCCTGGACCGACCGGGAATTCAAACCCAGACACCTTCAGCAAGGCTTTGCTTTGCAGCCACGAACTCTAACCTAATCCCAGATAGCCGTAGTGGTTGACCCGCAGCTATTCACCAAGACGAAGTTAAGGGTCGTGGGTTTGAATACCGCCAGTCGAGGATATTTTCGTAATCGAAATTGTCTCGACTTCCCAGTTCATAGAGTATCGTCACACAATATACACATGTAAAATGGTCAATGGGAAGCTATCAAAAATTTGAAAACATGAATAAATTTCTGGAGGATTTTCAAAAAGTTGCAAATTATACTTTGGATGAATTTCTGAGAAGTTCGATGTTGTATGAAGGAAATAGTTAGATGCGATTTTGGTGTAGTTGTTGGTTTAATTCTGAAAAGTATCAAGATATATTGCTGCAGGTAACCCTGAATGAATAGAGATTATTTGTAAAAGAAACACTTGGATCCAAGTAAAGAATGTTGTTAATTTTATTCTAAACTGATCGCATTTCTTGTGAAAAATCTTACCGCGTAGGGTGTTCTCGCATTTGATATTTGCATTTCAAACGCACACAGCAATACTGAGTGAAAAGGAATGCTAGATGCCTGAAAACCCTCTATATCAGTTACTACATAACGATCATTTGGTAAAATTTTATGGATGATGTAAGGCCCTTTAATTTTTTCCGAAAGCTTTGATGGCGAAATCGATTTGAGCACAACAAAATCTCCAACTTTATACTCAGTAACCTTTTTACGTTTTTTATCAGTTACCATTTTATTATAGGCTTGACTGCTTTGGATTATCTCTTTTGTTCTATCTCTTTCAGTTTGCAAATCAAGACGATTATTATTATTTTGAAAATTATCTACAAATGCCTCTAAGTTAGGCTGATACAAATATTAATTTTCTTTTATGTCACCCCCCCCCCTTCGAAAATCCGAAAATTTTGAAGGGGAGAAAAAAAAAGATTCATCATTTTTTTGACATCAGTTAGGTTTTTTCAATTTACAAAGTAAAAAACAAGTAAAATAATGCTACAGAGGACGATTAAAAACAGTTTAACAACTATCATTAAAAATAAAAATTCAAAAAAATAACTTTTTTCCATTTTTAATTTTTTTGTTACTTATTTATTTTTATCCCCCCCCTCGTACCTTCCAAGTGGTCTCGGACATAAAAGAAATTTAATATTTGTATCAGCCTTATGATCTATAACATTTAAGTTCCGCTGTCGTAACCTGAACAGTAAAATACTAGGATAATTTTTAATTGATCTGTTATAAAGCCTGTCCACGTTAAATTTCGGACACCCAAATAATGGCAGCAAAAAAAAGTTACTCATAATTCAACAAAAACAATTGTTTATTTCAGAATAAAAGAGTTATATCTACAAAATAAACAGTTGACAAGGATGTTAATCCTTCTTTCTGTAAAATTCTCGAACTTTCTGTGGTACACCCGCCATCCGTGTCCGAAATTTATCGTGGACAGGCTTTACGTGTTATTAAATATATACTCCATTCTGTTCAAAAGAAGATTTTTTCAAACCAGTATCATTGATTAATTTAGAAAGCATTGGCGTTAATGTTCGGTTAACCCTTTCTGCTTGTCCATTTGCCTCTGGTGTATATGCTGCAGTTTTAACGTGATCTATACAATTATTTTTTGTGAAATTTCTAAATTTAACTGATGAAAAACAGGATCCTCTATCAGAAACAATTGTTACTGGTTTACTGTAATAATTAATGTAGTTTGATAAATGTTTTATAACTTCATCTGAATTAGTTGTCTTTGTTGGGTAAAATTTTACAAATTTAGTAAACGCATCAACTACAACTAAAATATGTTTAAATCCTCCACTCGACGGTAATTGAATAGGATCATAATGGTCTATATGAATTGTGTTGAAAGGTTCATTACCTTTATCTATGTTTTTTTTTTTAAATCCTTCTTTTTTGCCATCTTTTGGGCTATAAAATATGCAGCTTAGACAATTTGATATATATTTTCTAACAATTTTCTTCATATTGGAAAACCAGTAATACTTTTCCATTTCAATCATTGTTTTATCTGCACCGATATGTCCATTTTCGTCATGACATATTCGTATTATACTATCTATCATAAGCTTCGGAATAACTAATAATAATTTATCACTACTTTTTCTAAAAAGGATGCCATTTTTCAATTCAAAATTTGGAAATGTATAGTTCTCTAGATGCTGTTTTATGTTTTTTAACTTTTCATCCTGTTCTTGAGCCAATATTACATTTCTTTCGATATTCTCTGGTTCTCATTCTTTATTCATCCCTATATTCTAATTTGTAATCATAATTCTCCAAAAACATAGCCCATCGGCTAATTTTAGGATTAATTTCCTTTTTAACCAAGGTTTGCGCTAAAGCATTACAATCAGTTTATATTTCAAAAATCATTCCAGATAAATATACAAGAAATCGTTTAATCGCGTACACTACTGCAAGAGTTTCTAACTCAAAACTATGTAATTTAGATTCAAATTTATCTGTATTTTTACTGAAATAACCAACTGGACGAAAATTGTTATCTTCTTGTTTTTGTAATAACATTGCTCCAAATCCATATGAACTCGCATCGCAATGAAGCTGAGTTTTCGCATTAGGATTAAAAATACACAATATTGGTGCTGATACTAACATTTCTTTGAGTTTTTTGAAAGAAGTTTGTTGTTCAATGCCAAAAATGAATACTGAATCTTTTTTCATTCAACTATATAAAGGCCTTGCAATTGTTGCAAAATTTTTAATAAATTTTCTAAAATAACTTGTTAACGTTCAACGCTCCGTCATCGTAATCATCGTCATCATCGAAACTTCAAAAGCAGTTTTTCTATTCAAAACTAAACATTATTCGATGAAAATGTGTTCACTGTCTTTCGGTTGGAGATTAGAATACAGTGAACACATTTTCCTGTTAATTTTCTTGAATTTGAACGAAAAAACTGCTTTTGAAAATTCCGAAATCAATGACGGATCCTGCCCCCTTAAGCCTATGAATCTTTGAACATCCTTAGCATTTTTTGGAATAGGAAAATTCAAAACAGCTTCTATGTGCGATTTATTTGGTCGTCTTCCATGTTTATTTATTGTATATCCTAGGTAATCAATTTCTTCAAACAAATATTTACATTTGTCTAAGTTTAACTCCAAAAGATTGTCACTTAAAAATTTGAAACCGGATTGCAGGATTTCTAAATGTTCTTCAAAAGTTTCAGAAAATATAATTATATCATCAATATAAACACAAATCTTTCCTTCTTCAATCAAATTTTTGAAAATCTTATTGATAAATCTTTGAAAAACTGCAGGAGCATTACAGAGTCCAAATGGAACACGTAAATATTCGTACTGGCCTGATGGAGTAACAAAAGACGTAAACTTGGTGCATTCAGAGGCAATTTTAATTTGATGAAATCCGGATTTTAAATCTAAAACTGAAAAAAATGTTTGTTCCTTATTTTGTCTAAAATATCTTCGATCAACGGCAAAGGATAATTATCTCTATGAGTATCCTTATTTATTTTACGATAATCTACACACATTCTAATAGCACCATCCTTTTTTGGTATCAAAACAATCGGACTAGCGAAAGGAGAATCACTTTCTTTTATAATGTTATCGCGTAAAAGTTCTTTAATTTTCTCATCTACTTTGGATTTTTCAGCAAATGATAACCGTCTTGGCTTAAAATGAAACTGAGCACCTGATTTTAAATCAATTTTCATTTCAAATTTTGTTTTAGGTTCAGTTTAGATCAGTTCAGACTCCGAAAGATGTAATGGCATCGCAAGTATCTGTTTTTCAATACAATACTGCTGCTCAGAATATTTCCAGAAAGAGACCCGTCATGATTTCTGAGTTTTGCCGGAATATTTCGTACGAATTATAACTGGAATTCCTCTTAGATATTTATTTCTTCCGGTACTTAAATGTTGAAAGTTTCACTCTTCCTTACTGCGATTATTGCCAGAAAATCGCGAAAAGATTCTCCTTCACAGCCACAGCATTCGAAAAAATAACAATCACATATTCACTAGACTCTCGGCAAGTCTAAAAACATTCGAAGAAATATCGTGTTGCTGCAACCAACCTTGACAGTCGATCAAACGGTTGTATCAACATAAGTCGGTTTGACCAACTTGGGGGTGGAGTCAATGTTGGTCAAACCGTCTGAGCGTCTGTGGGCTGCATTATAGAGGGAAGCGGAATCCAAAAATGTGCTTGGACGTGATTGGTTAGATAAGAAAAGGGTCAACGTTTTACGATTTTTCAATAGTTTGTTGCGAATAATCAATAGTGTCCTCAATTTGAATCGACGCGTAGATAAATTTCCAATCGATCAGGGTTGGGAAAAAATCTGAAATTCATTCTACAGTAGCCAAACAAAGCCAATCGCAGTCAGCGAAGCCAGTGAAACTCACGCCTACCGTTGCTGTAGGCAAAGAGTCTTGAAAATCGCAAAACACCCATTTAGAGCCTTCAATGACACTCACGATTTAGAAAATTCATTCACCCAACATAGGCTACTTGATGAGATTCACGTTTTTGAACTACTGTACTGGGAAAGCCACGTGATTTTCGCGAAATTCAAGTCTACCACTATTACCATTCCCAGCACTGCAATCGATTCATGGAAAAATATTGAAAATCTATCGATAAATGACTGAGTTATTAGCGGTCAAAACCTGACCATTTTTCGTTACATGCTCAATTTTTCGTTTTTCTGAATTGTACCCCCATATGTTGCCGAAAGACGTTATCCAACGTCAAAAATAACTAACCAAGTTTGATAGACTGAGAAAGTTCTTCTCCAGAAATGATTTTTTATTGATGGAATTCGCTTGAACCACCGTTGGCTACCGTTCGACATGCATTCGCCCTGTTGGAAATTCCTCCCAATGATGTTTGCGCTCCAGAATGATTGATAACTTCGGTTGAGGTCTGTTGATTCGCAAAAGGAAAACCAGTTCCGAAATTTTCCGAGTCTTGCATATCCGAAGGGCTCTGGCTGCTTGAAATCATCTTAGAGTTTTAGCTGTATCCCACTTCTGAATTGAAGGAAACACATCCAATCACATTCACATTCTGTTTGAAAAATCCCAAAAATTGTCTTACGTAATAAATGGACCGCCCCTTATTAGACCTCATTTACACGATTACTAATACACGTCATGGCGTAAAAGTAGATCATTATATCTTACTTTTACGTCATGTCGTGCATTTTTTTTTGGCTTGATGTGGTCATGTAATTTAAAGATTGGATGCAAATTTATGTCCAAAGATTCGCTTCTTTTATGTGCATCTAAAAAGATTTAAATTTACACGAAATTTTCGAAGAGTGTATCATGGAAATTTACATGATATGTCATGTAAACTTCTATTATATGTTATGTAATCCAGCAGGATCCTGTGAGATTACGTGACATATAACTGATATTTACATGATTTCCGACCTAAATTTACATGAGGTTATGTTTACATGACATGTAATCTTTATTATTTTTAACAGTGTAAGGAATTGGTGGACGAATACACGAGCCCAAGATGAAGTACCTGAAAAAATACTTGAAAGAATAACTGACGTGAAAATTTCTTCAGCAACCCGTGCCAAAATTTCAATGGGACTTAAAAGTGGAACTTTTTAAAGTAGGAAATCAAATGGTCAGTTTCGCATAAAATCCATACATTTGAGGTCGTTTGATGGAAATCCTGACTATTTCCCTACCTTCTTATTTTATTTGGCTGAAGGTCAAATCGATATAACTAATACTGCAATGTACTAATGGCAATGGCATTTTTTGTTTTATCTGCATATATCATACTAAAACATTATTTCCATATATGAATTTTGACTGGAAAACAACACCAATTATCAATATTCCTCTTCGAATAAGCATCGGAAGCAATCTATTACCATATCATTTCAGCCAACCAAATCAAAGTTGTCCATACAGTATAATAACAGAATAATTACTTTACGGATCAACAGTTCGCCTTTGCTTTGGAAATGTTCTACACGCCCTCCCCTCCCAGTTATGGGTTATGCAAATGTTCTACATTCGTAGGCAGCTCGAGTGTTGTGTCCCCATATTTCTCGTCGGCGGTAGCTATCTGACTGAACATCAGTTATAGTAGTACCAGTAACACACTAGTCCGCTTATATGGCGACCGACCCAGCAGCGGCAAGCACAATCATATCGTACACACATCTGGCGGATTAGATGGTTCCGAAACGGTCGATTTATTCTGCTGAACGGCGTACATTCTGCTTTGATCATCATCTCAGCCCAAGCGATCTCTTTCACGAGTGAGGAGGATACACTGTGGGCCATTAGGTGGCCAAAAATCGAGAACATCGCTTATACTGATACCGTCAAACCATAAAAACACAAATATTACAATCAAATGTGTTTTAAATTGGTCGTACAATATGTTTGGCCCATAATTCAAGTAGTTATTGGAATTATTTTCATATATCGATCATTATTCTTTGGAGGGCCCTATTTTATAAGTCGAGTTGAGCATAATGACTCGACTGGAGGAGCCCCTGTCGACCGATAGTGATCCAAATGAATAAGGGATGGGACTTCCCGCTTACTCTCGTAGTACACATTTTAGCAACTCTCACATTATTGATCAATAACGGCGACGGCCAAGTCTTTACAATCAGTTGGTATGGAGAAGGAATGTTAGTGTATAGTGATTGTTACTTCTAGAGAACGAGAATATCTCTGCATCTCCACAATCATCACGGAAAGGGTGTTGTTTAATGAGGAAGGAAAAAGATCTGATTGTCACCTGGTCGGTGATGCGATCCATGGATAGGGAGGAAAAATACGACTCTTACATAAATCTAGATTTGTATTTTTGTCTGTGATCTTCAAAATGTCGAACTGTTCAAAGGTTATTTTTAGTAATGACGAAAAAAGAAAGGTATGTGTTTATTAAACTTATATGAAACATGAAGTCGAAGGGTTTTTGTCGACACTTGTAGTGACGAACCATCCATAGATTATTAAAAAATTACATAACGTAACGTTATCATCGACATAAATACGATATAAAACGGCAAACATATATTTTGCCGCTAGACTGTACGGAAAACTGCCCACAGTGAGACATTGCGATTCAACTTTTCTGGTCGTTTTCTTTCCGTTTTAGTGCTCCACTCTATGGGTTGAAAGCCGTCGTCATATCGTCTGCCACTCGCGTCTTATTCGCGACAAACATTTGCATACTCATCCTATGTGAAAGTCGTCGCGTTTTGCTTGCCAGGGAGGACGGCGTTACTCGCTCTAAGGAGGACGTGTCCAATTCGCTCCATGGTTATTGCTAAGCTGCTGGCTATTGCTGCATGATAGTCACTAGGAATTTATTGAAGCATATGGCAGGCAGCGTAGCGACATAAATTCTTGGCCAGAATCAAATGCAACATATGTATGTGGGAATTATTGGGTCCCGAGAAATCAGGGAGCAAGTCCTGTTGTGCTTCGAACACCGAGCACGGACCAAAGCTTGAGCATAACGAGTGAATTAGGATTCTGGGAAGCGGTTGTGCCCTAATCCGGATAAGCTGGGCTCAATAGCGAAATGGTTTGACGGACGATTGTCCAACGAGAATGGAGTGAGAGATCCGCACATTTAAGCTGGAATATCATCTTTTTGCCAGCCTCTATGAGGCTTACGTGCGATAGGGGCTTGAAAGTGATATAAAAAGTTGTGACTGATAATAAAATGAAACTCTTTAGATATTTTCGAATAGATATGTTTGATTTGCAGCACAGTTATGATAAATCAAAGTTGAATACAGATTGCATGATAGGGCAAAGGAGGAGAAAAATTGAATGTTACGGTACAATACAGATATATGTATTGCTCCAATAAATAAATCAAAAACGTTCTTCTTCTTCTTCTTCTTCTTCTTATTCTTCTTCTTCAAAAACTTTATTCTTCTTCTTCTTCTTCTTGACATTATACTCTCTCAGACAGAGCCAGTTTCTCCGCTTAGTGTTCAATGAGTACTTGCATAGTTATTAACAGAGAGCTTTCTTTGCCAAAGTTACCATTTTCGCATTTGCAGAAACACAAAAAACTGTCAATTAAATGTCGTCTGACACGATGACATTTGCATGAATCATAAGTTTTGCATAGAATTTAGACATATTAGGTGGTTTTCAGATCGTGATCCTCGGAGCACTTGGTGCTCCGCGAAAGCTCATAAAGCTTGTTTCAAAATATCTTAATTAAAACTTTTCATTTGAAAATACATTATACATTTGGTCGAAAATTCGTTCCAAACATATTCAACCACCACTGAAACGAATTGATTTCAAGCGAGTACTTATTTCAGTTTTTTTTTTATTTCTTTATTAGTATCATTCCAAACATTACATTCATTACTTACAACATTACTTATATCTAGGTGTTCTGTGTTAGACAACACTATCATCCTAATTTGGTAAAACAAATTTAAGATTTTATTAACATTTTGTTAACAACATATTACATTGCATTTGCCGTAGCAATTCAGATTTTTTACAGGTGAGTTGATTTCACCTGCTTATAAAAGAGAAAAAAAAACACGTTTTTAATTTACTTAATCTAAATATATAACGCATTTATCGTGGCAATAGAAGATTGTAACGATTTTGGCCTAAAATTATTAATAATTTTATTTGACATTTGTTCCAATGTTTCAACATTGGATATTCTATGTAACTCATTGGTACTATACCAGGAAGGAAGAATCATTTTCAAAATCTCATTTTGAATTCTCTGCAGAGCTTTCTTCCTGCTATTACAACAGCTACAGCTTGGTACAGCATACAATATGGCTGGCCTGAAAATTTGTTTTAATATCAAAAGCTTGTTCTTAAGACAAAGTTTCGATTTTCTATTAATAAGGGGATAGAGACATTTTACATATGTGTTACATTTAGCTTGAATGCTCTCAATGTGATTTTTGAAAGTTAAATTCTTATCTAGCTTGAGCCCTAGATACTTGACTTCATCTGACCAATTTATTGTAATCCCTTTCATCGTGACAACATGTATACTTGAAGGTTTCAAATAAAGAGGTTTTGGTTTATGTTGGAATATTATTAGTTGAGTTTTGGAAGCATTAGGAGCAATCTTCCATTTTTGCAAGTATGAAGAAAAAATATCCAATTTTTGCTATCGACTACAGATGACACGCAGGCTTCGTCCTTTGGCGGAAAGGCCTATGTCATCCGCAAACAAGGATTTTTGACATCCCTGAGGTAACTCAGGTAAGTCAGATGTGAAAATATTGTGTAATATTGGTCCCAAAATGCTAATATTGCTGTCCCAAAATGTTTCTTAATTGTGAAAAACGTTTTTGCAAATCCTGCCATATAATGTTCATAGCAGGGTCGCGAGTGCGCTGAAATTGCCTTCTCCTCACGTTTTTAAGACGGATCAAGAGTTTAAGATCATCGTTTATAATCACGGATTCACTTCACATTTTGGAATTGCAATGCTCCGGGCTTCAACAATGGAATTTGTTAAAGTTTCAAAAGCATTTTCAATATCAAGTTTAGTTTCTAAAGAAATGTTAACATCAAGATTAGAGTCAACATACGTTTCATATATATTCCAGTCGGCTCGTAAATAATTGAAAGTGGAGCTAATAGGATTGAGAATCGCTTCTTGGGATATTTGAAATGTAACAGGGACATGATCAGAATCAAAATCAGCATGAGTAATCAGTTGGCTACAAAGATGACTAGAGTCGGTTAAGACCAAATCAATCGTAGATGGATTTCTAGAAGAGGAAAAACATGTGGGGCTATCAGGGTATTGAATTGAGAAATATCCTGAAGAGCACTCATCAAATAAAATTCTGCCGTTGGAATTACTTTGAGAATTATTCCATGACCGATGTTTGGCATTAAAGTCACCAATGACAAAAAATTTTGACTTATTGCGAGTCAATTTTCGTAAGTCAGTTTGGAGCAAATTAACTTGCTGTCCAGAGCATTGAAAAGGCAAATAGGCAGCTATGAAAGTATATTTACCAAACTGTGTTTCAACAGAAACACCTAAAGTTTCAAAAACTTTAGTTTCAAATGATGAAAACAGTTGATGTTTTATACGCCTATGAATGATGATTGCAACTCCCCCACATGCCCTATCAAGTCGATCATTACGATAAACAAAAAAGTTAGGATCTTTTTTGAGTTTAGATCCAGGTTTTAAATACGTTTCGGTAATAATTGCTATATGCACGTTATTAACCGTAAGAAAATTAAACAGCTCGTCCTCTTTACCGTTCAGAGAACGAGCATTCCAATTTAAAATATTTAAATTATTATTTGGATCCATTAGAAAAACGTAATCCAATAATAATTTGATTTGTAAATTTTACACCAACTTGGACTGCTTCAGTCATAATGGTGGCTTTGAACATTGCATCAATCATTAGATTCAATTGTTCAGTTAGAAAATTAAAATCAGAGGCAGACATGTCATGTAATTTTCATTAGAATTTCCGGTAGACGAAGAAGCGGAGTTACCTGTGGCGGTAGGGTTTTTTCCATTTGATTTGAAACAAGTAGAATGGGTACCCATGGATCGAACAGGGGAGAAGTTCAAATTTCCTGCTACGATATCGGCAATGGATTTACCGTGGGTAGACACATTCGAAATTGAAAGATTCGAACGGCTACCCGACGGATTAAAATTTGTTTGTGAATGAGCATGATTATGATCTTCCTGGTGGGTATGATTCCTAATCAAGCGATCGTTAACTGAAAAATGAGCATTGTTCGATACTCTACCAGGCAAATTCCGGAAACGACCGTTATCGTAACGGATATTATCCTTCATCTGCCTGGCACGAGCCTCAATGACCCTTTTGCGTGAAGGGCAATTCCAAAAATTGGACTTATGAATGCCTCCACAATTTGAGCATATGAACTTATCGGTATCTTCCTTCACTGGACAGACGTCCTTGGCGTGATAAGAACCTCCACAAATCATGCATTTAGCATCCATGCGACAATTTTTTGTATCATGATCCCACTTTTGGCACCGACGGCACTGAGTGGGGTTCTGGTAATTTCCTCCAGGTTACTGAAAATGTTCCCATGTCACACGGACATCGAATATAAGTTTTGCTTTTTCTAAAGCTTTAATATTATTTAGTTCTTTTTTATTAAAGTGAACTAAATAATATTCTTGAGAAAGCCCTTTCCGAACAATGCCAGATTGGGTTCTCTTTTTCATAATGATTACTTGGACTGGGGAAAATCCAAGTAAATCATTTATTCCATTTTTGATCTCTTCAGGTGACTTATAGTCACTTGAGAGACCTTTCAAGACGACTTTGAACAAACGTTCAGTTTTGTCATCCTAAGTAAAAAATTTGTGCTTCTTCTCTTCAAGATGTTTGAGAAGAAGTCCGCGATCTTTAAGAGTTTCCGGCAAAACGCGACAGTCTCCTTTCTTTGCGATTTGGAATGCAACCTTGGTTCCCCTAATGGAGTTCATGATCTCCTGCCTAAATCCCCCAAATTCGGAACAACTGACCACGATAGGCGGCACTCTTTGCTTCCTCACTTGAATCAAAGAGCCTGGGCTAGAGGCTGCTTCGATTTGGTGTTCGGAAAATTTGTCTAGAGCATCGAACTGATTGCTCATTTCGATGCAATTACTGACGTTATCCATTTCACCCTTGGAAGAAACTTCGCATTCCGGAGAAACGTTCTTTCTTCCATTCTTGCCACGTTTAACATATTTTTTTAAAGGGAGAATTAAATTGAATTTGAATTCAGAGATTTACCCTTCCTTATGTTTGTGGTAGCAACATATTCAATGAGTATTTGGATTTCGGTAATGGAAAACGTTGTCACAGTTCAGTTTTTTCCAAAATATCTACAAACCTTCACTTCAACCATGGATCTCAGATACGCGACTCTGCTAACGTCATTTTACACCCACAAAAAATTACCACAGATTGCACTTGGCTAAATATTTGTACGAGTCAGTGCCAATATTCGCGTCAGTTTATCATCCCCGTTTCTCAAGAAGAAACATAAATTTCTCTGACTAACTCCACTACATTTGACTTACTGAATGTCGTCGTAAATCACCAGTTATGACAACATCGGCCGGAGACGTAACCGCCGCACCAAACAGAACATATTCACGCTAATTTGCCAACGTCTCTCATAATTTACACGGATATCTAAACCTGATTAGTGTGCTGCCCGGCTCCGGTTCGGTTGGAAACCTTTTGGAAGCATACGTTTTCACACGTATTTCAAATCTCTCGATTCGGTTTTGCCGACCGTCGGTACCTCCCAACTATCGACCAAAAATAGCTCAAGTGCATAAACCGAAACATCATCATCATCGAGCGCTTTTCTTGTGCTACTCCCAAAAAGGGGGACCTGGAGTATAATGCACCAGGTAAGAGCAGGGCTGGGAATGGTAATAGTAGTAGACTTGAATTTCGCGAAAATCACGTGGCTCTTCCCAGTACAGTAGTTCAAAAACGTGAATCTCATCAAGTAGCCTATGTTGGGTGAATGAATTTTCCAAATCGTTAGTGTCATTGAAGGCTCTAAATGCGGGAAATAGAACATTTTTCTACAGTAATTGGTTGCCCTTAGCAACGGGTGTTTTGCAATTTTCAAGGCTTTTTGCCTACAGCAGCGATGGGTGTGAGCTGGGAGGGAGAAACCAATACAAAATTTCTGTACGTCATAATGAGCCGAGATTCCGCTGTCACGAACTGTCACTGTGAGCCCAGATCTCAAACATTGGACTAACATGAAAAAAGCGCGTAACTGATTAAAACACATTTTCGTATTTCTTCAAAAGTGATAAAAATCGAATGAAAATCAATTCATGCACATAACGCAAGTAATGTCACGTGAGCACCATTTAATCTGATTGAAAATAAAGCATTGAAAAACGCATCGTTCTACTTTTTCTAATGAAAATGAATATTTAGTGCATAGAAAACTGTGGCCTTTTTTTCATGTTTGTCAGGAAAGATCGAAGGTGCACAACAAAAGGAAACTACCGATTTTCTCGAAGCCTGCCTTGATTCTTTTTGGCAAGCTGGAGTTATCTTGCAGTTCAAAATAAAGTTGTCTTATATTTCGTGTGTAGTATCGGTGCCTCCCTCCCAGGGCGTGAGTTTCACTGGCTTCGCTGACTGTGATTGGCTTTGTTTGGCTACTGTAGAGTGAATTTCAGATTTTTCCCAACCCTGGGTAAGAGAGATGTGCTGGAATGAAGACCAAACAACATGTATGAAGTATTTCAATACATTGAATCTAATTGGTATATTTTTATTAGTTGGCGTATTTGCATGACAATTGAGAAAATGCCAACGTTGTACCAATTTTGAAACCGGATCAAAATCCTGCTGAATAAGCATCAGGATCAGGAAAGTTACATCAGTACCGTGTATTTCGCTTTTATTGTTCTATCTTCCTGGAAAGTTATTCAAAATGTGATGAATACCCATTGTATGAACATATTACAACTTTTCATCAATCTGCGTAGTATTTTTTTTACTAAATTTTATCCCAGATAAATTGCCAAGGTGCGTTTTGCCCGCGAAAGTGCATATTACCCCAGGCACCCCCTCATACCGAACTGGATCGTATTTTTAATGTCAAGAGAGTATTGAAAACTCCCGTTCGCGAATGGGACTAGAAAATCAAATTAACGGCGGGCGGTCAAGCGCCGGGTTCAATAAATCGCCGACAACACGCCGATCCGCTTCAGGTTCAGGGCAGTCTTGCTTGGCAGTGTTGGATCGTTAATGCCCTAATTCGGAGCTTGGAATTGCCCCGAGGGGAAATGCATTTACTTACAGTCGAATAGAAACATCGTTAAACACGTGTGCGGTCAAATCAGTTCAAACCCATCGAAGGGGCATCAAACAAAGGCCTAACCCATGTAAGTTGTAAAATTAGTGCATTATGGTCGTTGGAGTTGGATGAGGGGAGGGGAATGGCTTGTCAGTCTGTCAGCTGGAACGAAGAGAATTCAAGACGAAGATTGCATTGAATCTGATTCACTCTTCCTTCCGTTGGGTGATCGTGGAATGTCAGATTATTCAGACGTTCCACACAATTTTCCCGTGCAAAAGGTGTTTGCGACTTGTGTTTTATTATTTTTTTCCTATGTTTGTTTATTTTTTTCATTGAATTATTTTGTTTATGTATTTTTTAGTTCATTTATTGGTTTATTTATTTATTATTTATTTATTTATAATCGGCTTTACCTTAAGCTCATACAGCCTTAAAATTTAATTCATAAAGAAGACTGATTTGAACAAGACATTCATTTTAATATTGAACTGTTGCAACTTTACCTAGAATTTGAAATTTTGAGATTTCAGAAGTTCATGTAATCGTCTGCGCGTTGATAGAGCATACACAGAATAAATACTGTTCATTTTATAAAGTTGAATAAGAGAGAGAAATGGTTTTCATGAATGCTCGAAATAGTAATTTATGCAACAAGTTGCAAAATGATGATTTTTTCAGCACGAGTTGTACATTTATCCAACGAGGCTCGCCGAGTTGGATAAATACAACGAGTGCTGAAAAAATCGAGTTTTGCAACGAGTTGCATACAACATTTTTTGCTATTACGAAAAATTCCTTTTAAGCTGGATCTTTCCAAAAGCACAAACAAACATTTCAACAGAAACCACGCGGGCGTACATCCATGTGTAGTATTTCATTATTTTTCAATCGCGTAGGCTGCGACATAGTCGTATCTACGAATGTCATAAATTTTCTCGTTCACATCACATAGACCCATATTTCCTATTGAATGACAGAAGAGGTGCGTACAGTAGCGGTTTCTGCTGCCACCTCTACGAATGCTGGACGATCCGTTCCCAAACAAGTATGGTCAGATCGGTCTGAAAACGCAGTTCGCCTAAAATGGATTTTTCTCGGTATCCATGCAAGATACCCTGTTTCGGAAGTAGGGCGTATTAGAGCGCATCCGGATTCGAATCGAATGCACCACTTCCGAAGATAGATTCTGAGGAAAAACCTAATTGCGGCTAGAAACTTATTCTAACTTTTTACGGCGCCGACAATATCACCAGTCTTGTACCTGGATCGCACATCACATATAAAATCAGATGCTATGGCAGAGTAGAGAATAGGATATTTGGCTGACGCTTTCCAAACAGTACTGAAAAGTGCTACTCTTCAGCACCGAAAACAGTGCTGAAAAGTAGCACTTTTCAGCATTGTTTTTTTTATAGGAAAAGCAGGCCATTTTGTAGAGCAAATTATCAATGAAAAGTTGATTGATTTGCAACGGAATCGCAAAAAATAACTTAAATGTTTTCAGGAGGCTTCTTATTGATGATGCTTTTGAAGATCAAGTCTTTTTTTTGAAATAAAAAATATAGACTGTTCAATTTTCGGCCAATTTGTAATTATTATTGATTTTGATAACTTGTAATTTGCGTAAAACTTAATTATTTTTTTGGCTTCACTATTATCACAACCTCTTACAATATTAGTCGAACGATGCACAGAAAACCGATTACGATTACATTGGTAAATTAAAAAAATATAGCATACACAACGTGTCCACTTTATAAAATCAACAGTCCTTAGTTAAAATCATTCATTACCTTCAATATGAAAATGAAATTTGTTCCAGTAAACTAATTCATTCTATAAAACTATGCGTTACATTTATTGTATTTCATTAATTGATTTTCGAGTAGATCAGTGTTTCCCAAACATTTTGATTAGAGTAAGGTAGGGCAAGAGTTAGTATGAGGGCAAAACTTCGAAACAAGTTGGTGAGAAAAGTTCGCAGATTGAAAAACACAATTTTGATATGCCTTGAATAGTTATGACATATTTAATATTTGTTTTCATATGATTGGGGGCCCAGATAGCCGTAGCGGTAAACGCACAGCTATTCAGCAAGACCAAGCTGAGGGTCGTGGGTTCGAATCCCACCGGTCGAGGATCTTTTCGGGTTGGAAATTTTCTCGACCTCCCAGGGCATAGAGTATCTTCGTACGTGCCACACGATATACACATGCAAAAATGGTCATTGGCATAGTAAGCTCTCAGTTAATAACTGTGGAAGTGCTCATAAGAACACTAAGCTGAGAAGCAGGCTCTGTCCCAATGGGGACGTAACGCCAGAAAGATGATGATGAGATGATTTCATATGAGTTTGAAGTTTCAAAAACAAACTTTTGCTCTTCCTTACTTTATATGCCTCTGGTGGTGTAGATCAGTGCACTATGGTCCAGGAATCAGTTTTACGCGGAAAGATGCATTTTGAGCTTTAGAATGAAACGTTAGACAAAAACGGTCTTCTACAAAGTTGTTTGTATTAGTTGAGCCCTATGTTTGGTTTTATTGAAAATTAGGGTGGATCACATTTTCATAGAAATTGTGTAACTAACTTTCTTATTTGTAGAAATTATATTATACATGCTTCAGCAAAGTTGTAGACCATTCAATTCCAATCAACTTTGCCAAAAAAAGTTTTTTTGTATCTTTTAAATTGACCGATTTAGAGCTTTTTTCCTGCAGTGACATAGGGTGGTCCGAACAAAACTGGTTTTCTGGCTCTAGAGTTTTCAATTCAAATTTCTCATCAAAGTAGTCTATGAAACACTTTTAGAGCTTTAAAAAATGCGTAATTTGGTGAGTGAAGAAACTCGCTATCTCCTTCCGTTTAGGAGTTATTGTTGTTTTTCTCTCAAAAACATGCCTACTTTGATTGTGAATATCTCTGATTGGGGCAAATATAAAAAATATCTTTTGACGGCATTTAAAAGACAAAATAAAATTGTATATTATATCAAAAAATTACAGATGTGTTATTTTTGTAACTCTAATAAAACGTCTTGAAAATCAAATATTTTTTATCACAAAAACTTTAATAACTTTTGAACTAAAATAGATATCAACAATCTTTTTGCATGAAAATTTGCGTTTTGTTATGTTCTAAAAGTCGTTCATAGACGACTTTGACGAGAAACTAATATTTAAAAAACTAGAGTTGAAAAACTTATTTTTGTTGGACCACCCTGCGATGATTAGGAAAAAATGCTCTAGATTGGTCAAATTTAGAGCTACAGAAAAACTTTTTTTGGCAAAGTTGATCAAAATTTCAAGATCTACCGCTTTGCCTAAAAGCATATACCAGTATTTTTGCAAATAAAAAAGTTGATTATATGATATGTGTGATATTGTGGACCACCCTAATTTCAAATGACACAGTATGAAAGCTTACATTTTTAGAAACAATTGTGTAGAAGGTCATTTTTGTCTAAAATTTCATTTTCATGCTCAAAATGCAAAATAATAAAGAAATACAGTCTATGAAAATCTTCAAAATAGTTTTAGAGCCCTATCTTTCTTATTTCAGATTTCTCGTCAAAGCGGTCTATGAACGACTTTAAGAACTTAACAAAACGCAAATTTTCATGCAAAAATATTGATGATATCTATTCTAGTTCAAAAGTTATTAAAGTTTTTCTGCTAAAAACCCTTTGTTTTTCAAGGCATTTTATTAGAGTTACAAAAATAACACATCTGTAATTTTTTGATATAATATATAATTTTATTTTGTCTTTTGAATGCCGTCAAAAGATATTTTTTATGTTTGCCCCAATCAGAGATATTCACAATCAAAGTAGGCATGTTTTTGAGAGAAAAACAACAATAACTCCTAAACGGAAGGAGATAGCGAGTTTCTTCACTCACCAAATTACGCATTTTTTAAAGCTCTAAAAGTGTTTCATAGACTACTTTGATGAGAAATTTGAATTGAAAACTCTAGAGCCAGAAAACCAGTTTTGTTCGGACCACCCTATGTCACTGCAGGAAAAAAGCTCTAAATCGGTCAATTTAAAAGATACAAAAAAACTTTTTTTGGCAAAGTTGCTTGAAATTGAATGGTCTATAACTTTGCTGAAGCATGTATAATATAATTTCTACAAATAAGGAAGTTAGTTACACAATTTCTATGAAAATGTGGTCCACCCTAATTTTTAATAACACCAAACAAAGGGCTTAACTAATACAAACAACTTTGTAGAAGACCGTTTTTGTCTAACGTTTCATTCTAAAGCTCAAAATGCATCTTTCCGTGTTAAACTGATTCCTGGACCACTGTGCAGTGGTCCTCAGCCAAGCTGTCTATGCGGGCCACTTCGGTACTTTCAGAACATGGAGCGGGCCGCAAGACATGGAAGACTCTATTTTGACGGATTTGAAATATTATAAAAAAAAACCTTCAACATCTTTGAGTCTTTTATGATTTTCTGATAACTTTTTTATAATCAGAATGTTTCATGGTTTGTAATAAAAAATCCGGTTCTTATATAAGACATCAAATACATGAATTTAACAGAAAGAATGACGATTCCTCTTCAATGCTAAAATATCCCTCATATCTGTCTTCTAATCCGGTTCAATCCACACAAGTTTTGTGAATTTTAAAAGGTATTTGTGCCGATCATTTCATCTTAGAAATCTTAGAAATGGGAAGAAAGCTTTCCCAGCTACTGGAAGAAGACTTTTCCAGCATTTGGAAGGAAGCTTTTCAAGTTTCTGGGAGAAAGTTTTAGTAGCTTCTGGAAGGAAGTTTTTCCAGCTTTTGAAAGGAAGTTTCTGGACGGCAGCTTTTACAGATTCTGGGAGACAGCTTTTCCAGCTTCTGGAAGGAAACTTTTCCAGCTTCTGGATGGAAGCTTTTATAACTTCTGGATGGAAACTCGTCCAGCTTCTGGAAGGAAGCTTTTCCAGCTTCTGGAGGGATTTTTTTTCAAGTTCTGAAAAGATGCTTTCCAGCTTTGGGAAGGAAGCTTTTCCAGCTTTTGGAAGGAAGCTTTTCCAACTTCTGTAAAGAAGCTTTTCCAGCTTCTGAAAGGAAGCTTTACTAGCTTCTGGAAGCAAGATTTTCCAGCTTCTGGAAAAAAGATTTCCCAGCTTCTGGAAGAAAGCTTTTTCAGTTTCTGTTAGGAAGTTTTTCCAGCCACTGTAGGAAGCTTTACCAACTTACTTTACATAAAAATTGCGCTCTCAAAGCTTTTAAAAGGTTCAGAACGCTGTAAAGCTAATTGGCAAAATAGCTATTTTTTAAGATTTATGGAAAATTCAAGATTTGATAACAGTTAGGATTGTCAGACAAAATTCAGAGCCGTTCATGGAATATAAAATAATAACAAGATAACATTCCGTTTCTGTTCAGCACGATGTAGTGCATAATGTTTTTGATTGTAAGGACTTAAGGAATATAATCCTTTTTTAATGAGATCATAACGGGCCACAACTCATTTATATCCAACGAAGTCTCGCGGGCCGCACAAAACTGTGGAAAGGGCCGCATGCGGCCCGCGGGCCGCAGTTTGGTGACCACTGGTGTAGATAATCTAATCACTCCCTGGAATATAATTTCGTTTTACAAGCACTTAATGCTTTTACTGTTTTGAACATTTGTTTGATTTCATAATAGGGAAAATCTATCAACTTTTCTGCATAGCACAGTAGCCGAATTGCTCACAAAAGTTGACCAAAGGTCATATCTGTAATTGTTGGGTAGCTGAATCCGTATCCGATCTTAGAAATGTCCCAGCATGTCACCATTTCGTGCTACATGTCGTAAAAGTTGTATATAAAATTGGTTTTATTGAAGTTGCAATAAAATCAAACTGTGTTTCATTGAATTTTTTTGTAATTCATTACACCGAACATGCAAAATAGGACTTAAACTTTTGTATAAGACATATTCTGTTTAAAATTGCACAGTTTGATATAGATTTCATTGAATTTTTGAACATGCTTGCAGTTTTCATACAAAATTCGTTATTTGTTCATCTGGCCAGACTTTTCTAATTATAAAAAATAATTGTCCAATAAAAAAGTATTTTTTAACTTATTTTATTCGTATTCCTTACTATCGACAAACGGGTTTATGTATTAAATTAAGCACACACATCAGTATACAAGCTGAAAAACGTGCATGCGAATTGACTAAAATCGATAAATAATGCATTTTTAACATTTAGGTTTCAGGAGCTCTTGTATTGGAAGTTTGAGAACCTAGTGTAGCGCGATCAGTGAGTGGAATACAAACATCAGCGTACGTAAGGTGGTTGTCTGTACTTTTTGCCAGTTGCGCCAACTGTTAGCATTTAAGAACAATGTAAACAGTCGTTACCCTATTATAATATTACTGATTTCATTCAATCTGTTTTATCGGCATATCGGTCTGTTATGCTCAAAGGAATAGGGAGCAAGGAGAAGAAAGCAATGAAAACTAGATGGATAGGTGCCGTTGTAATTTCTCATCAGAATCCCACTTATCACAAACGAAAGAAAAACTATCCGAGTGGCGTAGCACCGGCCGAACCATCGGCGGAATCTCGTAAAAACCATCACGCAGAATGGGGAAAAACGTGACTGGCAGTTGTAAACACAACCGCTCATGGTGTTTTTCTTCACCTAGAATAAATTTGAAGCAGAGAAAAGATTTTGTATGAAAACTGACAAATAAATGAATGATGATCATCTACTTCTCCTTGCCAATTAGCGTACGATCGTCTAAAACGGCGGAAAGATATACTGAGGGGAAGAGGTGAACATGTCTAAATCTAAATAAATAAGTATATTCTAAAAAAAGAATAACACTCTTAAAAACAATACATAGAAAATGAATTTACCCAAATTATTTTTATCCAAAGGGTTATATGTAACAAAATGTGTTAAAATTTTGGAATAATCGTATCTCAGTGCTGTAAACATTCGACAGTTTTCGCGACGTTAGTTTCGTTACCATGGCCAGCAGTCATTTTATTTTTCTACATGGCTACCGTCACCTCTCACACACAGCGCAAGCGGTAAAATGAACATCGAGATCCACAAAAACTGTCAATTGAATGTCGTCTGACACGATGACATTTGTATAAATCATAAAGTATTGCTTTTAATTCATACATATCGACAACATGAATAGATTGATCTTGCTGGTTCTGTCGAATGTTACACACATAAAGTGAAAGCAGCGCCTATTACAAAAAAAAATGATAAAAACAAACAAAATCGTAACGTTCTCCATTGAAGCTGTCATGGTCAGAAACATTCAGTTGACATTTTTCTTTCCAACATTCGTTTGATCGCTCGTGTTGTGAATGTTTAAGAGAAGCTCTACCGACTATCAGCGAAAACGTGTCGACTATCGCGATTGCTTACATTTTTATCACATTTTTTGTTATTTTTACAATAAGCCTGCTTTGTAACACAATCTATTAAAAAAAAAAAACAATAAATAAAAACACCAGTTGTTATAATTATGTTGTGCTCATCTGATCGTGCGGAGTTACGTCGAATCATAATGATGACTTCGGTATACTTGTTCAAAAATGCACTTTTATCACACTTTTTCTGCATTCTACAAGTTCTAAGGTAGTCTAATTTGTGGTGAAGTGCGCAATGACTAACTAAACCCAATGATTCATTCAACAATGAATGAGTAATGTAGCAACTTCAAACACTCTCATGACAACCGGTACCAATCTAGAATCTGGGTGCTTTGTGGCCAAAGTCTTCTATGCAACAAACTCAGTAATATTGCGCATTGAGTTAACTTATAGTAACAAAGATGTAAGTCTCGGATAAATTAACTGTCAACCAAAAAATTTTCCGAAATGCGTTTTGGCGCCCGAGAAAAATGATCAACTTTTAAACTGAGCAAATTCTAATCATGTGATGTGTTTGTTGGATTGTCTTCTTAAGAATTTATCATGACCAGTGCTGTTAAATGTCATGCATATCACGAGATTTTGACGTTTAACGTTCAACGCTCCGTCATCGCAATCATCGTCGTCATCGAAACTTCAAAAGCAGTTTTTCTGTTGAAAACTGAAAATTTTTCGATGAAAATGTGTTCACTGTGTTTAGGTTGGAGAATAGAATACAGTGAACACATTTTCCTGTAAATTTTCTTGATTTTGAACGAAAAAACTGCTTTTGAAAATTCAGAAATCAATGACGGATCCTGCCCCCTTATATGTTTATAATACCATCCTTCCGCGTAGAAAATGTCATCGGGAAATATTTTTCCTAAATATTATCGGTTTAAAATTTAGCAGCACTAGTCATGACGGTCAGTCTCTAATTGGTTCAAGTATGTACCAACAAGAAATGTTGCAGGAGTTTCTTATAGCGACCAAGTTTTTAATCGATAAAATTATATTGCAATATGTGTGAGAATCAGGGCAGGCAATCGTCAGATTCGTCACAGTGCGATGACGAAATAAAAAAAGACATCGTCATACAGTATACTAACTCTGGCAAGTCGTCGTCTCGTCATCGACGAAAGAATGCACGACGAACGTCAATCCAAAATCGTCAACGAACAACTTTGTCTTCTTCCCTTCGCTCCCCTTTCTCAAACGAAGGAGGCGTTTATTGTATATTCGCTTGCTATGCACAAAACGGCAAATGCCATCCCAAAATTGCTTGTATTGGAGATTCAACCCGTGCTCCTCAAGCTTCAACAATAGCTCAGTTGGCAAGCGCGTGACGTTGATGATTCAGAGATTGTTTGTTCAAATCCGGGCACGTTTTGTTTTTTTGTTTTTGTTTTATTTTTTCAAAAAAGGCTCATTATCTATCGACGATACGGTTAATATTTTTAGTCGGCTCAGAGCTCCCGAACGAAGATTCGACCATAACGAAGGAGGCTTATTTGTTCGTTATGACGCCGAGCCTTTGTGGCGGACCACTGCACTACCACCACTGTTTCGTTGACGACTTTTTCTATTTGACGGTGACGATTGTTTGTCTTGGTGAGAATATATTGTACACGGTGAATTCTATTCTTTCTAATAATAAAAATGTTATTTTATTTCCATGAGAATGTGGATCTCCTTTTGAATTTCATTTGAAACTTAACTTAAGAAAGGGCCCAACTAATACGACTTTTTTCCTGAACGGGTTTTGTCTTTAACCCCTCTACCGGCACCTTAAATTTTTACCGCAAAAAATATACAAATCGCGATAACTTTTTTGTTTCTCAATATTTTTGTACCATTTTTTCACAAGATCTCAAAAAACTTCTTCTTATTTAAAAATCCGTGTCGATATTAATTATCGGTGATATAGTTTTGAAGATATTTCGATGTTCCTTGGGGTACCGACATTCTCCATATAAAATGTCTTTGGCAACCATTTTGTTTTTGGTCAATTTATCAAAAAAATGAAATGTGTACTATACAATGCCAGATAATAAGAAGCAACTCTGAAAGAATCAGACAAATCGGTTCAGTATTCTTGGAGAAATCTGAAAACTACGATACCGTCGTTGGGGGTGACAATGGGTCAAAAAGGAATGTGTACGAATTATTTATTGAATAACTATCGCAATTTAACTCCAATAAATTTCAAATTTGGTGTGTATAAACTTTGATGGTACATTAACAACTGTTCAAAACATTAAAGAAAAATATTTATTCACAGCGACACCACAAGTGAATGAAAAATGACCCAATCTCACCCCATAGAGGGGGTGACATTGGGTCACTGTAATTGAAATAACTTGTTTTTGATAATATGGTTGCAAAGCCATTCACAGCTGAAGAATATTGATGAAATTCGATGCAAACAAGATGAAATGATATCTAAGATGTTTCACAAGTATGATAAACCCACTTAAAAGAACGATTGTACCAAAAAATTGAAGAGCTTTAAGAAAAAATATGTAAACACAACATTCATCGTCAAGTTTACATAAATTTTCTATTTTTTCCCTCGAATTGTCTTCAAAGTCTCATCCCCATTGCCATGAAGCCTATTGAGTTTCCCCAAAGGTGTACTGAAACAGTGATTATTTTAATTCTTCGCAAATGGTTAAATTTCGGAGCGACATTCCACGACCAATACAATTCAGGCAGATGTTGATGTCATAATCACGATATTTCAGTGTTCCAACTCATTTGTACGTCCAGGAGATGTTTCTATAATATGAAAACACTGATAAATAATTAAAAAAAAAAACAATCCATTTGATAAAATTTTACGATGTTGCTGCGCACGAAACACAGTTGCTGGATTGAGAAATTGTCAAAATGCGTTGCATTGTTATTCAATGTACGGAATCCTCTAGTAGACTAGTTTGATATTTCAGAGATGCTGTATTTAGAAAGAATAAACAAATCTTAATGAAAAAGAGAACTACCGGCACCGTAAAATGTCAAAAAAGTGGACTTGCAATTTCATTTACTGTTGTTCTTGCTTGACCTAATCTCACCCCCATTTTTGATATTTTAGATAACGTACCGAAACCAATAAAATTTTTGTTGAAAAATCAAATACATTCCGGAAAATATGTGTGAAGTGTAATGAAAAGAACTTTTACTAATATAACGGTAGAGGTTAAAGTACATGCGTGATACTTTGCACAGGAGAAATTTAATGTTGTAAATTTTATCTTATTTCAACATACAAGTTTATTGATATAGTAAACAAAAACTACTATTTCTAAAAATGTATATTGTGTTGAATTATGTGTAATAATATGTTCCCTAACATATGAATTATTAATTTTAGTAATATCACCGTTATTAGCTGAAATATTTCATAAATCATATTTTTCCGTTTTGACCCAATCTCACCCCCCAGACCCATTGTCACCCCCATCGACGGTATGAGGTTTTTTAGAGTTTTCAAGATCTTTATTTGTCCAGCGTGGTACCAGAAACATAAATACTCATTACTCAAAGACGGCTGCACCAAATTGCTTCATTTTTTCACAACATACTCGCATTAAATATTAATGTGTCATTCCGAGAGCTGAATATCCGAATATGATAAAAATTCTGTAGCCTGAGATATTTCAGTGAGTTATGGTGGATCCAGATGATAAATTATTAGTATCGACACATGTTCTAAAACTAGAAGAGTTTTTTGTGAGCTTGTGAAAAACTTTCGAGAAACAATAAAGTTACCGCGAATCGAATATTTGTTTAGCGTTAAAAAATGAAGCTGACGGTAGACGGGTTAAATGTATTACATCTTTTATGAAAATTTTCAAAATTTGAAAAGATCCCAACTTTAATCTATGAAATAGGGCCCTTAAGCTCTGTCCTAATTTTAGTACGAAACGCTTAGGCCAGGATCACATGTTTACTAAGTTTTTAAATATGTTTCGTTGGTTTGAGTCCAAAAAAAATATTTTCCGATTTTGTCACACCCCTTGGTTTGAACTCAAAATTTGTTTGCTTTCCGTGCCCCTCTTAAAATGGCAGATACAGTCGACTCTCCACTTCTCGATATCTCTCCCTATGCCGATGATTGCTTCGGTCCCTTCATTCTGCATACGATTTCTCCCTCCATATCTCGATACCCTCTTTATCTCGATATTTTCATATCTCGATGTGTTCCTGTTAATTTTTTGTTCCCAATTTTCTCTCCATATGTCGATATGAACATTATCAAAGGTTACTAGACCAGATTTAAGTGATTCAGAACAATTTGGAAACTCGAAATGAATTTTGTTTGTTTATTATTTTCCTCGTAACGGAGTGATTTTCAATCTAGTATTCATTAAATTGTTTGTTCGCTTTTAAAATGATTTCGTTCGCTGTTTAAAATGATTTGTATTAGTATCAACATCAGCAGGTCTGCTTCGGTGTCTATTTGCAACCATGTATTACAAGTCGTTATAGTTAATAGCTAAGACGATCTACGCTGTGTTGTTCTTAAGAGCAAAAATTATGATTTTCGTGCAAATATTGAAGATTCACACAACTCTATGAAATACATCAATTTTCCACTAAGTCAGTTAAAACAATAACAACTTAATTGAACAACGCACATAGCGATTGATAACATTTTAGTTCAAATTCGTGAGATCGCTTCCATCAAATTGGGAACATCCATTGTAGACGTCGATGACTCCGTCGTTCGATTTAGATGATTTCAGCGGTTTTAGAAGCGGTATTTTAAAATAAATAACCAAGAACCGGCAATGGGGGGCAATGAGCGGCAATGGTGAAGGTGACTTGGGCGGCTTCCAACGAACTCAGCATTTAATCAAAGTGCACAGTGGGAAAATGTAGCGAAACGGTTACAGCGTCCGGATAGAGAAATCTCTCCCACGATGCACTACGAAACCATGTTGATGACGATTGTTGTTTATTTTAACTCGGAATGTTGTGAAGTTCAACACTCTTCTGGTTCATGGAAGTATATTCTCATGTTTGTATCTTTCCCCACTGAGTGCGGCAATGCCCAGAACTTGTGCTCAGCAGGGTATAGATGAACAGGCAGTGACGAAAACGCGAAATTGCGATCGTTGGAATAGAACACCACGAGAAGCTGCTGGAGATGAAGAAACTTGTCATCGGGTTCGGTTGAGCGCATTTGTTGTTCTACACAGCTAAAATTGTAATAATATTATGTTGACACACTGCAAGAGGAAATGTTTTCGAACGGCTTTCAACAAGTTATATGATTGCTTTCATCATGATTAATGTATCCAAACACGATTGACTGCCGACAAAATAAATTTCGATGTTTTGCAACTAAATTTAAGGTGAAGATGAATCGAAGCCAAATTTCAAATTTTCAAGAGCACGGATCTGGAGAACCAAACATCCGTTTAAGCTGAAAACTTAATTGATTGGTCACTCGCTGGTGGTGACCAATCGATTAGGTTTTCAGCTCAAACGGGTGTTCGGTTCTCCAGATCCGTGCTCTTGAAAATTTGAGATTTGGCTTCGATTCATCTTCACCTTAAATGCGGTATTAGTATATTATTATAAATGAAATCGGTTTCGTAATGCTTCATAGAATTTGAGATTGAGAATAAACAATTAATTATAGTAAGCCTTTACGGCATTAAATAACTGTATGTAGCTGAAAACATACAGGGATGGTTTTCGATATTGAATATTAAGCCTTCAAAAGGGCGTAACTTAAAATTTCGTCTTACGATTTTTATCAAATTGACCCATAGGTGAGCAATTCCACCGAACACGACGATTTTTTTTAAATTTAATTTTTGTATTTTTTGAATCGCCTGAAAATTTGCATACAGATTCTTTATGACCAAAAATGCCATTTTGCACCTTCAGACCGCCATTTTGAACCTCGCCTTATTTTTGAGAAGGGCGTATCGGAAAATGCATAGCAAATCTTTAAAAAACTGTAACTTCAAAACGGTTAGTCCGATCGATTTGAGATCTTCTACAAAGTTGTAGGTATTGCTTAGGACTATATGGAGAAAAATATGCACGGTAAAAAAAAGTTACAGATTATTTTTTATTTCAAAAACAAAATTTTGAAATCGATTTTCTCCAGAAACGCAGTTTTGATTTTTTTATTTTTGGATATGTTTTAGGGGACAACTTATGTGATTTATTGCACAATGTTTCAAAATGGAAGAATTATGGACAAAAAAGTTATGATTTTTTAAAAAATTACAGTGTTTGCGCAAATGTGTTGTATCCATGAATGTTACTTGTATTACGTATGTCCTTTTGCATGTATTGTATTGAATAGAAATAAATCAGTTGCAACTCTCTAACTGCCATGGCAGGATGTAAATCCAAAGGTTTTACTATTTTACTGTGAAATCACAACGTAGGAATAAATCTCGACCAAACATTGGTGCCGTGACAAGCCGTTACAAGAATCGGGTTCTGTGAAATATGTTCGATGGATTACCAGCCGAATATCAATTCGATCGCTTGCCATCATCAGAATAATGCCATATTCCGTGTTGCTACCGGCTGTGATAGTGTGGCCTCTCAGGTAGCTATCAAGCACCGCATCTCTACAGTACCTAGCTCACCAAATGATACTGCTGATTGTTGCTCAGTATTTGGCTAGTATTGATGCTGGTTTTCAACGGGCAGTTTTTTACACGGAATCAAATGGACTGGATGGATATTGTCTACCTCAGTATCCATCGACAAATGCAATGCTCACCGATGGGACCCAAGTATTTCGATCATCTTTATCAACTGCAAGATTCACTCTACACTCCCAGCTACGATGGTGTGACCCCAACGGTAGCCGTCTGGCTGAGCATGTCACGTTTCTGGTTCGCTCTGGACTACGATAGTCTTAGCC
This sequence comes from Aedes aegypti, assembly GCF_002204515.2. NCBI lineage: Eukaryota > Metazoa > Arthropoda > Insecta > Diptera > Culicidae > Aedes > Aedes aegypti. The sequence continues at coordinate 123,034,839 of NC_035108.1, read as the reverse complement.
GGGAAGCATGCTCATTTTCAATTGCGAGTCTGTATGCAGGTTTCTTCAGCAGGATAAAAATTGTATCTATTTTGTTTTGCGCTAATTTATTTTTTGTTGATTCAAGATAGAAAACCGTTGGTTTTGGCGGGCCGGTATGTTCGCGCAAATGTGTTGTATCCATGAATGTTACTTGTATTACGTATGTCCTTTTGCATGTATTGTATTGAATAGAAATAAATCAGTTGCAACTCTCTAACTGCCATGGCAGGATGTAAATTCAAAGGTTTTACTATTTTACTGTGAAATCACAACGTAGGAATAAATCTCGACCAAACATACAGATTTCGAAAAAAAAAAACGAAATAGAGAAAAACAATATTTTTTTATGTGATTATTTGAAAGTACAGAAAAATTGCAATCGAAAAATAAAGTAAATAAGTAAATTTTTTCTAGGTTGCATCAATTTCGAGATATACTCATATTTATATAAAATTCTCAAATAAAAAAAGTAAAATAGGCCCATTTCAAACATATTTCGTGTTTCTCCATTCCAGCAATATTTTATTTTGATTGAGTGAATCGTAGCTGAATTGTTTATTGTTTGATCAAAACCTATATACTAAAGTATTTGAAAAAGTATGCACGATAAAAAAAATATAAACGAAATTTTCAAATGAAAATTTGAAGTTCATTGTTCTTAAAAACCGAAAAATTGATGTTTTTAATTTTTGGTTATGTTTAGCAGCATATTGTTTGTCATTTCTTGCACAATGCCTCAAAACGGAAAATTTTTGGAAAAAAAATAAATAATTTAGAAAAATAAATAAAACGAATTTATGTAAAACGATATTTTTGGTGCGTTTTTTTGAGTACAGAAAAATAACTATATATTTTTAAATATGAAAAATTTCTATCGAAAAATACTCAAGTAAAATTTAGCTGAGATGCATCCCTTCCGAGATATACAC